>NW_003852511.1:5448686-5456544 GCF_000181295.1 Otolemur garnettii
ATATATATATATATATATATATACAGAATAACAATTATTTACATAGCATTTACATTGTGTTAGATATTATAAATAATCTAGAGATGATTTAAAGCATAGATGAGTATGCATAGGTTATGTGTAAATACTACATTAAGGGATCTGAATATCCATGGATTTTGGTATCCTCTGGGGGAGGGTCCTACTACCAATCCCTCATGAAAACTGAAGGACAACTGTGTACAGGATAGCATAGTGTTTGCTAACTGTTAGAACTGGATAACAGGGTCTTGAGCATTTGTTTACATTTGAAAATACCCATAGTAAAAAGAAAAGCAAGAGACATTACAAAAATTTAGGATGTATAGAAAGGCATAAAGAAGAAAAAATCTTACCTCTTAAGATGACATTTGGTGAGTAAACCTGGTCTCTTTTTTGCCTCCATATGGGTAGGAGTATGCATACCCATATATTCACACATACACACATATGCATACTCTTCCAGTTACCTATAGCTGTGTAAAAAATCATCCCACACTCAGTGGTATAAAACAGCAACCACTCTATTATGCTTTAGAATTCTGTTGCTCAAAAACCGGGGATGGCTTATTTCTGCTTCTTGGTTACTGGGGCCTCAGCTGGGAAGATTCTAATGGCAGGGAGTTGGAATCACCTGGAAAAAAAATTTTTTTTTTAAATGTAACTTATAGATTCCGGACTGGAATCACTGAAAGACTAGGCTCAACTGAGAGTGTTAACCAGAGGGCCTATATATACAGCCACTTTGTGAGGCTTGGGCTTCCTTACAGCATGGTGGCCTGGGGTGGTCAGACACCAGGGCTTCAAAAGTGAGTGTTCCAGTGAATGAGACGAAAGCTGTATGGCCCATTCTGAAGCCTCAGAAGTCATGTAGTGATACTTTATCCATACTGTATTGGTGAAAGCCATCACTATCCTACCCAGACTCAAAGAGAGAAGATATAGATCACTTCTCAATGAAAGAGGATCAGAGAATTTGCAGCCTTGATTTTTAAACCTCTACACAGGCGTTGCCTGAGACTCAGTAGGTAAGGGCACCGGCCCCATATACTGAAAATGGCGGGTTCAAACCCGGCCCTGGCCAAATTGCAACAAAAAAATAGCTGGGCATTGTGGTGGGCACTTGTAGTCCCAGCTACTCAGGAGGCTGAGGCAAAAGAATCACCTAAGCCCAGGAGTTGGAGATTGCTGTGAAATGTGTGATGCCACAGCACTCTACCGAGGGTGACAAAGTAAGACTCTGCCTCTACAAAAAAAAAAAAACTTCCACACATATGTATGTGTTCCTCCCCCCCAAGTTTTGGATCATGGAAACATATACAGTATATTTTTATGTCCACTGACTGACTTCCTTCTGCTATGGCAGTAAAAGCATAGACTTTTATGATTACATAAAAGTTAAAGAATCTGTACTGTAAACACTACAAACAAAATCAAATAATATAGGGTGGGAAAAATATTTCTAACACACGTGACAATCAACTAACATTTTTTGAAGTTCAGAGAGCCTGTACATACCACTGAGTTAAATGCTGACATATAGTAAAACAGGCAATGGTATGAACACTTAAGCCATGAGGGGGATATTATCAGTAGAACTTCTATAAGTTGACCACCCAAGGGACTATAACAAACTGGTTAGCATATGGAAGTGGTCAAGAAAAGGAACTAGGCCTGCTGTACTGATAACATATATGTGGTATATGTCTTATGTGTGAAAATTAGGTCAACTTAATGAGATGGTCAATATAGGGAGGTGGTCAGCTATGGAAGTTCTACTGTATATATGCATTCGTATGTGTGATGAGATGCTTAACCCATGTTTAATTTAAAAAGTGAAAAATTTTCAGTCATTGTATTTCATTTTTTACCTAGCATATTGGCAAAGGTAGAGAAAATAATGATTTTCATGTTTTCCTCAATTTTTTTTGTATAGGGAACAATCCACCCTCAAGAGTGTGACCCTGAAAAGTCATATTAAAAAAATATGCAAAAGCCATTCATTGTTTTACTCTAGCTGCTACAGGCCAGAGCAGATGGTCACTTCCAGCAGAGAGCCTTGCCTGCTGCCTTCCACACTTGGAACAGACTCTGGCGATGGAGCCAGCAGGAAAGTGTCCTCAATGCAAGTGCAGCACGGTTTCACAGGTATGCTGTGCAGCTCCTGTCTGCACCGGGGCAGGTGTCTCATGTCTAACATCTGCTTTGCTTTTCAGCTTCCTGGCCACCCAGACCTTGGTTCTTCAGTTTTCAATAATGTAGGCTCATTCATTTTCATCTTGCAGGAAAAGACAGCAAGTATTTCCTTTTTTTTTTTTTTTTTGAGACAGAGCCTCAAGCTGTCCCCCTGGGTAGAGTGCCAAGGCATTACAGCTCACAGCAACCTCCAACTCCTGGGCTCAAGCGAGTCTCCTGCCTCCGCCTCCCAAGTAGCTGGGACCACAGGCGCCCGCCACAACGCCTGGCTGTTTTTTGGTTGCAGCCATCATTGTTGTTTGGCGGGTCTGGGCTGGGGATTCGAACCCGCCACCTTAGGTGTACGTGGCTGGCGCCTTAGCCGGTTGAGCTATAGGCGCCAAGCCGACAGCCAGTATTTCCACTGGGAAAACTTTGTCCATCTTTATTGTAAATGCTTTCAAAACAGCCTGTTTGCAGCCTTCATGACAAGCCTCTGAGAGGTCCATTAAGCTGCCCATTAGCTTTCTGGATCAGAGTGTGGTGGGATCTTATATCACCTTGGCAGGCATTCTTGAGCGTGATTTCCCTGAAACACTTAGTTCCTGTTGTGCTAGACCTGGCATTTTGAAGTCTTGAAATTAGTCATCAACAAAATGCGAAAGGTAAAGGAGCGGAGCCACATCTTTTTAGTTCCCATGGGGACAAACTTGCCTAAAGCAAGTCCTTACTATGTATTAGAACATAATGGAGAAATTACTAATGACTGTGTGTCTGCCACTGTGGTGGTCATTGTGTGATGGAGGAAAGAGAACAAATACGTAAACTTCTTATGCCTATGGCATCATTATTCTCATGAATAATTTCCTTCTCATAGCAGATCTGAGAGAACAGGTTCAAATGATAAATGGCTTGATCAAAGATAGTAAGTAGCAGAGCCAGAGGTTTTTTTTTTTTTTGAGGCAGTGTCTCACTTTGTCATCCTCGGTAGAGTGCTGTGGCATCATGGCTCACAGCAACCTCAAACTTGCGGGCTCAAGTGATCCTCTTGCCTCAGCCTCTTGAGTAGCTGGGACTACAGGTGCCCACCACAATACCTGGCTATTTTTAGAGACAGGGTCTCCATCTGGCTCAGGCTGGTATCAGACTGTGAGCTCAAGCAATCCACCTGCCTTGGCCTCCCAAGTGCTAGGATTACAGGTGTGAGCTACTTTTTGTTTTATTTTTGACAGAGTCTCAAGCTGTTGCCCTGGATAGAGTGCCCTGGCATCATAGTTCACAGCAATCCCCAACTCATGGGCTCAAGCAATCCTCTTGCCTCAGTTTTTCTTTTTCTTTCTTTCTTTCTTTCTTTTTTTTTTTTTTTTTTGAGATAGAGTCTCACTTTGTTGCCCTGGGTAGAGTGCCATGGAGTCATAGCTCACAACAACCTCAAACTCTTGAGCTAAAGTGATTCTCTTGCTTTAGCTAGGACTATAGATGCCCACCACAATGCTCTCTATTTTGTAGAGAGACTGATTCTTGCTCTAGCTCAGGCTGGTCTTAAATCCCTGACCTCAGGTAATCTACCGGCCTTGGCATCCCAGAGTGCTGGGATTACAGGCATGAACCACCATGCCCGACCTCAGTTTTTCTATTTTAGTAAACATGGAGGTCTCGATTTTGCTCAAGCTGGTCTCGAACTTGTGAGCTCAATCTACCTATGTCAGCTTCCCAGAGTGTTAGGATTACAGCTGTGAGTCACCGAGTCCGGCCTCAGAGTCAGGATTTAAATTCACATCTCCAATTCCAAAGTCCAGGTGCTCTCTTCTTGATCAAGAGGAAGATCTTGTTGATGGCTTTGTAGGAAGTCGAAATTTTTGTGAGGAGCTAAGACTAATGAACAAGGAACAAATGAAAAATGATTCAAAGGGTTAGATCCAGGTGTCCTCAATTCTGTCAACCACAAGTTCTTCCAGAGCTCAGTCCTAGTGCTGAGAGTGGCTGGGAACATTGAAGTATCTCCAGAGGCTTCCTGTAAGCTTTTGAGGGGGCCACTATAGGGGATTGAGCTGATCCTATAGGTAGATAATTAATTAATTAATGGATATTTGAGCAGGTATGTGGAACTAGTAAAGTGCCAGTTTTGGCCATGACCCTGGGTATAGTGTGCATCAACTCAGGACAGATTGCTGACTGGGAGGGCGTGCACTGCAGGAAGCTGCAATGGTCTCAGATCGAGAGGATTCAGACAATTCGGCTGGGCACCTGTGGCTCAAGTGGCTAAGGCGCCAGCCACATACAGCTAAGGTGGCGGGTTTGAATCCAGCCCAGGCCCACCAAACAACAATGGCTGCAACCAAAAAATAGCCAGGCGTTGTGGCGGGCTCCTGTGGTCCCAGCTACTTGGGAGGCTGAGGCAGGAGACTCACTTGAGCCCAGGAGTGGAGGTTGCTGTGAGCTGTGATAGCACAGCACTGTACCCAGGGGAACAGCTTCAGGCTCTGTCTCCAAACAGACAAAAAAAGATTGAGACAATTCCAAATGCTAGTTTGAGAAGATGAGCCAGAACACCACACTCCATAGCGCAAAGTCCAGTGGATAATTTTTGGCAGTGGCCGCAGGGAATGGAGGTTGACAGGAGAACAGCTCTTGCCTCTTCCTGCTTCTCCTGCAAACAGTCCAGCTTTGCCTGCTGTACTATAGTCTAGTATAGGATTGATTTGAAAAATGGTTTTAGTATTTAAAACTCATACGCCCCTTTGTTTTCTTTCTTTCTTTTTTTTTTGTAGAGACAGAGTCTCACTTTGTTGCCTTTGGTAGAGTGTCGTGGCGTCACACAGGTCACAGCAACCTCTAACTCCTGGGCTTAAGCGATTCTCTTGCCTCAGCCTCCTGAGTAGCTGAGACTACTACAGGTGCCCGCCACAACGCCCAGCTATTTTTTGGTTGCAGTTTGGGTGGGGCCGAGTTTGAACCTGCCACCCTTAGTATATGAGGCCGGCGCCCTACTCACTGAGCCACAGGCGCCACCCAATCCCCTTTGTTTTCTTTACTTACAAGTAGTCATGCTTGGATCTATTTTATTTTTGGATTTTGCATGCTGTGGGGACCACATATTGAGAGTACCTTCAAAGTAGCCAAGAGGAGCCTATGAAAGGATTTTTGCTAGAGAGCAGGCTTGGGTGATTTTAGAGCTAACATTCTGAAAACAAAAGAGTAGAGGGCAAATTGGAGATAAGGAGTAGCTTGATCTAGATTTTGTCATATTTCCATTTGAATAGATCTTTTAAGAATACTTAGTTCCTGGGTGGCGTGTATGTCTCAGTGAGTAGGGCGCTGGCCCCATATACTGAGGGTGGTGGGTTCAAACCCAGCCCCAGGCAAACTGCAACAAAAAAATAGCCGGGCATTGTGGCAGGCGCCTATAGTCCCACCTACTCAGGAGGCTGAGGCAAGAGAATTGCCTAAGCCCAAGAGCTGGAGGTTGCTGTGAGATATGATGCCGTAGCACTCTACCGAGGATGCAAAGTGACACTCTATCTCTAAAAAAAAAAAAAAAGAATACTTAGTTCCTGTCTGCCTTGTTCATGAAAAGAGTGATTTAGAGTCTGGCTCAGACGCCGGATGGGCCTGAGGTCAGATCTGTGCTCTGCCACCGGCCAGCTCTGTGACTCTGAGCAAATCAGTTTCTCTCAGCCTCAATCTCTTTGAATATAAAGTGAGATGATTTGATAATGGGCCTATTTGGAGGGTTGTCATGAAAACTAAATGGGTAATAATGTGTAAAGTACAAGCAGAGTACCTGGCATGAATTATTAACTATCTCTCTAGACCCTGGAATTGATTTATGACTCTTATGGTAAGAAAATACTTATAGATTGGTTTGGAGTTAGCAAGTTAAAGTTCCAAATAAGTATGTATTTCTATACTCATAGGGTTTTTGTTTTTTGTTTTGTTTTGTTTTGTTTTTGAGACAGAGGCTCACTGTATTGCCCTGGATAGAGTGCCATAGGGTCATCATAGCTCACAGCAATCTCAAACTCTTGGGCGCAGGAGATCCTCTTGCCTCAGCCTCCTGAGTAGATGGGACTCTGGGTGCCCACCACGGTGCCTGGCTAATTTTTCTGTTTTTAGTAGAAATAGAATCTTGCTCTTTCTCAGGCTGGTCTCAAACTACTGAGCTAAAGCAATCCACCCACCTCAGCCTCCTAGAGTGCTAGGATTACGGGCATGAGCCACCGTGGCTGGCCAACTCTTAGAGTACTCTTTAATGTCTTGGAAATACAGATAGAATTTATGGTGGAATCTCATTAATTGTGGCTAAAAATTATAATTTGTTACCCCTCTAGTAAAACATACTGAGACTAAGACAAAACTAGTTTATCTTTTGAGATAAAGTTTACATATAGTGAAAAGCACAGGCATTAAGTAAATAGTTTGACAAGTTTACATAAATTATACACCTGGATAATCCCCCCTCTGGTCAGGATACAGAACATTTCCCTCACCCCAGAAAATTCTCTTATGCCTCTTCCAGTCAGTCTTATCCCTTATAGGCACCCACTGTTCTGATCTCAGTCATCCTAGGTTAGGTTTGCATATTTTTGAACTTCATATAATGGGATCATAGAGTATTTATTATGTCTGGCTTTTTTTAGGACCAGGGTCTCGCTCTGTTGCCCAGGCTGGAATACAGTGGTATAATCATAGCTTACTGAAGCTTCAAACTCTTGGGCTTAAACAATCCTCCTGCCTTAGTCTCCCAGTGGCTAGGAGGCACGCACTACCAAACCTGGCTAATTTTTAAAAATATTTCTAGATATGGAGTTTCGCTCTATTACCTAGGCTGATCTTGAACTCCTGGGCTCAAGTGCTCCTCCCCACTCAGCCTCTCAAGAGCCTGAGATTATAGGACTGAGCCACCACATCCAGCCTCATATCTGACGTTTAAATTTCAACATCATGTTTTTGAGATCGAGCCATGTTGTTCTGTTGGTAGTCCAGTCTTTTATTTTCTGGGTAGTATTCTATTGTATGAATACGACGTGTGTTGATCCATTATCATATCTCTGGCATTTCCAGTTTGAGTCCATTTTGAACAAAGCTCCTGTGAACATTTGTTTTAATGGCTCTTGTAGTCATTTCTCTTGGCTGAGTACCTAACAGTGAACTTGTGGGTCATAGGCTGTGTATTTGTTTAACATCATAGGTCATATCATTTTTTTTTTTTTTTAGAGACAGAGTCTTGTTTTGTCACTCTCAGTAGAGTGCTGTAGCATCACAGCTCACAGCAACCTCCAGCTCTTGGGCTTAGGCAATTCTCTTGCCTCAGCCTCCTGAGTAGCTGGGACTACAGGTACCCACCACAACGCCTGGCTATTTCTTTGTTGTTGCAGTTTGGCTGGGATCGGGTTTGAACTCACCACCCTCAGTATATGGGGCCAGCGCCCTATTCACTGAGCCACAGGCACTGCCCAGATTGTATCATTTTTATATTTCCACGAGCAACATGCAAATATGAGAATATTCACATGAGAGAATTCTGCTTGCTCTACATCCTTACCAACATTTGGCATTGTCATTCTTTTTATTTTAGACATTCTAGCGGGATACAAAGTATTGTCTCATTTTCCTGATGACCAGTGATGTCCAACAGTCTGATTAAGCCTAATCAGCGGCTTGG
>NW_003852511.1:5457501-5458915 GCF_000181295.1 Otolemur garnettii
CTGTAGTCCCAGCTGCTTGGGAGGCTGAGGCAGGAGACTCGCTTGAGCCCAGGAGTTGGAGGTTGCTGTGAGCATGATGCCGTGGCACTCTACCCAGGGGGATAGCTTGAGGCTCCATCTCAAATAAATAAATAAATAAATAAATAAAAATAAAAATTTTATTGATTTATACAAATTACATACAAGTCCTTTGATGGATGTACGTCTAGAAAATATTTTCTTAACCATCTATAGCTTGCCTTTTCAGTTTCTATGGTATTTATTTATTTATTTATTTATTTTTGAGACAGAGCCTCAAGCTGTCCCCCTGGGTAGAGTACTCTGGCATCACAGCTCACAGCAGCCTCCAACTCCTGGACTCAAGCGAGTCTCCTACCTCTGCCTCCCAAGTAGCTGGGACCACAGGCGCCCGCCACAAGGAAACAGCACTCTTGGGTTCAGGTGATCCTCTTGCTTCAGTCTCCCAAGGAGACTTGCTGAAGCAAGAGGATCACCTGTACCCAAGAGTTTGAGGTTGCTGTGAGCTATGATGCTAGGGCACTCCACCAAGGGCAACAAAGTAAAACTCTGTCTCAAAAAAAAAAAAAAACAGGAACTTTTATAAAGAAAATCACACAACAAATTTTAAAAGACATTGGGATTCCTCTGCTTCTAGATCACTGCTGGGCTAGAGAAATAAAATTAGGAGTCACAAGTTAGAACTAAATATTTCCTGAAGTGGAAATATATAGTGCTGTTTCAGGCAAAGATTATATAGCTTTCATCCCCAACATCCATAACTACCTATTAGAACAGTTATGTCAGGCCAAAACAGTGCAGTCTTGGCTTCATGATACAAGGCCATTATGGTCTTAAAAAATGCTAATAACCCCAAACAGAAAATACTGATCAGGCTTGGTGCCTGTAGCTCAGTGGCTAGGGTACCAGCCACATACATGGGAGCTGGCAGGTTTGAATACAGCTCGGGCCTGCCAAACAACAATGACAACTACTACCAAAAAATAGCTGGGTGTTGTGGCGGGCGCCTGTAGTCCCAGATACTCGGGAGGCTGAAGCAAGAGAATCACTTAAGCCCAAGAGTTTGAGGTTGCTGGGAGCTGTGACACCACGACACTCTACCCAGGACGACGTAGGAAAATGTCTCAAAAATAAAAAAAAAGTACTGATCAAAATAAAAGATACTATTGGAAGCTAATAGTTACAAAGTTTTAGTTCCTTGTTGTATCTACCTTCTATATAACATGAATAAAGGTAATATTTTACTGCAAAGAAAAATTTATTTTATATATCATTAGCCAGAACTTTTGTCCTTAGTCATTACATAAATGCTGTCTACAGCCATTATCTAAATGGTATGACCATTTTATGCCCACAATTTACAAACAGAATTTTCTTTTTCTTTTTTTTTTTTTTT
>NW_003852511.1:5459145-5468475 GCF_000181295.1 Otolemur garnettii
GTGTATGTGGCTGGCGCCTTAGCCACTTGAGCCACAGGCGCCGAGCCATTGTTGTTGTTGTTGTTGTTTTTTTTTGAGACAGAGTCTCACTATGTCACCCTCAGTAGAGTGCTGTGGCATCACAGTTCATAGCAACCTCAAACTCTTGGGCTTAAGCAATTCTCTTGCTTTAGCCTCCCAAGTAGCTGGGACTACAGGCGCCCACTACAAGGCCCAGCTATTTTTTTTGTTGTTGCTGTTGTTGCATTTGTCATTATTGATTTTAGTTGATCCAGGCTGGGTTTGAACCTGCCATCTCCAGTGTATGTGGCTGTGAAGGTTTAACACTGAGATGCAATCAAACATCCATATTATCTGATGTTTTATAGACGTTAGTGGAGATACATCTTTAATCCCCTTTCATTTGAGTGACCTTATGTAAAAAACAAATCAATAACTTAAAGTTCTAGTCTCCAAAGAACCTTTTGAAATGTACATACAGAAATGGTTACAGACAATACATTTTTAAGAAATGTCTTTCATGTACATGTCCTCTTGTACTTGTACCATTTTCTCCTCCAGCTGCTTTCCTTTGCCTGTGAGAGGGGCTTGGATGAGATGGGTGTTTTGCTGGACTTCTTTGATGTCTTGAACTTTCTGTAGCTCCTTATTTTTCTTCAATCTGTTCGTTATAAATTTAGCCTAGTGTTTCTGTTTCATCTCTTCAGCTCTCTTCTTTGCATCAATAGTTTTATTCCAGAGTTTAGTCTGGTATTTGACAGGTTCTTCCTACGTTTTTCAAATTCAAATGAATTATTCACCCTAAGCTCTTTACCAGTTACTTTCTGGAATGCTTTAGTCCACCTGACCTTGCAAGGATATTTCTTTTTAAAGTTTTTTTTTTTTTTTTTTTTGAGACAGAGTCTTACTTTATTGCCCCAGGTAGAGTAGAGTGCTGTGCCGTCACACAGCTCACAGCAACCTCCAGTTCCTAGGCTTAGGCGATTCTTCTGCCTCAGCCTCCCAGGTAGCTTGAGACTACAGGCTCCCACCGCAAAGCCCGGCTATTTTCTTTTTGTTGTTGTTGCAGTTCAACCCGGGTTTGAACCCGCCACCCTCGGTATATGGGGCCGGCGCCCTACTCACTGAGCCACAGGCGCCACCTCTTTTTAAAGTTTTTATGACATTTGGATTTACAAACAGAATCGTTGCAGATGGGCATCATGCTGTGGCCAGGGTAGATTGGCCCTGAGCAGAAATCACTCTTCTTGATATGCATGTTGAACCTGCATGGTTTCCCACTGACCAAACTCTTAAGCTTGAGAGCAACCTTGTTCTTTTTAAAGATTGCTTTGTTTATTCTAGTTCTATGTGTATTTCCATATAAATATTGGAATCAAGTTGCCAGTCTCTACGAATAGTCCTTCTGGGATTTTGTTTAGGATTGCCCTGAATCTGGTACATCTATATGTTTATTTTGGTTTTCTTTCATTTTTCTCAGAGTGTTTTATAATTTGGGGTAGAGATTTTATTGTATTTTATTAAACTTATTCCTATCTTTTTAGCTATTATAAATGGAATTGTTTTTGTTTTTTTGCAGTTTTTGACTGGGGCTGGGTTTGAACCTACCATCTGTGGTATATGGGGCCAGTGCTCTACTCCTTTGAGCCACAGGCGCCACCCATAAATGGAATTGTTTTAAAAATTCAATTTCCAGTTGTTTGTTTCTAGTATATGGAAATACAATAGATACCTTATATTCCATGACTTTCTCACTTATTAGTTTTAATAGTTTCTTTTTAAATAAGTAGATTTGACGGGGCAGGTGCCTTTATGCCTGTAATCCTAGCACTGTGGGAGACTGAGGTGGGAGGATCACTTGAGCCCAGGAGACTAGCCTGGGTAACATAGTGAAGCTCCAACTCTACAAAAAAATAAAAATTTTAAAAAAATATTAGCCAGGTTTGGTGGCATGCACCTGTAGTCCCAGTTACTCAGGAGGCTAAAGCAGGAGGATCACTTGAGTCTAGGAGTTTGAGTTTGCAGTGAGCTATGATGACACCAGAGCATTCTAGTCTAGGCAACAGAGCAAGACCTGTCTTAAAAAAAAAAATACACTCTGGGAGACTGAGGCAGGTACATAGCCTGGGCTCAGGAGTTTGAGACCAGCCTGAGCTAGAGCAAGACCTTGTTTCTAAAAATAGCCAGGTGTTGTGGTAGGTGCCTATAGTCCCAGCAACTCAGGAGGCTGAGGCAAGAGGATCATTTGAGCCTAAGAGTTTGAGGTTGCTGTGATCTGTGAAGCCACAGCACTCTATCGAGTGTGATAAAATAAGATTCTGGCTCCAAAATAATAATAATAATAATAAAATAAGAAATACGAATGAAAAGAAAAGCCTCTGGTAACATGCAAAATAATAATAAATATAACAAAAAAGAAAAATAAGAAATAGGTAGAATTTAGCTGTTCTTTCTTATTTTCCTTTCTTAAAATTTATATTATTAATATAAAAATACATCATGAATATTTCTAAGACAACAAATATAAAACCAATAAATATTGCAATTCTAAAACATCTACTTAGATTAAGTGCTGGTGAGCAAGATGACAGTAAAAGGAGGCCAAAGCAGACCAAAAAACCCACTGCCTGGCTTCTGGTTATAGACTTGAGCTGGTTTGGGGGAGGTATCTCAATCAATTTCCCCAAACACTTAACAGTGCCTAACACTACCAACTCTCAAAACAGAGCAAAGGAAAAATTTGACATTATGGCACGATTATTTTGCCACACACACATCAACTGTGTTTAATGAGATAAAGAAATGTCAATAGAAAGCTTAACTTAAAATTGCAGCTTCTGTAACCTAACCTTCTTCTGTACCCCAGCAGTAAGGCTTCACTTCTCATACTCATTCTTTGTGTCTCGTGTTCAATTTTTTTTTCTTTCAGTAAATAAAGTAGCATGGATAGTCAAATGGCATTAATTGTAGCATGGGAACAAGGCACAAATGCCAGAAGATAGTCAATGGACCAGCTATTAAATTAAAGAGTACTGTCTCTAGCATAGACATTCAAGACCAAAACAGTCGACCACAACGTTTGTGTCCAAATACTATCAGACTATTGCCACAGAATATTCTTTTCATAAAGTTTAGAAAACTCTGTGCATTATGTGAAAGTGCGTTAGCCAGAAAACCAACCTGCAAAAACTCACGTGAGAATCCATACAGGAGAGAAGCTCTATTTTCCCTTTGCTACAGAAGCTACTGCCAGTCGTCCACTTACCACCACCACGTGAGGATGCGTGAGAGAATCACCCTAAAAAATGTTCACTCCACATCAGAAGCTTTCTAAGCTACTGGTCTGATGCAATGTGTAAAATAAATATGCGAGTATATATCGTGCCATAGTACTCATCTACTTGGAACATAAGGTATAATTTCCTGATTATGCTTTTCATTTATTGTCCTGTTCCATTAAAATGTAAGGCTAAGGCCGGGCGCGGTGGCTCACGCTGTAATCCCAGCACTGTGGGAGGCTGAGGAGGGAGAATCGCTGGAGCTCAGGAGTTTGAGACTCGCCTGAGCGAAAGTGAGACCCCGACTCATGAAAAAAATGGAAAAACCCAGCCGGGCGCCGCGGCGAGCGCCTGTAATCCCAGTGGCTTCCGGAGGCTGAGGCAGCGGGATGCCCACAAGCCAGGAGTCGGAGGTTGCAGTGAACTACCAAGCCGCTGCACTCTGCTCAGGGGCACAGGGTGGGACTCTGTCTTGACAAAAAAAAAAAAAAAGTAAGGCTAAGGAGGGCATGGAATTTGTCAATTTTATTCACTAAAGTGTCTCCTCAAGTGCTTAGAAAGGGGGCTGACACATTTCCAATGGCCAATAAATCATCTATTGAATTAAAAAAAAAGAAAACTCCATGCACTTCTGAAAACATCATGAGCACACGCTGGGCTGGCCTATAAGACAAATATGGAGAGCACAGATAGTGGATTTTATCCGTGGGCTTGAGTTTCAGATTTTAACACTAGAGGTAGATAACTGGTGAAGAACTCCATGAGAGCTACATTTAAGTCAGGAAATTCTCTTTTTCTTTTGTGTGTGTGTGCATGCATGTGTGTAAGTTTCTGTTATATAGGTGAACTATCTGGTATGTGTTATAAGAAGGGACAAAACGTTGCTACCATCTCATAGCATATTCCTGTAAGGTCAACTATGGCCTCCAGTTTTCAACCAAATGGGAACTCCTATAAGCCACTTTCTTCTCCTATCTTTTAGGCCATATTGATTTTCTTGCTTGAATCTATAACAGATTAACTAGAACTTAAAAATCTTTTCTGTCACCTTTAGATTGATCTTGAGGTCTAGAGCCCAGTGTAACTTGCATGGACCTTTTACTATACAGGCTAATTCCAGGAGGGATTCACTAGTCAGGGATCTCTTTGCCTGGAGTCAGAACTGGAAGGTAGGGCTGGGCGATGGGATGATCAGAAGTGCAGTTTAAAAAGCATGTGTGCATTTTGAGAAGATTCTGGTTTCTCCAGCTGGGGATTCTTGAACCCAGCATATACTGGATTGTTCACAGGTCAGGCTGTATGGCCTGATCCAGAATCTGGTTGGTCTCTGGTCTCCTTGCCTCATAAATACATGAAGACATAAAGTACAACTCAAAAGCACCCATTCAATCAAAATGTCACAAATGACTTTTCCATGACTGAGTCAACTCAGCTATAAGACCCTGGGGCTCCTGAATCACTTCTGGAAATGATAAAGCAGGACTTTGATATTTAAGAACAGTAAGTCCTCTGAAGGTAAGGTCAAAGTGTGGAAGCTGACTGAATGACTGGAATGATCCTTGGTTAGAGCAAATTCTTCTCTTGCTGCTGAGCATCCTCAGAGGTGCAGTGTGCCAGGACTAGGGGAGAGGCACAGTCCTGGAGGTCCATCCTTGGCCTCCCTGGAGGAAGCAGTGAGGCATACATCATCAGAGCTGCACTGGAAAGGAAGCTTGGTTACAGTTCCCAGGACATCCTGTCCACCAGCAGCTGCTACTTCTTGGACTTTTCTAGAATGTTGAGGAATTTCCCCCATGTCGTTTCTCTGGACTCATCCAGCCCCAGCTGATAGGCCAAGTTCTGTAGGCCTCATATCATCTCCATCAAATTAGCTGTGGTTAGGCTCCCCAGTTCTTTTAACATGTTGCTATCATCACGGTCTATCTCAGGCATCCATTTGGGTGGAGAGCTAGTAATAGGACTTTTGAAGGAAGCTGCAAATTCATCAACACCTGGTAATTGTTCTGGCCAAAGATCTGGTGAGGCATGGTCAAGTTTTTCAAAACTTAGCAGAGAAGCTTCCAGATCTGTCCCATCCATGGGAGATGCCATCTTCCAACCCATGTACTCTTTTTTTACTTTTTGAGACAGTCTCACTATGTCGCCCTCAGTAGAGGACCGTGGCATCACAGCTCATAGCAACCTCGAACTCTTTTGGGCTCAAGGGATTCTCTTGCCTCAGCCTCCCAAGTAGCTGGGACTACCGGTGCCTGGCTACTTTTTGGTTGGAATTGTCATTGTTGTTTAGCAGGCCCTGGCTGGGCTCCAACCCGCCAGCTTCAGTGTATGTTTCTGGTGCCCTACTCACTGAGCTACAGGCACGGAGCCGCTGCTTTTATCTTTCTTCCCCTCTCTCTGTCATACACACATATGTGCATATACAAAGGAACAATGGGAGATGACATATGTTAATCTGCTTCACTCTTAGTGCATTTTCTGCTGCTATAACAGAATGCCACAGACTGGGTAATATATGAAGTACAGAGATTTATTTGGCTTATGGTTCTGGAGGCAGGAAGTCAAGACATGACACTGGCACCTGGCAAGGGTGATCCCATAGCAGAAGACAAGCAATTGCACAAGACAGAGAATAAGACAACAAGGGGACTGAACTCATGTTTTTTATCAGGAATGTACTTCCAAGATAACTAACCCACTTCTGAGATAATGGCCTTAAGCCATCTATGGGGGTGAAGTCCTTATGATGTAATCACTGCTTAAAGGTTCTGCTGTTTAGCACTGTTACAAAGACAATAAATTTCAACATGCATTTTGATGAGGACATTCAAACAATAGCATTCTATCCCTGGTCTCCCAAAATTTATCTTCTCAAAGATAAACTGAATTCATTCCATCCCAATATCTCCAAAAGTCTTAACTTGTCCCAGTACTATACTTCAAAAGTCCAAAGTCTCATCTTCATCAGATAAGGGTGAATGAAGCATGATTTGTTCAGAAGCAATTTCCTTTAGCTGTGAGCCTGTGCAATCAAACAAGTTACCTACTTGCCTTAGTAAGGACTGTTATTTCAGGACGGTGACCTTCAGCTGCCCTTGTAGATCAGATGGGCTCAGTTGGGGCTTAACCTGCCATTCCAGAAGGTACAATCTATAAGCCTTGCTGGTGTCCATGTGGTACTAATTCTGGAGACATGCAGAATGCAAGTGCTGTTGGGGGCATGGCTTCCTTCTAAGATTTCTTTTTTTTTTTTTTGAGACAGAGCCTCCAGCTGTCCCCCCGGGTAGAGTGCTGTGGCATTATAGCTCACAGCAACCTCCAACTCCTGGGCTCAAGCGAGTCTCCTGCCTCCACCTCCCAGGTAGCTAGGACCACAGGCGCCCGCCACAATGCCTGGCCATTTTTTGGTTGCAGCCATCGTTGTTTGGCGGGCCTGGGCTGAATTTGAACCCGCCACCTTAAGTGTATGTGGCTGGCATCTTAGCCACTTGAGCCACAGGCACCGAGCCTTCTCCTAAGATTTCAAAGGATGTCATAGATAGCCTGGTGGACTCAGGCAGAAACCTGCCATGGGGCAGAACTGGCAGAATTCTTACTATGGTGATACCTAGTGAAGCCATGGGAGTGGAGCCACCCTAGAGGCACCAAAACTGTAGGAACTCCAGTGTTAAATTTTAGCCTGGAGAACTGCAGGCATGAGGCTCCCACTACTGCACCATTGTATCTAGAAAGCAAGAGTTGGAGTCAAAGCAGATTATTTTCCAGTTTGTTTGTCGTCTTTTTTGAGACAGAGTCTCACTCTGTGCACTGGGTAGAATGCCGTAGTGTCCTAGCTCACAGCAATCTCAAGTTCTTAGACTCAGGTGATTGCTTTGCCTCAGTCTCTTGAGCACCTGGAGACTACAGGGGTCCACTACAATGCCCAGGTATTTTTTCTGTTTTTAGTACAGATGGGATCTCACTTTTGCTCAAGCTGATCTTAAACTCCTGAGCTCAGGTAATCTACCCGCCTTGTCCTCCCAGAATGCTACAAGTGTGAGCCACCACACCGTGCCTGTTTTCCAGCTTTAAGATTTAATGCTATTTTCCCTGTTGGGTGTTGAACTTAACTTGGGATCATTTACCCTTTTTTTCTTTCTTTTCCTTTTTTTTTTTTAAAGGCAGTCATGAAACAAAAGTTATTGAGGAAGAGAAGGATAGGTTTACAGAGTAAAAAAGCTTACAAAGCAGAATACATTCACCATAGGCACTGAATAAGCCTCCATTGCAAGGGCAAGTAGGCAAAGAGACCTCCTTTTTTCTTGTTATTTCACCCTTTAGCACAGATGCCCTCAAACTATGGCCTGTGGGCCACATGCAGCCCGCCTAGGACATTTATCTGGCCCACTGGGTATTTGTGACGCGGCTGCCTGTCCTGCTTAGCAGCTAACTTGTCCCAGGTCCCGCATTGCGGCCCTCCAACAGTCTGAGGGACAGTGAACTGGTCCCCTGTTTAAAAAGTTTGAGGACCCCTGCTAGCAGTTGGAATGTCTATTCTATGCTTATCCTTATTAAGCCTGGCAAGAGTGGAAGTGAAATCAAACAAGTTCTCTGGCTTGGTGCGTGCCCGTAGCTCAGTGGTTAGGGCGCTGGCTACATAACCTCTGGGCTGGCGGGTTTGAACCTGGCCCAGGCCTGCTAAACAACAATGACAACTACAGTGAAAAATAAAAAAATAGCTCAGCATTGTGGCAGGTGTCTATAGTCCCAGTCACTTGGGAGACTGAGTCAAGAAAGTCACTTAAGCCTAAGAGTCTGAGGTTGCTGTGAGCTGTGATGTCATAGCACTCTACTGAGGGTGACAAAATGATACTCTGTCTCCAAAAAAAAAAAAAGTTTATCTAAGTCATTGTATTTTGGAAGTAGATAACTTGTTTGATTTCACTTCCACACTTGCCAGGCTTAACAAGAGATTTGCAAATGTTCATTCATTGCTCTACTTCAAGCTCCAACATTCTTGTGGTGGCGCACAAAAACAGCCAACAATAATAACGAACACCACTCAGCAAGACATGTCCACATGTTGACATGAACACAACTGTGAGACACTGATATACCTAGGTTATAAAGTCTTACCAAGTTGTTTGTACAATGCTGCCAATGTAAGCACATTGGTGACAAGTTTGGGAACTTAATTGTCAGACCTTGAGTGGTCTATTTTGGTAAACATTTCATGTGTCCTTATTTTTTATTTTTTAAGACAGAGTCTCATTCTGTTGCTCTAGGTAGAATGCAGTGGGGTCATAGCTCACAGAAATCTCAAACTCTTGGGCTCAAGTGATCCTTTTGCCTTAGCCTCCTGAGTAGCTGGGACTATAGGCACCCACCATGATGCTTGGCTAATTTTTTTGGTATTTTTAGTAGAGACAGGCTGGTCTTGAACTACTGAGCTGAAGCAGTCCACCTACTTTGGCCTCCTAGAGTGGTAGGATTGTGAGCCACCACGCCCAACTAGCTTCCTATGTACTTTTTACTTGGGGGGGGGGGAACAGTCTCACTTTGTCACCCTTGGTAGAGTGCCATAGCGTCATAACTCATAGCAACCTCAAACTCTTGGGCTCAAGTGATCCCCTTGCCTCAGCCTCCCAGGTAGCTGGGACTACAGGTGCCCATCACAATAACCACAGCTTGGCTATTTTTAGAGGCAGAGTCTCACTCTGGCTCAGGCTGGTCTCGAACTCATGAGCTCAGGAAGTCTACCCACCTCAGTCTCCCAGAGTGTTAGGATTACAGGCATGAGCCACTGCACATGGTTGGTTTTATGTTTTTATATACTTGTGTGTGTATAGGTTGATAGTCATCTTCACATTTTCTATATCTTTAAAGATTTTTTATTTATTAGTTCTATCATTTACTACAAAATAGTGCTAAAAGTCTTTATCTATGATTGTGGATTTGTCTATTTCTTTATTTACAGTTTGGCTGGGCCAGAACTCTATCTCCCAGTCCTCTGGTATCTCTGTTCAACTCTTTTTTTTTGAGACAGAGCCTCAAGCTGTCGCCCTGGGTAGAGTGC
>NW_003852511.1:5469640-5477205 GCF_000181295.1 Otolemur garnettii
TGATGTGTCTCATGTGTCATGTGCCAGGGGAGTAAGATCCTCCAGCACTAAGCCTTGGTCCTCATGGCTTTGCTAATATGTAGCCTTTTTTTTTTTTAGAGACAGAGTCTTGCTTTGTCACCCTCCGTAGAGTGCTGCGATGTCACAGCTCACAGCAACCTACAGTTCTTAGGCTTAGGTGATTCTCTTGCCTCAGCCTCCTGAGTAGCTGGGACTACAGGCACCCGCCACAATGCCTGGCTATTTTTTTGTTGTAGTTTGGCCAGGGCCAGTTTCAAACCTGCCACCCTTGGTATATGGGACTGGCGCCCTACTCACTGAGCCCCAGGCGCCGCCCATTATGTAGCCTTTGTTAGCTGTTGATCAGTTGTCCCAGTGGTGATTTTGCAGGATTTAATGTCATTAATGGTAAGCAGGTAGGCCTAGGGCTAGAGATGACAAAGTAGTGGTTCTCAAGGCTAGCTAATTTATCTGGAACACTGGCTAAAAATTCTGCTTCCTTGGGCCCACCTAGAATTGTTCAGTCAGCCTTAGGGGACGGCTTTTTTTTTTTTTTTGCAGGTTTTGTCTGGGGCTGGGTTTGAACCTCTGGTATATAGGGCCGGTGCCCTACTCCTTTGAGCTACAGGTGCAAACCAAGGCCTTGTTTTTAAACAAGGATTATTGTCAGAGCAGCCTGGCTGGTTGGGTCAGCATGGTTTGGATAGGCTTACACAGACAGTCCTTGATCAGTGCTGTTAATTTGATATAGAAAGAATGAAGAACCAGTGTCTCAGAGTTTGAGTCTTTTTTATACTGTATGAAACCTTGGTTGATACCAGAAATAACTTGGGAAATGTTGGGGGTTTTTGTTTGGGGTTTTTGTTTTTTTCCTAATGGGTACTTTCTTTCCCTTTCCCTTTCTCTTTCCTTTCTCCCTCATCTAAGCTTGGTCACTCCTGACACAATGGCACAGCACAAAAGGAAACACACAATTATTTGGAACTTTTCATTCTGTTGGCTTTTTTTTGTTTTAAGTGCTTTACATATCTTTTTTCCCTTTTTTTCTTTAGGGTGACGTTGGAGAAGCAAATATTTGCTATCTGGTTGCAGAAGATGTTTCTACATCGAGAAAATCGTTTGGCAGAGAGAATGGTACATGACTGTCCCTGCGGAGGAAGCTGGGGAAGGATCGGGGCTGTTTCAAGCCTTTGTAGTCACTGCTTTCCTTCCTCAGGAAGTCACGCACAACCCACAGGAACTCATGGGGCAGGGGCATCTCTGGGGTGTCTGTGTCCTTTATCAGTGGAGTTATAGATCGCTGCCATTCCAGAGCACCTTCTGAGTGTTTATTTGTTTGACCTTGGTCTTTATTTGTTGCCTGTACCACCTTTCCTGGCTTCTGCACCCTCCTTCTCCTTGACTTTTTCTGTTTTCTCTTCCCGTCTGCCTCAGGCCATCCTTCATGCAGAGCGGCAGCTTCTGCATAGGTTCTGGTCCACGTGGTGCCAGCAGGCAGCAGCACGTCACCAGGAGTGCGAGTGGCGAGCAATGGCCTTTGCCCACCACCAGCGCAGACTGCTCAGGAGCGCTTTCTGCATCTGGAGGGAAACTGCCCAAGTGCTCAGAACAGAGTGAGTGGCCAGTTCCTGCCTCACCATTGCTCTCCAGCCCAGGCCAGCTTTGACTATACTAGCAGCACCATCAGCTCCAAGCACCTGTCCTGAGGGTTGCATTAGCAGGGAATATGATTCTGAGTTCTAGATATTAAACCTGAAAGAGTCTGAGTAAAACCAGACTGTAGTGACAGGATCTTGGGATATGCTGTGGAGTTCTCTGCCATGGGAACTTGGGTGGGACAGAAGTGTTCTGGGGACCTAAAAGATCTTGTCCATCGACTATATCCTGCTTACTAATTGGGGCCCATTCATAGGTACCATGGCCAGGGAATAGACCAACAGGCCCATGTTGGGATAGCTGACCACCCTGGGACCAGCAGCTATGGCCAGGTCATCATTAGAGGGGACAGGGAAGACAGCCCATGTGTCCACTGCAGACTGTCCTGCTTTGGGATCTTTCTTGTGTCTACTATTGATTCGGAAGACCTCACTCTGTCTTGAACTCTGGCCACAGTTAACCTCCTCCCCAGTCAGAGGCTTCTATATTCCTGCACTGAGTGTACTGCCATTTTACTTGAGGCTCTGTGAAGTTCAGGCAAAAATTTGATGACATGTGTACCTTTCTGGGAGAGACCCCAAGTCCTTCAGAGAAGGTTTTGACTCCTCAAAACTTAACTAGGTAGGGCCCAGGGATTACAAAGGGTACCCCAGGGAAAGGAGCTTCACAGGGTCTAGGCTGCAGGGCTGAGCCTGCTGTCTCCCCACAGGAGGATGGGCAGGGTGCAGGCGGCAGAATTCTACTCAGCACAGCTCCTGCGTTGGTCCTGGAACCAGTGGAGGGAGGTAAGGCTTTGGTGTGGGCATATCCAGGAGTGGCTTTTGGACAGGTAGGGCTGCATGTCAGCATGACTCAAAGCAGACATATGGGCCACTCAGCCATCCCTTGGAAACCTTCTGCCTCTGAGCTAGAACAGGAAACTAATGGAGAACCGTTAACTTGGCTTTGTGAAAGGATTGGCTCAAATTTGGTTCTTTCAGGTGCTAGGTGATTCTTTCCAAACTTACTGGATCTAAAATTCTTCATTTATAACAGTCCTACTGAGGATTGTTGTTTATTGAGGATAAAAAATGTCATGAATATTAAATTGGGTATTTACCATGAATCAGGCACTTGCCTCATTGGGCCCTTGTAAGACCCCTAAGAAGCATGTATTTATAGATGAGGACACCAAGGTTCAGCTTAAGTATCTTACACTCACACAGATGGAGTATAACATGGAGGCAAAGTAGGATGCCACCCCACCTCAGCCCCCAGCCCACGAGTGGCTACTTTCTCTGTCCACAGTGCCTGGCCCTGTGTAGACTGGAGCGGCGGAAGCTGCATCTAGCAGATCTGCATTACCAGCAACGCCTGCTGCACAGGGTGCTGCGGACCTGGGTGGTAGGAGCCTCATCTTCATCCTGACCTTGCTGTAGGAGCAGGGGAGGTTTTCTTTCCCTTCTTTGTCCTTCCTACCCCTCCCCAAACAGAGCGATTAGACAAGCCCCAAATAGAGCAAATGCTCTACACCGTGGGCCACAGGGTCCTTCGATCCTTGCTCAGCAACGTGAAAACACGTGCTGTCAAGGGTACCAGCCTTACAGTAAAAACAGTTCCTTGGCCAGGACTCCAGTGGTTTGGCTTATTAGGTGAGGGCCTAGTGAGAGTCTTCTCTCTGCTGTTGGGGAGGAGGGTCTGCTGGTCTTGGGATTTGGGGGGGCTTTTGGCCTTTCCCGGCCCTTTGCAAGTGCTTTGGACATGGTAGCCCTTGTCCTCCTTGGGTGTTTGCCATGATCAGGCACTTGCCTCATTTGGCCCTCGTAATACCCCTATGAAGCATGTATTTATAGAGGTGGGAGGTGCTGATGGTTTTATAGGGTCACAGACTCGAAGGAGCCTGCCTGGAATAGTGCTTTGGAGCCCCTATCCTCCAAAGCTTACCTGGATGGGGAGAAGTGTGGGCCTGGTGTGGCCTCCAGACCTCCTTGTTCCCCACAGACTTACCAGGGCAAGGTGCGGCATGTCCTACAGCAGGTAGCAGCCAGGGAGAGCCAGCACAACAGGCAGCTGCTGCGGTGAGTCTCTCAGGTGTCTCCCAGGACCCAGGCGTTTAGGGGATTCCTGCTTAGGGCCAGGTGGAGGACAGGCCTGGGTCCCTTATACTGCTCATCTTTTGATTTTTGGCTTGGCATTCACTGATTCACCTCCGTCTTAAACCTCTGGTGTATATAGACAGGGCTTTGGAAAGCAGCTCTCAGCTGGTCACAAGGCCATGTTTCTTGCTTCTTTGAGCACTTTTTCCTGCCTGCTTTATACCTACAAGATTTAGCTGCTTAAGGCACCTTTGCACCTCCTCTCCAACTCTGGAGGCTGTAGCAGCTTCCTTTCTTGTGAATTCCAGGCAGGCTCCTTTTAGTCTGTGACCCTATACAACCATCAGCACCTCTCGCCCCTGTGGAGGGCCCTACACATCTCCCTCTGTTCCTTCCAGGCCAAGCTCTAAACTTTCCTCTGCCCAGCAGGCCTCCTGTGTTTCTTTTCTTTCCTTTCCCCTTCCTTTGTAGTTCTTCAGCACGTGCAATTCCAGGTGACTTGTAGGCAGTGGACCTCATGGACTTTAAAGACCTCCGTCCTTCCTCTAAGGTTTCATAGAGCACCTACCTACCTTTTCAGACAGTGGAATTAGAAAGAAGGACTCCCTGAGCTAACACAATGGCGCCACTGCCCAGGCCCAGGTGCCCTTCCTCGGCTTCCCATCTCCACACTTATCCCAGTATTAATCACCTGTGTTGTCATTGCCTGTTATACCCTGTGTCCCCATAGCACATCCACTCCCGAGGACCTGGTGTTTGGTCTCAGGCACTGCTGGGTCCCTTGCGCTCACTCAGTGCCTGGTCCGAAGCAGCTGATCAGCAGCCAGGCTGGACGTAGATGCTCGTGTAAACATGGGTGTCAGTGAAACAGATGTTCTTAGAGAGTCCCTGACTGGAGGTTAGGTAGGATTTGGGACTGCCTCACAGAGTCCCCCATCTCTCTCCATCCCGGTGTCATCTGCCCTCACCCTGCCTGTGCATCTGCAGGGGTGTGTTACATCGCTGGAAAGGGAACACTGTGGCCCGTGTGGATGAAGCCAGGAAAACTTCCCAAGCCCGTGCTCACTACAGAAGGACTCTGTGTTCCAAGGTGAGGAATTGGGAGGCTGGGGACAGTGTTCTGGTGAGGGCGTGGAGTGGTGGGTGGTAGCAGATATTTGAACTGAATGAGGAGCCCCCCAAATGGGTAACTCACCTCTAGCCTCCTCCACATGCATGCATGTGTGTGGATGTTTGTTTTCTTTTACTGAATTATGAACCAACATACATTAGAATAAAAACACGACACATAGTGAACTACTTCCTATCAGAACCAGTGTTTTCTCTACACGTGGAACTTTCCACTGTGACAAACTGTATAAGTCTTTGAGCTTTAGTCTCCTTGTCTGCTCAAAGAGGCTGCTTGCTCCTGCCCATCAACCTTGCAGGTTCTGTGGCCACGAAGACTTTCTGGAAAGCACAGAGCACCTGGGAACGTGAGGTCCTTGGTCATCTTCAGTGGGAAATGTCCCCAAATCACCACCTTATTTGCTTGAGTAGGATTGTTGTGGGCATATGCCATGTGGCAGGGCTGGTGCCATCGTGCACTGAATGAAAAGGGTGGCAGGATGGGAAAAAAGGGGGATTCAAACAGGGATGAAATAAAGAGGTAGTTCCTGAACCTGGGGATGTTTTAGAAGAAAGAAGTTTGTTGGGAGCACTGAGCAGCCAAGGTTCAACTCATGGAAGGCCAGTGTGGGCTGGTCCTGACAACTTTGAAGCTTCCAGTGGAGGAAGAACAATTGTATCTGGTCAAGGCCTCATATGTTCTCAGGAAAACTCCAAGGCCTCCCTTCTCCTAGAAGGAAGAGGAGAGGACTCTTTACTAACTTCAGAAATTTGAAAGGAGGAGTCCTTTTCAGTGGGAACAGAGTTTATGACTCTTTGAACAGCTTCCCCTGGCTGCTTGGCTTCCCTTTTTTTTTGAGACGGAGTATTACTTTGTCACCCTCGGTAGAGTGCCATGGCATTATAGCTCAGAGCAACCTCTAACTCTTGGGCTTAAGCAGTCCTTTCTTGCCTCAGCCTCAAAAGTAGCTCAGACAATAGACACCCACCACACCTGGCTATTTTCCTTTTTTAGAGATGGGTTCTCACTCTTGCTTAGGCTTGTCTCAAATTCCTGATCTCAAGCAATCAACCTTCTTTGGCCTCCCAGAGTGCTAGAATTATAGGCATGAGCCACTATGTCCTACCTTTATTTATTTATTTATTTTTGAGACAGAGTCTCACTCTGCCCTGAGTAGAGTGCTGTGGCATCATAGCTCACAGCAACCTCAAAAGTTCTTGGGCTTGGCTCAGCACCTATAGCATGGTGATTATGGTGACAGCCACATACACCCAGGGTGGCAGGTTCGAACCTGGCCTAGGCCTGCTAAACAACAATGACAACTGCAACAGAAAATACCCAGGCGTTGTGGCGGGCACCTATAGTCCCAGCTACTTGGGAGGCTAAGGCAAGAGAATCACTTAAGCCCAAGAGTTTGAGGTTGCTGTGAGCTGTGATGCCACAGCACTCTGCCCAGGGTGACAGCTTGAGGTTCTGTCTCAAAAAAAAAAAAAAAGAAAAGAAAAAAGAAAAAGGCAGGCAGGCAGGCAGCCCACCCCCATCGGCAAGGCTGGGCCTCATGCTAGCTCCTGCAGGAAGTCCAGCAGCCCTGCATGCCACTCCTCAGGTTTGTCCAGGTAACAAGGGTGCCCTGCCCCCTTCACGATGAGCACCCGGTGGTTAGGCAGCTGCTTTAGGTGCTCAAAGCTGGTTTGACCCATGGGGTCCTGGTCTCCATATACAATCAAAGCTGGAGTCTGAGAGAAAGGAAAGGAGGACAGAGTCAACAGCAATTGGTCACACCCGCCCCATCCTCCTGGAGGCTAGCTCCAGCCCTCCCCACCACTTCAGTCCCTCCCTGAGCCCACCTCAAATGAGGGAGAGAGACAAGCTGGCCCAGTGGGTATGGGCCTAGATTGGTATCTGCCCCCACACACAGTTTAACACAGGGTTTGGCACAATAATCTATTAAGTAAACCCAAGGGTGGAGCTTGGTGGTGAGCTCCTCTCAGAAGATACCCATCACCCAGCCCCCCAGATGAGGAAGGCCCAGAAATGGACACCCATCAGGGGCATCTCAGCTTCCCATACAGGGATACCTTCACACTGGCATAGTCAGCAGCATTGATTTTATCAGTGCAGATGGGGGCCACAGGCACATAGCCCCGGAGCTGGGAGCCAGGGGCCGTGAGGAAGGGCAGGGAGTACATGCCACTCAACGACGGACTGATCACAACCGGGGGGCCCAGCTCCAAGGCATCTACCACAGCTGCCAGGAAGCTGCCAGGGACCAGTTGCCCAATAGGGGCAGGGGCTGTTGCTTCCTTGGACCGCCCCAGACCTGCAGGGATTCAGGTGAAGGAAAGACAAGACAAGGGCAGACAATGGGAAAACAAAGGAGAGAAGATCTCTTCCTCCAGGAAGCCCTCCTGTAACACCCAGTGTGCCCAGGTTTATTCCTACAGCAGCCTAGATTTATCATATTGTGGCAAGCATGAGACATTTCTTTCCATATTTGTGCCCATCTCTCCCACTAGTAACAGTATCCTGGAAAGAATCAGGTTATGACATTTAACAGGGTTGGGACCAAGTCCCAATTTTCCATTTACTATCTATGTGGGTAAGTATCCCCCCCCAGCCCTCTCTCCACTGCTCAGTTTTCCCATCTGTTAAAAGGGAATAACAGGCTCAGCGCCTGTGGCTCAAGTGGCTAAGGTGCCAGCCACATACACCTAAGGTGGCGGGTT
>NW_003852511.1:5477225-5482027 GCF_000181295.1 Otolemur garnettii
AGTCTCCTGCCTCAGCCTCCCAAGTAGCTGGGACCACAGGCGCCCACCACAACACCCAGCTATTTTTGGTTGCAGCCATTATTGTTGTTTGGCGGGCCTGGGCTGGATTCGAACCCGCCACCTTAGGTATATGTGGCTGGCGCCTTAGCCGCTTGAGCCACAGGTGCTGAGTCGAGATACTGGGCTTCTTGAGGGGAAGGGGACGTTCCCCACTGCCCCTTGGTCTGCATGGGTGTCAGAATGTGCAAGAGCCAAAATCAACCTGTTAGTCTTACCTCACAAGAAGCTGCCATCATAAGCCTGGGGTGTCCCAGAAATCAGGAGGTTTAGTGACCAACGCCTGCTCTGCTCCCGCCTGCCTGTAGGTCCTGGTCCAGTGGCAGGAGAATGCATCAGTGCAGATTTATTACCAACAGCAGGAGGACTGTGCCGTCAGGGAGGCCCGGAAGATCCTGGACAGGGGTAAGCAAAGCTCCCGGAAGGAAGTGATTGAGGGAGGGTTATGTGAAGACACAGCTGTCTTGAATATCCCTGTTCTACCCTGTGGTCTCTGTCTTCTCTCATGTGGGCCAGATCCCAGGGCTGCCATGACAAAGTACCAGAGAGGGGGAGGCTTCAAAAACAGAAAACTATCCTCTCTCAGTTCTGGAGGCCAGAAGTACACAACTGAGGTGTGGGCCAGGCTATGCTCCCGCCAGGGTCTCTAGGGGAGGATCCTTCCTTGCCTGTCCAGAGTGTTTGTTGGTTTCCTGGAATTATAGACACATCACTCTAGTCTCTGCTCCCATATTTGCATGGCATTCTCTGCGTATGTCCTTGGGTCTCTTCTTATCAAGGTGCACCCTGCTCTGGTATGGCAGCATCCTAACTAGCTACATCCACACTGAGCCTATTTCCAAGTGAGGTTCACATTCTGTGGTTCCAGGAAGAACATGAATGAGGTGGGGGAAGGGCACCACTCAGTCCAGTGCATTGCAGAAGCTTGTTTCCAACTGAGTGCCAACCACTTTATATTAAAATGAAAGGACAAAGGTTGAGATCTATGGAGAAAGAAAGGAATGAACCTGGAGTAGAGGAGGCCTGTAGAGAAAGGAATGAACCTGGGTGATTGAGGAGGAGGTGCTTTTGATGGGAAGACCCTTGCTTCTTGTCAGGCCAGCCCCTGTCAGGTCAGGGTCCTGCATACTCAGAGAGTAGACACTTGCTCAGTCAGCCTCAGGAAGTCCCACACCTGCTGCATAAAACATTCTTGGGAAGATAGTCCAGAGCAGAAGTCCAGAGCCACACCCTGAGCTGCAAACACCAGAGAGGCCCACAGGGGTCGGGGGGCTCCTAACCCAGCTGGGGACCCATGGCGGGAATCGGACACTATGCAGGGAACTGCTCATAGTTAGAATAAATGAAAATACAATGAAAGTAAAAACCAGTGGATTAAGAAAGGCTTCAGTTAGACTACAGAGAAAATCCATTTGTTAAGTGGCATAATAGTTTGTTCTGGGATGAAGTTCAGTCAACTTTGGTTCACTTCTGAATCTAGCATGTGTGTTGATGAATACACATCATCAGGATATCCTCTGGACAACACTCAGGGGTCAGACATCCTGGCTGCTCCACCACAGGCAGCTGGGTCCTCAACTGCCCCTCAGCTTAGAAACCAGCTCCATGGTTATAGTTCATCCCTGGGAGAAAGAAGCTGAGGGCTTTAGCCCATTCATGGCCTCTGTAGGCAGAGCTGCTGCACCTGGCACTGCAAAAGCTTCTGGCCAGTTAGGAGGCAGCTACTGTAAAGTTCAAGTACCCACTCCTGGCCATGGGTGTAACTTAGAGGTGACAAATTCAAGGTGCAGCCTAAAATGGCTTCTCTGCAGAGGACTTTTCCTTACAAGGGGGTGGTAGCATGTAGCAGGCTCTGGCATTGCCACATCCATTATAGCTGGTACAAAGGACTTGGGAAACTGAGTGGCAAGACCCTGTGCTCATAGCAGGTATCATTTTTTGGCTTATCTTAAGGCCTCAGAGTCTTGGTGGAGCTGGGTGCTAGGAAAGGAAAGGGCACAGAAGGGTGCCATATGCATGTTAAGAAAGGGCTTACTCGGTTCAGCACCTGTAGCTCAGTGGCTAAGGTGTCAGCCACATACACTGGAGCTGGTGGATTCGAATCCAGCCTGGGCCTGCCAAACAACAATGACAACTACAACCAAAAAATAGCTGGGTGTTGTGGTAGGCACCTGTAGTCCCAGCTACTTGGGAAACTAAGGCAAAAGAATCATTTAAGCCCAAGAGTCTAAGGTTGCTATGAGCTATGACGCCACGGCACTCTACCAAGGGTAACATAGTGAGACTCTGTCTCAAAAAAAAAAAAAAAAAAAGAAAGAGAAAGGGCTTACAGGTGCGAACTGGGGCCATAATCCGGCCAGGGGACATCAGGCAAGGCCCTGAATCTGTTTCTTCATCTCTGAAATGGGGTAATGATAGGGGTGGTCATGGGGATCCATTGAGGCGATGTGCATCTAGACATACACACACTGAAAGCAGCATCCACATACCACAGATGGTGCTGACACAGTTGACCTCCAGCTTGTGCTTGCTGCCTCTTCCCCTGCCTGCTGTGGCAGGTCATGGAGGGCTCCCCATCTTGGCATCAGTATCAACCCTCTTTTGTCATCTCAAAAAGAAACTTTTCTCAAGGCCCAAGGAAGAAAAATCACAAAAGGGAGAATCTGAGGACACAGAAGCAAAATCAGGATGTAGCTCCTGTCTGCGGAGCCTGGGAGTCAGGTATATCCCAGGAGTCAGGCGGAGCGGCCCTGCAGACCATGCACCTCCCTAGTCAAGGCTTAGGCTGGTCTGACTTCTCTAATGGAACCTCGGTTTCTGCCCTGGTAAAAGAGACCTGCCATCGCCACTTCTTCCTCCCTCCTGTTCCTCTTTCAAGCTTCTGCTCAAGTGAGAGGCCCCTTTCTCCCTCAAAGAAGGGTCTTTTTACGTGTGCCCAGCATCATCTTGCATGTGGTTCTGCAGGGTCCCGCAGCACACCTGTGGTGGCTGTGGATGGGCTTGCGGCTTTGGGAGGGCCCTTGGGGAGCACCATAACAGTAAACAGCAGATCTGGTTCCTGGCAGCAGGGACAGAACTGTCCTTAGAGAATGGCCACCAAAGCAGCACCCATAGCTCAGTAGGTAGGGTGCCAGCCACATACACAGAGGCTGGCAGGTTCAAACCCAGCCCGGGCCAGGTAAAATAACAATGATAACTGCAACAACAACAACAAAAATAGCCAGGCCTTGTGGAGGGCACCTGTAGTCCCAGCTACTTGGGAGGCTAAAGCAAGAGAATTGTTTAAGCCCAAGAGTTTGAGGTTGCTGTGAGCTGTGATGCCGTAGTACTCTACTGAGGGTGACATAATAAAACTCTGTTTCAAAAAAAAAAAAAAAGAGAGAGAGAGAGAGAGAAAGAGAATGGCTACCGAGTATAGGCTGGATACCCTAACTCTATCCTCACATAACCTATAAAAGAGAGGACTCTGGCTTGTATCTGCTACAGGCTGTCTCCGGACCTGGTTTCATTGCTGGTGGGACCGCAGCCAGAGGACAGCCCAGCAGAGAGTCCAGCTGGAGAGGGTGGCCCAGTATCACCAGCAGTGGCTACTGCTGAAGTGCATGGCCCAGTGGAAGACGCACCATCTTGGGTGTGTCAGGAAAAAGGTGAGGCAGGTGGTGGCAACTTACCAAGTTCCCCCGTATGGCAAGTGGGGGTCTTAGGAAGGGGTCTCTCCTGACAGAACTCAAGGCATCTGCTAGGGGAGTGGTTTGGGGAGGCTCTAAGAACAAGGCAGCAGGTGCCTTTCTGGGTCTTCAATGGAGACAGGGGCAGCCAGCCCAGTGGGGAGACAGCTTAGCAGAGAAATTGAGTTCCTGTTAACCCATGGCTTGTCAGAGCTAGGAGACCTTTGCAGTCACTTCAACACCCCCTGCCTGTGCAGGAGGCCCTGGGCATCACCCAGGATTTTTCCTGGCATTGGGAGGACCGTCCACTTAGGCCGGAGCCCTGCCTTGTAGCTGTCCTCAGCAGCCTCAGCTAGACACTCACTCACCCTGGTTTCAGGGATGGGTCATCGACAGCAGTCAGAACTCAGCTCCCCATGCTCTCTCTCCAGCTCCTGCAGCAGCAGGGCACTCACTTCTTGGCACACAGACTCTTCCGGGCCTGCTTCTACCAGTGGACACAGCAGGTGGGAATCCATGAGATGTTCCTTCTCACTGGTTTATGAGGCCTGGGCTGTGAATGACCTTCAGCCCACACCTCTAGTTCAATATTTTTCATACCTCCCTATCCTGGGGAACCTCCCTCTACCCGCTCTAGGCATTTCTCAGCACCAACTTCCTTACACCTGTGACCTGTATGAGGCTGGTCCCTTCCATGCCTGGTTTCTTTCTGTGCTATCATGTTAAAAAATACTTTGGTGCAGTGAGTGACTGTAATCCTAGCACTCTGGGAGGCCATGGAGGGTGGATTACCTAAGCTCAGGAGTTCAAGACCAGTCTGAGCAAGAGTGAGACCCTCTCTCTACTAAAAATAGAAAAACTAGGACGGGTACAGTGGCTCACGCCTATAATCTTAGCACTCTGGGAGGCTAAGGCAGGTTTGCTCGAGCTCATGAGTTTGACACCAGCCTGAGCAAACAGACTAGCAGAAAAATAGAAAAACTGTGGCAAGAGGATTGCTTGAGCCTAAGAGTTGGAGGTTGTTGTGAGCTGTGACGCCACAGCACTCTACCTAGGGTGACAGCTTGAGACTCTGTC
>NW_003852511.1:5482074-5506014 GCF_000181295.1 Otolemur garnettii
AAAACTAGCCAGGTGTTGTGCAGGCTGCTGTACTCCCAGCTATTCAGGAGGCCAAGACAAGAGGATCTCTTGAGCTGAAGAGTTTAAGGTTCCTAGCACTCTACCCAGGGTGACAGAGTGAGACTGTCTCAACAAGTCTTTTCCTCGGCCTTGATAAAAAAGCCAGGAGAATTGGTGTGCTCAGTAGTACCCTTGGCCCCTGCTCTTCTCCCCCCTCTGGAACTCTCCTGGGGCCAGCCCATTTTGCCACTTACTTGCTCCTCGCAGGAGCCTCTGTCCACAAATGAGATTGTGATGAGCACCTCTGGCCAAATGTGCTGGCCCTCTTGGTGGGGAAGGGGAACCTCAACTAAAGGAGCTAAGAGTGATGAGTCAGGCAGTTAGATAGGACCCTGTGCTCAGGGCCACCCCCCTAAAGAGGCGACAGGGAAGTAACTAGTCTATCTGGCCCTAGCTGGTGACCAGGAGGCAGGAGCAGCAGGCAACAGCTCGGGCCCTGTGGTTCTGGGCCTTCTCACTCCAGGCAAAGGTAACAGGTCCTGCATCTTGCTGCCTCTCCTAGGGGCTTCAGCCCTGCCTCACGTTGGGTGGGCCATGGGCAGAGCTCCTGAGGGTGCCCTGAGCAGGAGGCTGAGCTCACCACCTGCCTTCTCTGGAGGTATGGGCTGCATGGCTGGGCTTTGTGCTGGAGAGGAGGAGGAAGAAGGCACGGCTAGAGCAGGCGGTACAGGCCTACCGTGGGCAGCTCCTCCGGGAGGGCACCACACGCCTCCTGCGCTTCGCAACTGCTACAAAGGCTTTCAGGCAGCAGCTGCAGGCCCAGCTGCAGGTCAAGGTAGGCCGGTGCCCGACCTTCCCATGGGGACCAGGTAGGGTCTGGTGCAAGCTGATGAGGGCTCCTATCACAGGCGGCCCACAGCCTCCACCGGGTAGTCCGTCGCTGTGCCATGCTCTGGAAACAGAAGGTGCTGGGCCGCAGTGGAGAGCCTCAGCGTCCAGCACCAGTCGCAGCCAGTATGAGAGTGACATTTGAGGGTCCCCTTCTCGACCAAGCTGTTGCTGGTGCTGGGGACGCCACCCTGGAAACCAAAAGGCCCCGAGTTCTTCAACCTCAGGGAGCCCTGGGCAGCCTGGCCACAAGAGAGCCCCACGTCCAGGAGCTGTGAGTTGCCCATACCTCGCCTCTTCTCCCTCCCTCCTAGAACAAAAACTTAGACTGAGCAGTAGGGAATAAAACTGGGCCCTGATGGGATGGGACGGGCCAGGCATGGCCTTGTCACAGCTGAGCTGTTTGGAATACCAGATCCCAACCCTCTCAGGGTGTAAGAGGAGAGACTGGGTTGGGATTTCCACACCCTCTTTCTCCTTTGCCTGCCAAAAAGGAAGTAGGTGTTTTATCCTTTGCCACACTTCCAGCCCTCTCCTGTCTGTACTGCTGCCAATGCACAATCTTTTTTCAACATGATAGGTGTAGTTGACAAAAGAAACAGTCTGTAGGCAGCCTGTTCCCCTTTTCCTCCCTTACAGCTGAGACACTGGCTCCCTGTCAGAAACTCCTCTTTTTGTGACCTGGCACCTACCCTTTAGCTACCCTCAGTGATCTCCCCAAACCCTCCATCTGTCCCCACCCCATACTGAAGGAGCTGGAGGCTCCCAATGTGACCAACACTGCCTGAGAGGAGAGACCAGGCCCTAGTCAACTGTCCCCACACTGCCTGGTTTCGACAGGAGCCTGAGTGGCTCAGAGGCTGCTCCCTGTGATGGGGACCACACCTGTGTTTCCTGGGCTGCTGTCCAGATCATAAGACATGAGCAGCTCTTGTGCTTTGCAGATGAAGCAGGTCCGTGGAATCAGGCTTCCTCCATCGGAACTGGTGCAAGTTCTCCATGACCTGGGTCTACCCCAGCTTGCTTGTTGACAAGAGTCTTGCCTTCTCTGGCCTTCAAGCTTCCATGAAACTGGAAGGGTGGGACTGGATGACCCCTATCCACGCAGGTCTTGAGGGCCCCCTGTAGCCCTGGTCAGCCTAAAGGAACATACCCTGTGATTCCTCCCAGCAGTGCTGCCCGCTCAGCGAGGAAACAGCCGAGGCGCCCACGCTTCCTGTTGGAGCCCATGCAAAGCCAATGGTCCCTGGGGTGTGGCATCCTTGGAAGGCAGGGGTAGGCTGTGTGGTCATAGCCTCCATCTGGGGCCTGTGTTTTGGTGGCCCTAAGGTGGGTGGTCCGTTTTCCTTCCTGTTCCTCAGTCCCAGAGAAGGACCCCATGTCCTGACTAGGTTCCTGCCTGCCTTCTGCTCAGGGGTGAGAAGCTGCAAGAGTGTAGCCTAAGCTTGACCAAAGCAGCAGGCCCTTCTCTGACGAGTGCTGTCCTGACAGAGGCTTCAAAAGCACCAGCCCCAAGGAGTCCCCTGCCTGGGGCCCTGTCAAGTGCCCCTGGCCCAAAGCTGCCCCCCACTGCAAGTACAGGCTCGGAGCTGCTGCTGTTACCTCCTTCCTCCTTTATGCCCCGTGGGGCCGAAGCAGCAGCCAGGGTGAGTTATGCTGTACCAGGCCTGGTCACCTGGGCTCCCACTCCTTGGTCTGGCCCTTGGTGCCCTTGCTAGTGCACTTGGCACTGTGGCCACAGTTGTACTCATTGTTTCTGGAACATGGTGTGTGGGAAGACAGGCCACTAAATCGGTCAAGTGTAGGTGCCTACTACACACCAAGTGTGAGGGACACAGCTATGAAAAGCCTGCTGAAGCCTGTGCCCTTGTCAAGCATATTGTTTAGACAGAAACAATGAAAAAAACCCACTGTGTGCAGACTAGTCACTGCACATCACATAGCCTGCATGGGCCATGGTGAGTTTGGAATCTGAGTAGGAAGTTAACAGAAATTCTTTTATTTTTTAAAGAAGTTCAAAGCAGGGCAGAGCCTTTGACTCAGTGGGTAGGGCGCCAGCCCCATATACTGAGGGAAGCAGATTTGAACCTGGCCCCGGCCAAACCAAACTGCAACAAAAAAAAATAGCCAGGTGTTGTGATGGGCACCTGTAGTCCCAGCTACTCAGGAGGCTGAGGCAAAAGAATCACTTAAGCCTAGGAGTTGGAGGTTGCTGTGAGCTGTGATGCCACAGTACTCTACTGAGGGTGAAAAAGTGACTCTGTCTCTTAAAAAAAAAAAAAAAAGTTCAAAGCACAGTACGTGTACTTTTTTTTTCTTTTTTTTTGAGACAGAGCCTCAAGCTATCCCCCTGGGTAGAGTGCTATGGCTTCACAGCTCATAGCAACCTCCAACTCCTGGGCTCAAGCGAGTCTCCTGCCTCAGCCTCCCAAGTAGCTGGGACCACAGGCGCCCACCACAATGCCCGGCTATTTTTTGGTTGCAGCCATCATTGTTGTTTGGCAGGTCTGGGCTGGATTCAAACCTGCCACCTTAGGTGTAGGTGGCTGGCACCTTAGCCACTTGAGCCACAGGCGCTGAGCCTACCTTTTTTTTCTGACCAACATAATTTAAGTGTGCAGGGGAAGTTTAACTATTGGTTTATGTGTGCTGGGAGGTAAAAAAAGGTTGAAAGACACTAGTGTAGAGGAATCTAGGCAGAGACGGGTGATGAGCACTCAGTAATGGAGGTGACAGAGATACAGTCTGGCCACCCAAAAAGCTGGTACCTGAAAGGGCATGGGGGTGGGAAGGAGCCAGCTCCTGTGGTGAGTTTGTCCTTATGGGCCCACATACCTTCACTGAGGTGGGGTTGAGAGGAGTCTGTTTCCTGTCATTGGAGGTGAACAAGTGGGGTGATGAGGGACATTCTCTCTAGGGGAAGGGAAGAGAGCTGTGGGGGTGGGGTTGGACAGCAGGAACAGCTGACCTCTTTCTGAGGTCCAAGCTCAGCAAGGTCATGAGCTCAGAGCAAGGAGAGAAGGCTGAGGAAGGCTTGGACCAGCTGCTGGAGCAGGATGGGCCTGGGATGCTCTTTAGGTTGCTTGTAGGACTTTTTCCTGTGCTGTTGAGTCACACAGGCAGGGTAGGGCCAGAATCCAGGTGTGCTGGCTGCAGCAGGGGCCCAGGAAGCCAGTTTCTGAGGCCTGGTCTTCCCCACCCTGCAGGGCAGGCAGTGAAATGGAGGGTGTGAGGATGTGGTACTCCTCTCCCCAGGCTTCCTCCTGGCTTCTCTGCTCAGGTCCTGCCTTCCTTTATAGGTATCAGCACAGCCAACTACCCCCAGGCCAAAGCCCCAGGCCCCCCAATCTTTGACTTGTGTCCCTGACCCCCATCTGCTCCTCCCTGGGAACTTTACGGACACCAGGGCTAGGCCTGGGCCTACCTCTGAAGCTGCAGGTATGTAGCTGGGGCCCGTCAGAACAGTGAGCACCCAGGTCCCAGATTGTCAGAACAAGCTCAGACTCCTGTTGCTGCAGGCTGTATGGATCTGGAGGCCGAACTTGAGGGGATCCAGCAGCAGTTACAGCATTACCAGGCTACCAAGCAGAACCTCTGGTGAGGCCTGGGAAATATACTGGCAGGTGTGGCCTGGAAAGGTGGGAGGTCCCATTTTCCCCAAACCAGCTACCAGGATCTTTAGGGGTGGTCTGCTGGGTTGGGAAGCCCTGTGTGCTGTCCAGCAAGCACCCACTCCGTCCACTGTGACACTTCCAACTCAATCCATAGGTGGGCTAGAGGCCCTGCTTTCAGTGGGGGATGATAAAGTAAAACATTGTGATGATGCTGTTAAATGTGTAGGGAAGGCAGACCTGGGCCTCCAGCTACATTCAGGGATCTGGGGGCCATCAGCATATCATGTAGCAGCCTCAGAGAATCAAGGAAACAGGACTGGTCCCCTCATCCCCAGCTCTGCACAGGAGGGTACTCTCATCTGAGTTGCTGTTTACTGGGGAGGGTGGAAGGTGAGAGGAACAAGAACACACTGGCTTCCTAAGCCAGGGGCTGGTGTCTCTAGGCAGGATGTCCAACCAGACATACCCCTTCTCTCTACACCCCATCCTCCCATCACAGTTAGCTAACAGCTTCTCCCCAAGCCAGAGAGGGTTCTGCCTGGACCCCAGCCTGGCAAGCAGCAGGTATGCCCACCCTCAGGTCCTGTCAGCGGCAAGCCAGGAGCTTGCGCAGGTGGCTGGAGCTCAGCCGAGAGGAGCCCAGGCCCGAGGACCAGGAAATGGAGCTGCGGGTACAGGAGGAGTTGGAGGAGGTGAGGCCCCAGGCCAGCCTCTGGGACAACCCCACCTCCAGCTATCTCTCCTCTCAGCCCAGACTGTCCCATGCCAGGTGGAGCAGCAGATTCAGCAGCTGACCGAGGAGCTCCAGGCACAGCGCCAGCCCATCAGCTCCTACGTTGGCCGCATCCAGGCCCTGCGGCGTACCTTGTGCTAGTGTCTTTGCTTCAGGCCTCCTCTAAGAACAGACTGCAGAGCCACACTGGGTTTTAGCTTTTTATTTCAAAATGTTTTGCAATTAAATGAATTACTGTTCAGAAGTCTCCCACTTTTCATACAAAAATACTGTGCTACTGATACAGTTGAAAGAGTTCTATGATTTCTCCTGCAGGAGAAATCCACAGTGGCCCCAGAGTCAACATGAGATCTGGCCCCATCCCAACCCTCAAGGGCTCCCTGAGGCCTCTGTACCTGTTAAGTTGGAAAGGTTTTCTAGGCACCAACCCCTCATACACCAAGGCTCCTCTGCCCCTAGCACGGGCCCTCAATCAATAGCAGCAACTTTCTCATGTTTCATTTGGGGCTGGATACAGGGAGGGGGAACATGAGCTCTCCTCTGGCTTTAGCTGGGCCTCTGCCACAATGAGGACTCTGGCCAGCTCCAGAAGCCAGTCATCAGGGCCTACAAAGGTCTGCATCATTAGTCACTGTCTTCAAAAGACACTAGAAGGTCCAGGGTGATGCATTCAACTCCAAGTGCAAAGAAAGTGCTTTTTCCAATGAGGCAAATGTGGGAAGAGAAAGTGGTTTTTAGGAAGCTGCATAGCCCTGCTGGGGGTAGTATTCACAGTCTGTGCCAAAGAGGCACTTCACACTGTGCAGGCCAAAGAAAGCAGAAGAGGCCAATGGACAATGGCCCAGGTGAAGGGGGGACACAGTAAGAAGATAGGTACACTATTACCACCTAATTGTCTTATAACAGTTACAACCACGCCATGCTCAGCTGGGAGGAGCCTCCAGTTTATACAATGTTAAAAAGAGATCCAAAAATGACTGCAATTGCCCTCTAGCCCCAGCATGTACTTTTTTCTTTGTAGGGTAGGGAAGAAGAGGGAATAGCAAACGTTGAGGGCATGGCAGGGACTCTGGCCACCTCATGAGGATACAGAACCTCTTGTCTGCACCTGAGTCAGGTGGGAGTAGAATCATTCCAATCATACATGGTCAGATCCCTCCTCACCAGGATGGCCTCATGGCATTTTCCTTCATTCTCTGGAAAAGATCCCTTGGCAGCCACTGGTATGAAGAGGCTCTACAGAGAGCCCAGGGCCTCCCCAAAGTGGATTTTCTGTCCTGCTTTCAGCTGGAAGTTGAAGTCTTTGGGGGCTTCGAAGATGAGCACAATGGTAGAGCCCAGGTTGAACTCACCCAGGTGCTCGCCCTTGCGCATGGGGATGCCCTCCTTGTTGGCGTGTGTCACGAAGCTGAAGTCATTGTAGGAGCCCTTGCTGTACCTCGGGCTGTTTGTGTGCAGGTCCTATGGCAGGAGGCGGGGTCAGAGTGCCACCCCTACCTGTGCTTGGGTCCTACTCCCTCTGTTGCTTGTTCCCAGCACGACCCCACCTGGCTCCAAAAGTGGAGTGGGGACAGCAGCTCAGGGCCAGGAGGGCCCAGTCCACCCATATCACACACAGCCCCAATACCTGCTATGAACTGGGCCCTGCCAGACAGGGAGAAACCAGACCTAACTGTTCTCTCAGCACACAGAAGCCAGAGGCCATCAGTCCCAAACTGACACCCAAATGGCAGTGTCCCCATGAGCAAGGTGGGCACAGGCCTCTATGAGTGCCAGCCCCCTCCCATATGCTCTGCTCTCCAGTCCACCTGGCCCACGCTGTGCTCCCTTGCTGTTCCTCATCTCTCCCTCCTTTGACCATGGCTCCTGGCAGAAGCCAAGTGCCAGGCAGGGAGGTTAATTCCTTCCCTCTCCCTCTGCCACCTCCAGTCTTGCAAGTGGCAGGAATGTGGGAAGGAGGCTTCAGCTAGTAGGAGGGTACTCAGGCCTGGCCAGAGATGTGACCCTCCCAGTATTTACAGTCCCACTGGATCCTGCCCAACAAGTGAGATCAATGGACCCAAGAAGTCCAGACCTTGGTAGGGCCTGGGTCTTGCTCACCTGATCAAAGTAGATGCGAATGGAGCCCACATTGGTGGCCCCCACAGCCGTTAGTGAGAAGAAGCCGTGTTTCCAGTCCCCGGTCAGGACTACTCGCTCATTGTGGCAGAAGAGCTCTTTGATCCAGCGAGCCATGCCAGGGTTCACCGACATCAGGGAGCCTGTGGGGGCAAGGACCACTGCTACTCCCCATCCAAACCCAAGACCTAGAGAGACATGTGACCTATCACCTCAGTGTCATTCCAAATGCAGAGCAGGCTGGACCTCTGGCTCTCTAAAGCAGTCAGCTCCTGGCCTCCACAACCCCAATCTGGAGCCTGGTCTCTTGACCCTGCTGGGCTCTACTGCTCCTGCAGAGGCCTCCTGTTTAGAGGTTTCTCCAAGGACTGAGCCAGTCCGCAAAGCTGTCAGCACCTGGGGCTCCTCCCAGGAGGGAAAAGGTAATGACAGAAGCTGAGCGCCTCTGTCTGAAGCCATGGGGGCAGCTCCCACCCACCCACTAGCCCTACCTGGGAAGTGTCGCCGGTGGGAAATGGTCCAGTCAGTGGGGGAGTGAAAGCAGTGGTAGTCCCCGGGGGCCAAGTAGATGACACAGTGGTAGAGCTCATTCCCTTCCCGAGTGACCAGCTGGTTCTTGAAGGAGTCACATGAGGTAGCTGTGGGGTGAGGACAGGCATGAGGACCATACTCTCAGACCAGCTCCAGTGCCACCCACCCCAGAAAGCAACAAGCACAGAGCCTGCACACAACACTCTGGGAAGCATCAAAGCTCTGGTGCCAGCACTCAATACCCGCAGCCTTCCCTGCCCCACACCCTCCCCGACGTCTGGTCTGTCCACACAGCACAAGACAGCCTTGCTCTGCCTGCAGTGACCTACCTGCTGGGAAGGGCAGGTCTTCTGTGCAGGTGCGTGGGCCCAGGAATGACTCCAGGGAGTAGGTAACCCCCTTCACCTGTTCTACCTCGCAGTTCTTCACCTGCCCAAAATTGAGGATCTTCCCATCTGATGGGCTGATCTGGAAGCACCAGGAGAGGCTTGCTGCTGGGAAGGAGAGCTTCTCCTCCCCTAGAAGACAGCCCCCACGTTGTCATCAGCTGAGTCCCTAAGGCCCTCCCCGTGCTGGATATGCTGGGCACATGTTGGAGATGGGCTGTGCTGGGCAGGGGGCCCCCATCCCCTGGGGTCCTCCCTAAGCTTGGAGGCTGCTGGGCCTGGCTCCCATGACACAGGCAGGAATCCCATTTTTGCAGGCAGGAGGGTTGGGCCTCACCACGCTGTGCAGGCCACACACAGGCCGGGCCTGCGGCTTCAGCTTGCGCCGGAAGAACTCGCTGAGGTTGCGGTAGTGGTACAGATCCTCCACAGCGGCTTCCTTCATGTTCACCCCGAAGGTCCAGATGTACAGGCTGTAGACAGGCCCACGCAGCCAGTATGGCAGCTCCACCTGGTTGAGGCGGCCCCAGGCCCGTGAGAGTAGACGTGTAGGCACTGACTTGTATAGGGCCACCTGCAGGTGGGAGGGCAGGGCCTGAGTTGGTCACACTGCCCCAAGCTCCAAAGCACCCCTCAATGTAGGAGCAAACTTGCACCCAACAGAGGCTACCAGGCCCTGATGCCTGCACATTGGTTTTGTGATGTGGCTATTTCTCACTAGGAACCAGACTTGCACTTGCCAAACAATCTCAGACTAAGGATTAGCATACAACTTGAGTTGTTTTAGCTATTTCACACGAACGTTAAACAGGGGCAGCCCCAGGTAGACTGGCCAGCATGGTCTTCTTGAAGAAGGTATGGGGAGATATGAACACATCTGATCCTAGCCACAGTGTCAGTGTATGGCAGAGGCAGTGGGCATCGTGCCCTTGTCCCAGCTTGCTGCCCAGACCTCTGGGAGATTTCAAGGCACCTGGACTAGGTCTTTATAGGAAGCAAGGAAGACACCTGAGCAGCATCAGGGATTTTTCTGAGGCAGATCTGCACTACCCACTGTCATCTGGGCCTGAGCTGTAGACACAGGCTTCATGGCCACCACAGGTCTAGCCAGTATGCAGAGGGCCTGGCTGCTCCCAGTCTGAGCCCTACAGCAGGCCCTGCATTCAGAGGCTTCTGGGACTAAGATAGACCACAAAGCCATCATACCTGGGGCTCCAACCAAGAGGCAAAGGGAACTTGACCCCTTGGGTCCCTCCCTCCAGCACAGCCTGGAGCACCTAACCACAGGTCCGGAGATGGGCACTGAATCCTTACTCATTGGGTTCTGGAGCCTCCAGGGCCAGGTACCCAAGGAGTGGCAGCCTATTAAACCTCAGGTGCTGCTGCCATAGTGGGAATTGCCTTGAATCAGCAGCTACCGGTTCTCCAAACACACCAAGACACAAACTCACCAAGGCATAGAAGTCATTTAATTATAACTTTCAACATCTCTCCAATGTCTGGAATTAGTGCTTCCTAGAGGGTTATTCTGACCCCTCCCAGCCACCTGGAGGGCAGCTGTGTGACCAGGCACTGGATGGATCCTGGTCTAATGTCCATTGTGCCTTGGTGCCATTGAGCTCTTGTGACACTCATCTGGGCTGTCAAGGGCCTAGGAATAGGGTTTCCTTGGAGTCAGCCTGCCCAGGAAGTTGAGAGCAAGAGTGAGCCCTCTAGGGACTAGAGTGGCCAGGCCAGCTCCTTGCCCAGTCCAGGGAGAGGCACTTGCATAGCCTTCTGGGTCCTTACCCTAAGAGGTCCAAACAGTCCCCAGCCCTCCTAAACCACCCTTTCATATCAAGAATTTGGACTCTTGGCTCGGCGCCTATAGCTCAACCGGCTAAGGCGCCAGCCACATACACCTAAGGTGGCGGGTTCGAATCCCCAGCCCAGGCCCGCCAAACAACAATGATGGCTGCAACCAAAAAAAAAATAGCCGGGCGTTGTGGCGGGCGGCTGTGGTCCCAGCTACTTGGGAGGCGGAGGCAGGAGACTCGCTTGAGCCCGGGAGTTGGAGGTTGCTGTGAGCTGTAATGCCATGGCACTCTACCCAGGGGGACAGCTTGAGGCTCTGTCTCAAAAAAAAAAAAAAAAAAAAAAAAAAAAAAAAAAAGAAAAGAATTTGGACTCTTCTCAAACCATCTCTTAGCTCCTTTCTGCCTGAACACAGGAAGTCAGAGACAGATACTCTTTTTTCCCTCCAGAACCAGAGCCCCAGAACGGCACACGAGGCGGGCAGGGAGAGCAAACAGTGTACAGTGAGTTTTCAGTCACTTTCTTGGGAATTGTGTGGCCACCAATAAGCCTTGCTTTTTCAAAAGCTGCCTTGCCCTTCCCAGCCAATGAACTTTCCAATAGCCACCCACCAAGGGTGCAGCCATCACCTCCGTTCCTGACAACCCATCTCCTTCTTGGGCTTTCTTGGACCCCAGGCCCCCCTCCAGGAGAGGTCAGGGACCACGGCAGCCTGAACATACTTACCCTGCTCACGGGCCGCCATCCCACCCGGCTGAGTGGTCTGAGGGCACCAAAGGGCAGGAGGTAGTAGAGGACGGTCAAGGGCCAGGAGCGCAGTCTCAAGGCAGGTCTGGACATGCAGCTCAGCTGCCCCAGCCTCCGCCTCAGGGCCAGCTGGGGAAACTGCAACCTGCAGGGCACATGTCCATGCACAGCTGGGATCAGTGACCAGACTCTGGGAGGGACCCAGAAGAGCCCGTTCTGTCCACCCACCCTCCACCAGCTGCCTCACCCATGGGGTGACAGAGTCCTATAAGCACTGGCTACACCTCGTTCTAACCCCACTGTGAGCCCAGGGCCTGGCTGCCCCTGGCTGGCAGGACTGGGATGCCGGGTAGATGAAAGGGAGTTACCTCTCAGGTGGAGCAGCTGCCGGGCAGGAAGGGGCCTGGCATTGGGAAGGCACAGTGGAGAGCCTGCTTTGCACTCCCTCCCTCTCAAGGCCAGCTCTGCCTGAGCCTTGGCCGCACACCATACTACAGAGCTATGACCTGGGCAGAGAGGTGACCGTTCACTGAATCTTACTACCATCCCTTTGCAGAATCTGGGATATTCTCTTCCTGGTTCCAAACAAGATGAAGGAAGCACTTAACACACAGGCCCCCACCCCACAGGATAGCTCCATCCAGCTGCACAGTCCTTCTGGTTTTTCTACAGCAGATCAGGTTCTTTAGCCCATCACCAGGTTTAGGAGGGGCACCTCCCCCTCCCTGCTCTGCTGGGGTCACACCCTCCACCCAGGTGCCTCCTTCCAGCAAAGGTGGTTAGGCCTCCCACCAACACTCGCAGCACAAATTCAGTGAGTTCAGCACAGGCTCGGCAGGGGTCGCAGAAGCTGGAATGAGCCTTTCCAGCAGAACTCTGGCCTCCTGAGCAGGCCCAGGCCCTATACACCTTGTCCCATGACTAGGTCCTCAAAAATGCTTCTGAGGCCCCAGTGTAGCCATCAGGAGATCACACTGCCGCCCACTCTGAGAATATCCCCAGGCTCGGTTTCCTTATCTGCAAAGTGACTGCTTTCAGCTAGAAAATCTAAGGCTGCCATCTGAAATTGTGCTCAGGAAGAGCTGGATATTCTCTCAGTTGCTGAGCAAACCAAGTGACAAAGAGGCATCTCAGCTGATAGTAAGCACAAAACAAACAGCTGAGCCAACAGCCAGGCCACGGGTGGGGTGCAATGCAAGGCAAGGCTCTGCATTCACAGGCTGTGCATCCCCAGAGCACCCCACATGCCACCTTCTTTCCCATTAGGTTTTAAAAGGTTTAGGAATGTGGCACGGGCCAAGCAAAGACAGGCAAATTACTGCTCTCCCTGGGGCCTCTCCATCTGCCATGCTCACTGCAGAAAAGCAGGACCCAATCCTGGGAGAACTGCAACCTCTGGTCAGCTCAAAGGGGTATGGGGAAGCCTCTCCCAGAGAGGAGGGGCTGAGGATGGGGGAGAAGATGAGGAACACCAGGGCAAGGAGCACCAGAATCAGGTCCTGAAGCCTACTGGCTGCCTCCCTTGCTGGGCCTCTCCTACTCAGGGCACTTGGCCCCCCAGGCCGGGCCCCCTCCAGCCTCTAGAGCTGACCCCCACCTCCATAGGCTTGCTGCCACTTCTACTTTGGGGTTGCTGGACATGGACTCTGACCTTCTGGAGTTTGTGGCGGGGCAGAGGGGTCAGGACATGGTGGGCAGCATCTCACCATTTCGCTGTGCGGAGCTCTGGTCCTTGCAGTGCCTCTGACTGACACATCCTGGGCAGGCGCAGGAAGGGCAGCCAGGCTGGCTCGCCTTTGTTTTCCTCTTTCCTCCCCTTCCCCCGCACCAGAGGATCTGCCAGAGGATCTCCCGCGCTGTCACTGCTCCAGGGGCTCTGTCTCTGTGAGGCCGAGGCCGGCTGTTGGCTGCTGGTGCCGTTGCTTCCCCACCCTGGTTCAGTCTTGGTGGCCCAAAGGGCAGTTAAGAGGGTCAGGGCTATTGCAAACAGACAGGCACTGGTCACATTCCTGCTCAGGCCACTTGTCAGGGTTTGCAGCCTGAGGGCGCAGCCCCTGCACTCAGCCTACGCTGCACTGTGCCCCAGGCCTGGCTGCCTGCCAGTCCCTCCTGCCCGAGCTGAGCCAGCTGGGCTGGGGGCTGCAGGTGGGCGAGGCACCCAGGCTGCCTGTTCCAGTGAGCCATGGCAGGGAGGAGACCAGTTGCCCCTGCCAGAGTTTCCGGGCACCTATGGATTGCAAGAGCCCAAGGTGGGAATCTGAGCCCTGAGCCCTAGGGGCCGAGAGCACAGCGGCAGCCTGTCTGCGGCCCCTCCCTCTCCAGGACCTGACCCATTTTCAATTTAGGTTACTAAGTAGCACCTGAGGAATGAGATGAACGGGAAGCCTTGAAAGGTACAGTGATGGGAGCCTGGCCATCTGACCTGTGCCAGCTCTCCATACCCCTCTCAGCCTTGGAACCCCCTAATACCTGGCTCTGACCTCCTCTTGGACCCCTCAAGCTGTGCACTGTGTGACCTCAGAGAAAACCAACCAGCCTGTGGCTCGGAACCCACTGAGACTGAAGACTGAACCAGTTCCCTCCACTTTCCCATCTTTGGTTCAGAAAAGTATTTTGGCCAGGGGCCCTCCCTGGGTATCTGAGAGGACACACCCAGGCTCTACACAAAGCCATTCACCTCAGCCTGCACAGATAACAGGGAAGGACAGCAAACAATCTGCAGCTGTTGCTATCTCAGCCCAGGGCAATAAATGGCCTCTAGGCCCCAGGAAGGATAGAGCTGACAGGAGCTCATCCCTCTGGGCCTCCTACCCTAAGGACAGTCCTGGAAGGGGGCAGGGGCCTGCTGCCCTCTTTAGATGGAAAAATGTGGCCCCCAAGAGCTGCTTCCTAAGGCACAGAATAGCTAGGCAAGGACTCATGGCCACAGCCAACACACTGTGACAGAGCAAGAGCCAAACTCAGACATGCCTCTAGGTACAAAGGATGAACATCAGACACCCTGGCAAACCCTCCTCAGCTCCAGAGGTACCTGGCTCCACCAAGAGCTGAATCCCTTGGTATGCTACTGGCCTCTGGGATTTGAGACAATAAGCAACTAAGGTCTCTGGACAGGGCGTGCACTTCTCTTCCTGACCCAGGAAGTGGCAAGGCCTAGGCCACCCCAGACCAAGCTGTCCAGGTCTCTCTCCTCAATGAGTAGCAAGGATGGTTCACTTCAGGGTGAGCCAGATGGGAGGCTGTTCACCCTCCAAACAGATGCACACAAGCCTCCTCCCTCAGGAAGACGGCAATACCAGGAGGGCAGCATAGGCACAAGACACCTGACCCATTCCATCCCACGGCTCCAGACACTGCTATTTCTACCCCAAGTTTATGTCCAGCCCCTTGCCAACTTCCCATCCTCGATGGTCAGGTTGTTCCAACTGTCCTGCCTACTTACTGAGAACACCCCGGGCCCACCAGGCTCTGCACTGGCCTCCTGCTAGGGAAACAGGCCCAGAGAGGTGACAGGCAGTCCAGGGCAAGTCCAGTGCCTACGTCCAAAGAAGAGGCTCTTTTCCTGTTCAATGAAGTGGAGACTAGACACTGGGTTCACACTCTGATTCCAGAAGAGACAAGTGTGGCCTTGTGGGATGAGGTTGGAGGGAGAAACCTCAAGAGCACTGCCTCCTGCCAGTTTTCCTCACTATAGGATCCTGCTACCTGGACGTGACCACTGCAACCTTTTAATTTGTCAGAAAGGCATAAACCCAGAAAAATCCAGCTTGGCAAAAAATCATGAGTTCTCAAAGCAGATTCTTGCTTGAACCTTGGCATTTCATTCTCCCACAGTGCTGCAAGGGAGCCAGGTCAGACCATCTAGTCCCAGCTGGGGCCCTGCTGAGCACTCAAGGCATGCAAGGCCTGGCTGGCAGGCCAGACACCCACTAGGGCAGGGGAGCCCCTGGCTCCTCCTTCCTACAGTGGAGGAAGCTCAAGGGGCCCAAGACTGAGGAGCTGTTTCTCTGGAGAGATGCTAAGAACCATTCTGAGGGGCCAGGCCTCCTCAAAGTCAAGGACATTCCACAGAGTTAAATTTTGGGCTATGACCAGCAGGACTTTAAAGTCATTATAGGGCCTAAGGACCAGTCACCTGGAACATGAGAACTCAGAGGGCTCTGTGGCAGGGAACAACCTGGTCACCGCAACCCCAGCTGTCCTCCTCCACCCCTGCCCCAAGAGCCAGGAAAGGCCTTAGCAAGCCATAGGTTCTGTATGGGTTGCAGTTCTGCAGCTAGAAAATGGGAAGGGAAATTCCTTCTGCCCACCCCTTAAGCCTCAGAGCATAGCTGCGACTATACCATTGCCCAGAACAACTCTGCTCAGAAACCCTCACTTCTACCCAAGAACCCAGTGTAGCCTCACCTCAGTCCCCAGAGCTGGCTCCCGACACCTCATTTCTTTCCAAAAACTTAAACTCTCACTCTGAAAGGGCAGAGGTTTCTACCCCAGGAAGAAGGAAAGAATGGAGCTTAGGTGGCAGTTCTGTGAGAGGATCCCAAGCTGCAGCGGCAGTGACTGCCTTGGAGTAGGAGGCCCCAGCTGAAGAGACCACACAAGGAGACAGGACCAACCATGTCAGGATATGCTGTTCTGGGGGTTCATACTCAAGCAGCACAGCAATATCCCCACCCACCCCTCACTGACCAGGACAGAGGCCACGGCACCTGCTCCCCCCAGTGGAATGGAACATTCCAACTGAAGTTGGATGTACAGACCCAGGCCAGCCAGCAGTTACTGCTGGCGTAGTGTGGGTGGGTGCATGCGTAGAAGCGTGGGGTGTCAGGTGCAAGGTGGCTGTGGCTCATAAGCAAGCATGTGCGTATGCATGTGTGCACTTGCACGTGTGTAGATGTGTGTGCCTAAGCTCATGTTCCTGGGAGTCTAGTCTGAGCCTCTGCAAGTGTCCAGCCAGGGACACCCCATCTCTATTAAGATGATAAGATACCTATCTCTTTTTTTTTTTTGAGACAGAGCCTCAAGCTATCCCCCTGGATACAGTGCTATGGCTTCACAGCTCACAGCAACCTCCAACTCCTGGGCTCAAGCCAGTCTCCTACCTCAGCCTCCCGAGTAGCTGGGACCACAGGCGCCTGCCACAATGCCCGACTATTTTTTGGTTGCAGCCGTCATTGTTATTTGGCGGGCCCGGGCTGGATTTGAACCCATCACCTTGGGTGTACGTGGCTGGTGCTTGAGCCACAGGCGCTGAGCCTTACCACCTATCTCTTAAGAGCTAAGGTCATCCCTCCTGAAGCCTCAGCTTAAACTTCCAGGTCCCCAAATCATGTGTCTAACAGCCTGACCTTGGCTGAGCAGATTCCCCCAGAAGCAAGGAGCTGGGTTTCTCCCCAGCACCTGGCAGCTGTGTCCAGTGGGGCAGATCAAGCCTTACTCCCCTCTGTTCCAGGGCTAGCAGCAGACCAATTCACAAGTAGGGGATAGGGAAAGTGGATTCTCCCTGGACAAAATGGACAAGCCATCCTGGAAGCAAGGGCAAAGGAAGAGGGAGCAAAGAGAATGGCCCAGAGGTGCCTTCAAGAGGCTCAGGAACCAGGCGAAGAGACAGGATGTCATAGGCCATCTAAATTGCCCAAAGAGGAACCTCCTCTCAGACGACCTTTGGCACCTATAGGGAACAGGGCTCTGCAAAGAGGCAGCACCACCCCCTCCCCAGCCCGCAGGTGCTGACACAGTGACAAGTCCTAACACCTCTGGGCCCTACTGAAGAATAGTGCACTTCCCTCTCCCTCAGACACCCTGTCCCCACCCCGCTGAGGCAGCATGTAGAGATGAGGAGTTCTCAGTGAGGGAGGCAGCAGCTGAGCCCATGCTCCACGACAGAGCGCCACCAACGCTCTGCCGACATTTCCCAGCATTGCCCTCACTTCCCGCACAGACAAGAGATGCTGCAGGACGTGGAGGAAGTGATCTCATGCCGCCCAGGCCCCGTGACCCATGTTGGGGGACAGAAGCCCACAACTTGATCAAGACTGTCTGGTTGGGTTCCTCAGGCTCCCACATCCTCCCCAGCAGTGAAATAGCCACCCCACACACGCAATGAGCTAGGAGGACACTTCCCCCAGGGGTCCAGTCCTCTGGGCAGGCAAAGCAGGACAGGGCAAGGCAGGGGAGGGCGCCTTCCTGGGAAGTCACCTGTGGCTCCCGAGCTCGTTCACCGCTCACCAGCAGGTGGGTCCCAGTTTGTCTTCCCGGCTCCAGCCTCCGACTCCCTGGCTGGCTCGCTCACCTCAAACCCTTGGGGTGGGCAGGGCTCACGCTCCAGCCACTCAGACAGCCGGGGCGGAGGCAGGAGTCCAACCCCGGCCACCGTTAAAGCCGCCGCTCCCTCTGAGCTCCAGCCAGGCCCAGCTGCCCGCCCAGCCCGAAGGCTCCTTTAAGAGGAGGGGCCAACCCAGCGATGAAGGGAAGAGCAGTGGTAGGGGAACTGTTCAGCCTGGGCACTGTTGGGGATGGCCCCACCCCACACCAAGGGTGCCTCAGCCCCCTCCCCTCATCCTCCTCTCTGCTGACCTGTCTGTACTCAGCCTGTGGCTGGCCTCCAGGAGCCGCTGCCTCCCTCACCACTCTCCCACTTCCAGGCAGGCTCAGGCCCCAAAAGGCTGCTGACCTGAGCTGGGGTCCTTGATCATTCCCACACCCCATCCTGAAGATGTGAGGCAATTCCCAGTCTTCGTGGGGTCCTCCAGGCAGGCATACCCAGGACATATAAAATGCCCTGACCCTAAAAGTAACATAGAGCAGTGAACAAGCCCAGATGAACAAGGTCCAGCCCCTGGCCCAGAGCACACAGGCTTTCCCCTGCTGGGATGAAGATCTCATGGCATGATGTGTGCCTGTGTCCTTCTACTCCACTAGAGGGAAGGACCCCAGTCTGCTGGGACAGCAGCATGCCATGATAGCCACAAAGGTGCCAGGTGCCCAGAAAGCACTGGGTTCACATGAGATGGAATGAATTAGCTCAATATTGTTTAGGGAAGAAGGGAGATGGGAGGAGGACCACCTTTCAACCAAGGAAAGGGTATAGAATCAAGCTGCCTCATTCACACCTGCATAAACAGCTCAGCACTTCCCATCCCTCATCCATTTGGCCTCAGAAGGTTCAGTCTTCTCCCTTTGGGCCACTGCACAACTCCAGCTTCTTCTGACCACTAAGAATTTTGTTTTCTAAAATAATTACCATTTGAAACAGGAGGAGAGTGCCTACAGGGCTTGTGGAAAGATGGGGCTGGTAGGCCAAGGCAGCCAGCATTTCCCAGCATTGCCAGGAATCCCTACAATGCCATGCAGACACAGCCCCACACCCTTCCTCCTTAGCCGGATCCAGCCCAAGCAAGTGCTGCACGACAAGCCACTGACCTGGACACAGCAGGGAGAAGGCAATAGGTGGGGGCAGGCCTCATGTATTCCCATGATATTCCCTTCCTGGGAATTGTACCTTGCAGAGGTAAGCAATGTACAATTCTAGCCCAGAGCCTGAAGTTCTGAGGGAAGCCTGGGAATACCTGACACACAGGCTGCCTCTCATATTCTCCCATCCTGAGCCCACAACAGATATCACCACACAGGTCCTTGAAAAACATCATTTCAGGTGGTACCTGTGACTCAGAGGGTAGGGCGCCAGCACCATATACTGAGGGTGGCAGGTTCAAACCTGGCCCCAGCAAAACTGCAACAAAAAAATAGCCAGGTGTTGTGGCGGGCACCTGCAGTCCCAGCTACTCAGGAGGCTGAGGCAAGAGAATCACCCAAGTCCAGGAGTTGGAGATTGCTGTGAGCTATGTGAAAATAATAATAAAAAAATAAAAATAAATACCATTTCATCATAATGTTGATGAGGAGGAAAAAAGCAATTCCTGGTGGAGCACTTGTTAGTAAGCAGGTTCTGCCTACTCTCCTCACATCCACAAGAGGTTTCTCCAGGCATTCCGGTTCCCCCCAACTCCCAAAGCTACCTATGCATATTAGGTGTGTCTGACTTGTCCCAGTATGTGTGAGTGTACTGAGCAATGAGACAACGTCCTGCCCAGAGTGGGATCCCATCTTGCACCCTGAGCTGCTGAAATAGGGTCTGGTCACCTCAACCCTGAGATGAGCAGGTAAATAATCATCTTACTTTGTTTTTGTTAATCTTTCTTAAGTATAGATATAGATAGCTCACATTTATTTATATTTATTTATTTATTTTTTTGAGACAGTGCCTCAAGCTGTCCCCCTGGGTAGAGTGCCATGGCATTACAGCTCACAGCAACCTCCAACTCCTGGGCTCAAGTGAGTCTCCTGCCTCCACCTCCCAAGTAGCTGGGACCACAGGCGCCCGCCACAACGCCCGGCTATTTTTTGGTTGCAGCCGTCATTGTTGTTTGGCGGGTCTGGGCTGGGGATTCGAACCCGCCACCTTAGGTGTACGTGGCTGGCGCCCTAGCCCGTTGAGCTATAGGCGCCGAGCCTTGATTTTTAATGTTAGACATGTTTGGGGTCTTTATTTAGAAGTCTGGTGACATTTTTGTGATCAGAAATATATGCTGTGATGGCTTGGTGCCTGTAGCTCAAGCAGCTAGGGCCTAGCCACATACACTGGAGCTGGCGGGTTCGAATCCAGCCCAGACCCGCCAAAACAACAATGACAGCTGCAAGCAAAAAAATAGCCGGGCGTTGTGGCAGGCGCCTGTGGTCCCAGCTACTTGGGAGGCTGAGGCAGGAGACTCGTTTGAGCCCAAGAGTTGGAGGTTGCTGTGAGCTGTAATGCCACGACACTCTACCCAGGGCCACAGCTTGAGGCTCTGTCTCAAAAAAAAAAAAAGAAAGAAAGAAAGAAAGAAATATATGCTGTGGGAGCTTAACTTTTTTAGTCTATGGTAGAACTGATTTCACTTAAAGTTGAAGATTTCAAGAACCTATGCACAAGGTTAAGTGAGGACTTACTGGAATTGATCCTAGCATTCTCTGAACCCCAGTGAGACTGCAGACCCCTTCTCACCTCAGAGCTGCAAACACATACCACATGAAACAGGATGACAAGGAGTTTAAAGCATAGAAGGATATAGGCACAGAATCCAAGCACCATCAAATTCCAGAACCAGGAAGACCACTCTCACTTCCCCAAAGCCTCCAGTACTTGCAGTCCAGGCCACACAGCTTCCCTGGGTATAGACGGAAATGCAGCCCCAGTGAGATCAGCAGGAGAAAGGTCTGCAGATGACAAGCCTGGGATCTGAACACACTCTGCCTTACCACTGCTAAGCAAGTTCTACAACTCCAATGGCCGGAGCCTTGGATGGCCCAGCAGGCTACTCTGTGCCCACCGGCGTTCCTTTTCAATCACTCTAAGCCTCTAAGCCTAGTAAACTGGTGCTTTAAACCCATAAACCAGCCCACTAGTCTGTCCTGAGATTAGCCTCCCAACTAGACCTCCGCCACATGTATTTGCCAGGGAAATGCATTCTGAGTTTCAAACAATTAGTTACCAAATGAATTTCTTGGGGGAGAACAACAATCCTCTGGGGTAAATTTATTTTCCCACCTTAAACAAGGTAGCCTGGCTTGGCGCCTGTAGCTCAACCAGCTAAGGCGCCAGCCATATACACCTAAGGTGGCGGGTTCGAATCCCCAGCCAGGGCCCGCCAAACAACAATGACAGCTGCAACCAAAAAATAGCCGGGCGTTGTGGCGGGCGCCTGGGGTCCCAGCTACTTGGGAGGCTGAGGCAGGAGACTGGCTTGAGCCCAGGAGTTGGAGGTTGCTGTAAGCTGTAAATGCCACGGCACTCTACCCAGGGGGACAGCTTGAGGCTCTGTCTCAACAACAAAAAAAAAACAAAACAAGGTAGCCCTTTCTGGTCAGCTAAGTCCTTAATTTTCACTCCTACCCAGCTAAGACTCCCCTGGGTGGGAGTGCCACCTAGTGTCATTGTGAGGGGCTGCAGGGCCCAGGGACACACAGACAGAGGCTTCCCCACCTCAAGTCAATTCACTCACCCCCACTATACTAGTTCCAAGAATTTCATGCAGTATATGCCCTCTAGCTGGATACTCTGTGCCCTGGGACAGAAGGCGGTCATGGGACAGGTGTGGCAGGTACTCTCAGCTAATTCTCATTCCCTGGGAGCCACTAGAGGCCCCAGAGCAGGCGCCCTCAAACTACGGCCCACAGGCCACATGCGGCCCGCCTAGGACATTTATCTGGCCTGCCAGGTGTTTTTGCCGCTGCTGCCTGTCCTGCTTAGCAGCCGACTCATCCCGGGGCCCGCAGTCCAGCCCTCCAATGGTCTGAGGGACAGTGAACTGGTCCCCTGTTTAAAAAGTTTGAGGACCTGCCGTAGAGGAAGATGGCTAAAGTCTCATCATTGGCCTGAGGAACCATAGACAGGCATCAGGTTCCCAGCAGTCTGGGCAGAAAGCCTGGTAAGCTCAACGTGAGGGCACTTCCTTGTGCACAAGGTTCTCCAGCACTGCCCACTTCCCTGCTCAAGGTTCAGGGATGGCTCTTAGCTGTTCCCTTAGGCTGCCAACTTCTGGGATGCCCCTCATCACGCAGAGTCCCTCCAGCAGCTCCCCAATGGAGAGAAGGCTGTAGCAGGACACAGAAAAAGGGTTTCAGCCAGAGCAAGCCCAGCAAATAGCTCCACACAGGAGCATAGGCTCTGGAGCCAGGCACCCCTGCCCAGGAGTCTAGCTTGTTTTTAGGTTCCATGTCTCCCTCAGGCACAGTCCTCCACTCTCCCACATGCTGGCCACTCAAAGCAGGGAAAGTAGCTCCCAAGTGGTACCTTGGCTGGAGAGAAGGGCTGGGATGGGGCCGGAGGCCTGGCCACACGGCAGCACACTGGACATGAGAGCATGATTATGTTATCCCTGAGGTAATTGTAGCAGGAGGGGCCCTGCCATCTCCTCCTGCCCTAGAATGATCCCATGATTCCCTGAGGACAGAGCTTGCCCCTGCTGGCCACTTAGAAAACTACTCTGCTCAAGTGGTACTGAGCAGGCAGGAGGCTCTGCTTCCCTCCTCACCAACTCGACTATTTGCCCATCTTATCATCCACGGTGGTTTTCTCCACACCTAATACTACTCACTAAATCTCTACTCCCCGCCAGCACAGGACCAGGTATTTACACATACATCCTTCTCACTTATCAGTTTTATGAGTTAACAGCAGCCTTCTTTTTTTTTGAGACGGAGCCTCAAGCTATCCCCCTGGGTAGAGTGCCATGGCATCACAGCTCACAGCAACCTCCAACTCCTGGGCTCAAGCGAGTCTCCTGCCTCAGCCTCCCAAGTAGCTGGGACTACAGGCGCCCACCACAACACCTGGCCATTTTTTGGTTGCAGCCATCATTGTTGTTTGGCGGGCCTGGGCTGGGGATTCGAACCCGCCACCTTAGGTGTATGCGGCTGGCGCCTTAGCCGCTTGAGCCACAGGCGCCGAGCCAACAGCAGCCTTCTTTACAGATGAGAATAAAATAACAGTATTTATATACAGTTTAAAAACGTGCCTAGCATGTCTAAAACTCTCCATGTTCAAGTATATGGTAGTGCTGAGGAGCCCCAGGCAGGGCGTGGGGACAAGAACAGGACACGGAGCTCTTCAGAGGGTCCTGTCTTATGCCTAAACTGGATGGCGGGAGAATAGACAGGCTGGTGTGTCTTCATTCCATTTCATGAATTGGAATGATGCACCATATGTTTTTGAAAATTTCTAAACTGAGGCTAGAAACAAGGCACTAGTTGCCAAGGCAGGAGCCAGTGTCTCTACAAGCCCTACTGCTCCTAACTAAGGGTTGTCTTCCATACACTGGCCCCCAGCGCCCCAGGGCTGGCCAAACAACAAACAACAAAACTGTATCATTACACTGAGCTGTGTGCAGATGTATTTAGGGGTAAAGTTTCATAATGTCCTTGCAAAAGGTTCAGTGTAAAATGCACACATATGGAGATAAAGCAAGTAAACAAAACAACTGTTCAATCAATAACATGAATAACTATTCTTTCAACTTTTCTACTCTGTTCAAGTGCTAGCAATTTAAAAAGTTGGAAGACTTTCCTAAACCACAGGAAAAACTCCTAAATTCTATTAGTAATGGTGAGAAAAATCCAAACCCCTATTCCACACACCAAACTTCTCCAGACCTGAGGGGAGGGAGGACACGTGGGGCCTGCTCTGGGCATATTCCACGGCTCCCACCAAGGGTCCTCACATGGAGGAGCTCAAGACTAAACATCTACCGTCTGTTTCCTGTTCACTCAGCCCAGGTGCACCAAGTAGCCATGTGCCTGACTCAGGCTGGGTGCTGGTGTTCACAATATTAGCCTCTGGGGCTGACAGGAGAGGCCAGCTGCCAACCAAGGCTGGCTCTGTAGCCAGGTCCCTCCCATCTCTGCAGAGTCACTTCCAAGGGCTGGAGAGGCCTGGAGGAGGAAGGACCCATGGGAGTAGGGGTGCCTTACCACCCCAGGCATTGTGTCTTCTGATAAAGGAAGAAAGGTACCTCCCAACTCAAGACGTGATAAGCCCGGGTGCAATGGCTCATGCCTGCAATTCGAGCACTCAGGGAGGCTGAAGTGGATGGACTGTCTGAGCTCCTGAGTTCAAGACCAGCCTGAGCAAGAGCAAGACCCCATCTCTAAAAATAGATGGGTGCTGTGGCAGGTGCCTGTAGTCCCAGCTACTTGGGAGGCTGAGGAAAGAGAATCACTAAAGCCTAAGACTTTGAGGTTGCTGTGAGCTGTGATGCCATGGCACTCTACCAAGGGCTACAAAGTGAGACTCTGTCTCAAAAAAAAAAAAAAGACAGGATAGAGAGCAAAGGAAGTCTGTCACCAGATTTCACCCTATACACCTTAATAGGAAACCCCAGGAGGGAATGGCCATAGTGGTACCCAACACAGCTATATAAACTTCTACCCTTCTAGGTCAGAGGGTACTTAGGAAATTTTTCTGTTCTCCCCTTTTAAGGAATCACATATTTATCATTAAAAATTTCTCACTAAGGCTTGGTGCCTGTGGCTCAAGTGGCTAAGGCACCAGCCACATACACCTAAGGTGGCGGGTTCGAATCCCCAGCCCGGG
>NW_003852511.1:5507422-5511510 GCF_000181295.1 Otolemur garnettii
GGCTCAAGCGAGTCTCCTGCCTCTGCCTCCCAAGTAGCTGGGACCACAGGCGCCCGCCACAACGCCCGGCCATTTTTTGGCTGCAGCCGTCATTGTTGTTTGGCGGGTCCGGGCTGGGGATTCGAACCCGCCACCCTAGGTGTACATGGCTGGCGCCTTAGCCGGTTGAGCCATAGGCGCCGAGCCTTAAGTCATATTTTGATACGTATAACCCTGATCTCATGCCGCTCTGTGCTTTATCTACACCCACTCATGGGAATGGCAGGCATATTCCAGGAGCAGCAGCCTGAGAGCCTCACTCAGGTGCTTGAGTTGAGGCTCAGGTGTGGCAGTGAGATATCCTTTGCTCTTCATTTTACAAAACAAAGAAGAAAAAGGGAAAGCTACAAAAAAGTATCTTTATCCTAAAAGTGATATAGGACAAGTGGCACCCCAGCTAGCTCATGGACCTGGGGGACATGGACCGGCTGCCTCCACCTTGGCAATGTTGGTGTGGTGGCAGCAAGCAGCAGAACCAGCAGGCTGGAGGGTAGGCAGGGAGTCCCCAATTCCAAGGCCTGGGAATGGAAGGGATTGTAGCCATTCATTTGCAACCCAGACATGTTGTTCCAGACATGTCCCAGACCCACTAAATGTAATACCTAGTCCCGCTAAATCTAACTATCAAGGGCCAGACATGTCCCAGACCAGCTAAATGTAACTACCAAGCTCCACTAAATGTAACTACCAAGGGCCAGACATGTCCCAGACCAGCTAAATGTAACTACCAAGCTCCACTGAATGTAACTTCCAAGAGCCAGACATGCCCCAAACACAATGTACCAGACATGTTGTTCCAAACATGTCCCAGACAAGATGTCCCAGACACGCTAAATGTTAACTACCTAGCCCCTATTGAGGGCCCCATGCGACTATATATACCCCTAGACAAAAAGCCTACAGACAGACAGAGAGGGAGAGAGAGCACTTACTCTCCTAACTCCAGTTTTCTCTCTCTGCCAGGAGCTCTGGCACTTCTGTATTCTTTTCTGTAAATAAATCCTGTCTTACCACTAATCTGTGGTCCGTGGATTCATTCTTTGAATCACTGAGACCAAGAACCTACTGAAGAGCAAAATTCTGGTATCAAAAGCACAATTTTCTTTTTTTCTTTTTTATTTTTTTTTTGAGACAGAGCCTCAAGCTATCCCCCTGGGTAGAGTACTATGGCATCACAGCTCACAGCAACCTCCAACTCTTGGGCTCAAACGAGTCTCCTGCCTCAGCCTCCCAAGTAGCTGGGACCACAGGTGCCCACCACAACGCCTGGCTATTTTTTGGTTGTACTGTCATTGTTTTTGGCGGGCCTGTGCTGGATTTGAACCCACCACCTTAGGTGTATGTGGCTGGTGCCTTAGCCACTTGAGCCACAGACGCCAAGCCAAAAGCACAATTTTCTTCCTCATTCTGATTAAGTCTAAGGAAGAGGTAATTTAAAAAAAAAAAAAAACTTTGTCACCTTGTGCCGTGGCATCATAGCTAACAGCAACCTCCAGCTCCTGGGTTTAGGTGATTCTCTTGCCTCAGCCTCCCAAGTAGCTGGGACTACAGGTGCCTGCCACAACGCCTGGCTATTTTTTTGTTGTTGCAGTTTGGCCGGGGCTGGGTTGAACCTGCCACCCTTGGTATATGGGGCTGGCATCCTACTCACTGAGCCACAGGTGCCGCCCAGAAAGAGATAATCTTTCTGATCCATTCTCCTAAGGAATGAAGTGTCCCTCTCCCCTTTTAAATCCAGTGAAGATGAAAAGCCTTCATTCCATAATGATTATGCCCTACAAAGTACATATTCTAACTCAGAGTAGTTGTAAATTTAATATCAGCCTTTGCCAGAGTGGCAAAGAAGGAAGAATTCATGCTCTTCTGGAAACAAGGCTCTTGACTCCAGTTAGACCAAGAGGCCACTTTGCTTAAGCAGATGTCCTCCAAACTGGTCTAGGAGGACCTGCTCCTGGGCTTTTCAAGCAGATTTATTTTGGATATGGGGTTGCACCAGGTGTGTGGTGGTCACTAAGGATTAAAATAGCCTCCCCTGGACCAGATGCCCCTGCGACCTAGATCCACAGGGCAGAGACCACACAAAGGACCTCAGGGCCACCCTGACTTGGCAGAGCTTAGGCTTCTGGATGTGGGGCAGCTTTGGTCGCGACAGCAGTCCCAGGCTGCCAAGCCCCTCCCCATGGAAAACTCACCTCCACTTGGCGCAACTAATTGCAAGAAGTGGGGTGAATGTACATCAAATGCTGCTGGGTTTTGGAGGGATCAGGAAGCACAGGAAAGGGGAAGAAACACTTGTTGGCTAAGAGAACTTTGGGAGGGACAATAACAAAGCTGCCCAAGAGAAGCAAAAGAGCAGTAAGGAACCCCTTCCCTTGGACAGCTGCCCTGCCACCAGAGAAACCAGTCTGGATTTTAGCCGCCAGGAAGAATACACACAAAAAAACCACAAGTAGGCTCAGCGCCTATAGCACACAGTAGTTATGGCTCCAACCACATACACCAAGGCTGGTGGGTTTAAACCTGGCCCAGGCCAGCTAACAACAATGATAACCGCAACAAAAAATAGCCGGGCCTTGTGGTGGGCACCTGTAGTCCCAGCTACTTGGGAGGCTGAGGCAGAAGAATTGCTTAAGCCCAAGAGTTTGAGATTGCTGTGAGACACCACGGTACCTGTGAGGTGTGACACCATGGCACTCTACTGAGGGTGACACAGTAAGGCTCTTTGTCTCAAAAAAAAAAAAAAAAACACAAGTAAACTGGAAAATGCATATTTTCAGTTAGATACACCAGCACTAACCTCGAGGGCACATGATAAAGACTAAAGACTTACTGGATGGGCAGTGCCTGTGGCTCAAGGAGTAGGGTGCTGGCCCCATATACCAGAGGTGGCAGGTTCAAACCCAGCCCTGGCCAAAAAAACTGCAAAAATAAATAATAAAATGTTAAAAAAAAAAAAAAAAAAAGACTTCCTGGATGCAGGAGCAGCCCTAGGCCTATCTGAACTCAAAGTACAGGGGCAGGAAGGCAACTAGTGTCTTATAATTGCAAAACATAGGATCAGAGGATCCTTACATAGGTGGTGACAGCTTCCATTAATAATCATTCCCAATACGTAATAAAAAGACTCCCCACCCCCACCCCAGTCCTTCTTGAAACATTACCTGTTTGTAATGAAACTCAGGTAACTTCACACCAACAAAGAGCTACATTATTTAAGCAAAGAACTGGAAAGGAGCTGTGATTGCTCCTGTGAATAGCCACTACACCCCCAGCCTGGGCAACACAGTGAGACCCTATCTCTTAAAAAATTTAAATTAAATTTAGACTGGGCAGGGTGGCACACACCTGTAATCCCAGCTGCTTGGGAGGCTGATGCAGGTGGACTGCATGAGTCCAGGAGTTAGGGGCTGATATCACAGCACTCCAGATTATCATAACAGTAATAGAGACTGTCACAAACAAACAAAAGATTTCTGATACAGAAAGGATAACAAAATGCTTTTCTGGCAAGAGAAATTTACAAGATGGGAAAAGGAAACAAAAGCTTCCTGTTGGTAAAATGATCCACAGTAACTAACAGGAATGTTTCGTGTGGGAAGGCAACTAAACTGACTCACGTCTATCTTCTGGAAAACCAAACAAAAACTATTTTTTTTTAGGAGACATTATCATCCTATTACCTCAATAGCGCCACTGACTCCAGGGGCTCAGTTCCATGCCAGACTTGAGCTCAGTGATATCAAGGGATTCTGTTTCAGCAAAATCACCCCCAGAAATTTCATTTGCCACTTAAACTGGAGCCCTGATGGGAACCTTACAGCTCATCTACCTGTGGGTCCTAAAATCTGGCCTGTCATCAAGAATCACTAGGGGGCTTCTGAAAAACAGATCTTGAGCCTTCCCATATTTTCTAAAACTCTAGGAGACTAAAGAATTCATGGCTCGGCGCCTATGGCTCAACCGGCTAAGGCGCCAGCCACATACACCTAAGGTGGTGGGTTCGAATCCCCAGCCCGGACCCGCCAAACAATAATGACGGCTGCAACCAA
>NW_003852511.1:5511662-5514634 GCF_000181295.1 Otolemur garnettii
AGCTTGGGGCTCTGTCTAAAAAAAAAAAAAAAAAAAAAAAAAAAAGAATTCATAAGGGGGCTCAGCATCCATTGCTCAGTGGTTAGGGTGCCGGCCACATGCACCAGGGCTGGTGGGGTTGAACCCGGCCCAGACTGCTAAACAAACAAACAAAAAATAGCCAGGGGTTGTGGCGGACACCTATAGTTCCAGCTACTAGGGAAGTTGAGTCAAGAGAATCACTTAAGCCCAAGAGTTAGAGTTTGCTATAAGCTGTGACGCCCACAGCACTCTACAGAGGGCAACATAGTGAAACTATCTCAAAAAAAAAAAAAAAAAAAGAATTCATAACGGTTAAAGCTCCCCAACAATTCTGATGATTAGCTAGATTTGAAAAATCTTTTTTTTTTTTTTTTTACTTGTGATGACAGCAATTAGGTAGGGCCAGAGGTGGGACTAGGACCTGCTCCTTAATGCCAGTTCAGGCCCCTCCCTTTCAACCTGCTGTGGTCTCCTGAAATCTCATACAGGTTGAATATCCCTAATATGAACATCTAAAGAGTAAAATACTCCAAAATCCAAAACTCATTGAGCTCCAGCACAAAGTCACAAGTAGAATATTCTACACCTGACCTGTAATGGGTTACAATCAAAACAGTCAAAACTTTAATTTATGGCCAGGAGTGGTGGCTCATGCTTGTAATCCTAGCACCCTGGGAGGCCGAGGCGGGTGGACTGCCCTGAGCTCAGTGATTCAAAACCAGCATGTGCCAGAGTGAGACCCCGTCTTTAACAAAAATAGCCAGGTGTTCTGGCAGGTGCCTGTAATCCCAGCTACTTGGGAGGCTGAGGCTAGAGAATCACTTAAACCCAAGGACCCAAGGGTTGGTGGAGGGTCCTGTGAGCTATGATTCCACAGTACTCTATTGAGGGCCAGAAAGTGAGACATTGTCTCCATAAAAAAAAAAAAAAAAGAAAGAAAGAAAATGAAAGCAAAATTATAAAAAAAACCCTTTAATTTATGCACAAAATTATTAAAAATATCAGCTCGGTGCCCACAGCTCAGCTGTGAGGGTGCGGCCACACACACCAGGGCTGATGGGTTCAAACCCAGACCCGGCCCGCTAAACAACAATGACAACTACAACAAAAAAATAGCTGGGCATTGTGGCAGGAGCCTGTAGTCTCTGCTACATAGGAGGCTTGAGGCACGAGAATCGCCTAAGCCCAAGAGTTTGACGTTGCTGTAAGCTGTGACACTACAGCACTCTACTGAGGGTGACACAGTTAGACTCTGTCTCAAAAAAACCAAAACAACAAAAAAAATTATTTAAAATATTGTGTAAGATTACCTTCAGACTATGTGTATTCAGTGCATATAAGACGTAAATAAATTTCATGTTTAGGCTTGAGTTACTTCCCAAGATATTCATGCAAATATTCTAAAATCCAAAAACTTTCGAAATCCAGAACACTTCTGCTCCCATGCATTTTAGATAAGGTATACTCCACCTAATATCAACTCTGAGTCCAAACCATTTCCCCTTCATAAAATGAAATGTTAGAGTCCTACTTGAAAATCCAAGCATGGTCCTGCAGCCATTTTACTCAACCAAAAGAACAGTACCTAACTTAGACCCAGTTCTCTACCAATAGGTGCTCTGAGATCTCACGCTGCACTGGGCCACTCCACTTAGAGTCCTGTCACGTCCAGGCCCTAGAACTTCTGAGCTAATCAATCTATATTCTCACAATCATTTTTCAGGTATGAAACACATATTGCAGTAGTCCCAAACACATAAATGGTGGATGCTAAAAAACTATCAACACTGACCTTTTATGATTTTGAAAGTAGCAGATTTCTTCCAAATTTAGATTCTCTTGGGATACCTTTGAAATGGGTGGCAATTTCCTGAAAACATGCAAACTTGTCACAGGGTGAGTAAGCATAACAAATGCCTGAGATTAAAGAGATGCCGGCTTGGGTTTAACACTCAAGTGGGGTCATAAAACCACAGTCTTGTGCTGTCCACACTTATATGTACTTCACTAATCTAATGGAGAAGGGCATGTTTATAAGGGAAGCCACCAATGCCAAGGGAAACAGAATATAGTATATTTTGAAGATGCGACTCACATACTGCACAATTATCTTTCACTAAAAGGACTTTGTGACATAATACCAGAAAACTTTTTCTTGGTCTGAGCTAGGTCATTATAAAGTCCAAGGCAGGGGTCCTCAAACTTTTTAAAACAGGGGGCCAGTTCACTGTCTCTCAGACCATTGGAGGGCCGGACTGTGGGCCCTGGGATGAGTCGGCTGCTAAGCAGGACAGGCAGAGGCGGCAAAAACACCTGGCGGGCCGGACAAATGTCCTAGGCGGGCTGCATGTGGCCCATGGGCCATAGTTTGAGGATGCCTGGGCCAAGGCATATGAACAGGCCAAACAAAGCATAGACCCAGAGGCATAGGGAACAGAGGGCAGACAGATATCTCTTGAGGTAACATTGGGATCTATATGGACAGTTGAGTGAAACAATTTTGTTGTTTGGGGGTTTTTCTTTTTCTTTCTTTTTTTTTTTTGGAGGCAGAGTCTCACTCTGTTGCCCCCAATAGAGTGCCATGGCATCACAGCTCACAGCAACCAACTCCTGGGCTTAAGCGATTCTCTTGCCTCAGCCTCCCAAGTAGCTGGGACTACAGGCGCCCACCACAATGCCCAGCTATTTTTTGTTGAGGTTGTCGTCATTATTGTTTAGCTGGCCCAGGCCGGTGCCATAACCACTGTGCTACAGGTAATAAGCCATTTGGGGTTTTTTTCTGAGACAGAGTCTCACTCTGTCACCCTGCATAGAGTGCTATGGCGTCACAGCTTACACCAACCTCAAACTCTTGGGCTCAAGAGATCCTCTTGCCTCAGCCTCCAGAGTAGCTAGGACTACAGGCGCCCACCACAATGCCTGACTAGTTTTTCTTTTTTTTTTTTTTTTTT
>NW_003852511.1:5515610-5517657 GCF_000181295.1 Otolemur garnettii
CTACTTGGGAGGCTGAGGCAGGAGACTTGCTTGAGCCCAAGAGTTGGAGGTTGCTGTGAGCTGTGATGCCATGGCACTCTACCCAGGGGGATAGCCTATAATGTACCATGTAATGCCAATGACATCCTAGATAAAATTATGTTACAGTTGGAAGGGATCAGAGTAGTATTCTAATTCAATCTGCTGTTTTATAGTTAAAGACACCAAGGACCAGACAGAAAGTGACATGTCCAAGTTCACACAGCAGCTGAGGACTGAATTCAGCTGAGCTGATCCACTAATCATGGGGACAACTAAATGCACCATTCCATTCTAAATATCCAAATATAAAGCTTCAACTTTCACTCCCTCTTTTGCCCAGGCTATTTCTGACATTTCAGATTTTTCATTTGTTAAATTATAGCTAAAAGGTAGGCAACTTTTAAACAAACACCTTTATATTCAATTTCAATATTTACTGAATGTGTCCCCTGTGTCAGGCTTTGTCTTGGACCACTGGAGGCACAGCTGAACAAGATGTTTCATTATTTTCACACATGGTTCCACAGCGATGCAGGCTGTCCCTATCAGGTGAGTATGACTGGGGGAGTATTTAGAGCAATAACCAGAAAGAAATTTGATTTGGTTCCTGGTGAGAACTAACCCACATCACAAAAATCCAACAGTTTCAGCCCTTCACAGACAGAAAAGAACAAGAACAGCACAATATAGGTCATGAACTCTGAGATTTCAACAACAGGAAATTTATTCTTGGAGCCCTTGGGGAGGCCAGGGGAGACCTCGATAGAGAACAGAATCTTGATGTGACCCAAAAGGTTTAACTCCTATATTTGGCCAAAACCCACTGGAGACATGAGCTCCAAGAAAGGATGTTTGATTTGTTCAAACATTTCAACTTTGAGGCAACCTGCAAAGCAACAGACAGCTGTGCTGGGTGAGAACCCAAAGTGGCTCCACCTATTCCTACCTCCCAGTGACCAGCGAGTTTGGGTGGGATCTCCAATCCCAACTTCTCCATCTCTCGCTCTCTGTACTTCTCATACTGCCGGTACCCTGTGTAACCGCCACCTGTTGCCAACAGAATGGGCAGGGGGCGCAGCAGGGAGAAGGTTCGTGCAGGGGCAGTGTGGACTTTTCTGGCATCTGTAACAAAAAACAGGAAAATTTTGAGCCTAGAAGATGGAAAAGGGGAGAGTCATGCTAACACAGCACCAACAAGAAGGCCTGGGGAAGTCAACACATCTCAGAAGCCCTCAGTAAAGGTGAATGGGCTCTCAAGCTACCTGATAGGCAGGTATAAATAAGCCTGAGTTACTAAGACCCTTCTGTCTCCAGATTCTTTCAATGAGTAAAGGATAGCATCTCTCCTGGGGAACAACAATACATCCCAATTGCTACCACAGTCACGGAATTTAAGATGAAAACACTAAACCGCAAAGAAGGCAACTGACTAAGGTTACCCAGGTGGCCACTGACAGGTCCAGAACTTGGAGCCAGGTGCCATTTGTTACCCAGGACTCTTTGATTTTCTTTTATAATCCAGGCCCAATTTTGACTAGGTATTGGTATTCTCAAATGCAAAATCTCATACACTCTTACAGCTCAACAATAAAAAGACACATAACCCCATTTTAAATTATACAAATGATTTGCATAGCCAGGTTTGGTGGCTTATGCCTATAATAACACTCTGGGAGGCTGAGGCAGGTAGACTGCTTGAGCTTAGAAGTTTAAGACCTGTTTGAGTGAGAGTGAGACTCTACCTCTACAAAAATAGAAAAACTTGGCTGGCGCCAATAGCTCAAGTGGCTAGGGTGCCAGCCACATACACAGGAGCTGGCAGGTTCGAGTCCAACCTGGCCCACCAAACAACAATGATAACTACAATCAAAAAATAGCTGGGCATTGTGGTGGGTGCCTGTAGTCTCAGCTACTTAGGAGGCTGAGGCAAGAGAATGACTTAAGCCCAAGAGTTGGAGGTTGCTGTGAGCTGTGACGCCACGGCACTCTACCCATGGCGACAGCTTGAGAATTCTGTCTCAAAAAA
>NW_003852511.1:5517677-5522339 GCF_000181295.1 Otolemur garnettii
AAAAAAAAAAAAAAAAGAAAGACAAAGTAGCCCAGCGTTGTGGTGGGTGCCTATATTCCCAGCTACTTTGGAGGCTGAGGCAGGAGGATCTCTTGAGCCCAAGAGTTTGAAGCTGCTGTGAGCTATGATGCTGCTGCATTCAAACCCCAGGGCAACTGAGTGACACTCTCGTCTCAAAAAAAGAAAAAAAAAAAATTAGAAATCAGAGAAATGTAAATCAAAGCCACAAGGTACCACTTCACACCCATTAGAATGGCTATAATCAGACAGATGTGTTGTAAAGGACATGGAGAAAATGGAACTCTTATACACTTCACCAGCAGCCAATTGGGCAGCCACTTTGAAAAATTGTTTGACATGGACTGCAAACTAATACAACCTTTTGGAAGGAAGTATGAAGAATCCTCGGCTTGGCACCTGTGGCTCAAGTGGCTAAGGCACCAGCCACATACACCTAAGGTGGTGGGTTCAAATCCAACCCGGGCCCACCAAACAACAATGAAGGCTGCAACCAAAAAAAAACAGCCAGGCGTTGTGGTGGGAGGCTGAGGCAGGAGACTCGCTTGAGCCCAGGAGTTGGAGGTTGCTGTGAGCTGTGATGCCATAGCACTCTACCCAGGGGTACAGCTTGAGGCTCTGTCTCAAAAAAAAAAAAAAGAATCCTCAAATAACTCAAACTGGACCTCCCATTTATTTGGTCCTGCAATCCCATTACTAGGCATCTACTTAGGAAAAAAAAATCATTTTATCATAAGGACATCTACACTAGATTGTTGCAACTCAATTTATAAATGGCCAAAATGTGAAAACCACTTAAAAGCCCACCAATCCTGGAAATGGATTAACAAGCTGTGGTATATGTATACCATGGGATACTATTCAGCCATAAAAAAGATGGAGACTTTATATCTTTTGTATTAACCTGGATGAAAGTGGAAAACATATACTTAGTAAAGCATCAGAAGAATGGAGGAGCAAGAATCCAATGTACTCAACACTAATATGAAGCCAGTAAGTAGAAGATCTAATACATACCCACATAGGAGAAAAACTCAAATGAACTCAAGGAGGGGGAAAGGGGAAGTGAGGAGAGGGAAGAAAGGGAGCAGGGAGAGGAAAGGAGGGAGAGGGATGAATGTGTTCCCACTTAATGGGCACAATGTTAGGGTGCATGGCACTCCTACTGGGAGACATAATAATAAAAGGGACTCTACCTAACAAATGCAAACATTGTAACCTAATTCTTTGTACTCTCAAATTAACCTTAAAAATTTTTTTTAAAAATGAGCAAAGTATGGGATCCACACTATATATACTGAATTTAAAAAAAAGAAAAGTAGGCTCAGTGCCTGTGGCTCAAGCAGCTAAGGCGCCAGCCACATACACCTAAGGTGGCGGGTTCGAATCCCCAGCCCAGGCCCGCCAAACAACAATGACGGCTGCAACCAAAAAATGTCCGGGCTTTGTGGCAGGCGCCTGTGGTCCCAGCTACTTGGGAGGCTGAGGCAGGAGACTCGCTTGAGCCCAGGAGTTGGAGGTTGCTGTGAGCTGTGATGCCATGGCACTCTACCCAGGGGGATAGCTTGAGGCTCCGTCTAAAAAAAAAAAATATATATATATATATGTGTAATTTCTGAGGATCTCTTTCCACTCTCCTACATATTCCAGCATGTAATTCTTAATTAAATAAGTAACATCCAGATGTGTTCCTGTTAACTACCAAACTGGTAATTAAGCTTTTTGTTGCTGTTCTCTTTAACCATCTCATTTTATTCCCAAGATAGTCTTACTAGGCATTTAAAAATAGCTTTTACGCTTGGTGCTTATAGCTCAGAGGTTAGGGTGCCAGCCACATACACCGGAGCTGGTGGGTTAGAATCCAGCCCGGGATGCCAAACAATAATGACAGCTACAACACAATGACAACTACAACCCCAAAATAGCTGGGCATTGTGGTGGGTGCTTGTAGTCCCAGCTACTTGGGAAGTTGAGGCAAGAGAATCACTTAAGCCCTACAGTTTGAGGATGTTGTGAGCTGTGACAGCAGTGCACTCTACCCAGGGTAACAGCTTGAGACTCTGTCTTAAATAAATAAATAAATAAATAAATAAAATAGCTTTTAGTAGGATAAAAATCAAAAAGATATTCAGGTAATATAAACAATATACATCTCTGCAGTAATTCAAATAGCTTATAACAAGATCAAAAAGTTCATAATTGGACTGGGTGCAGTGGCTCATGCCAGTGATCCCAGCATTCTGGAAGGCGAAGGCAGAAAGATCAGCTCAGGTGTATGTATGCGAGCTCAGGAGCTCAAGACTAGCCGGGCAACATATTAAAAACCCACTTTTACAAAAAACCTTAAAACTTAGACAGACCTGGGTGGCACCTATGGCTCAGTGGGCAGGGTGCCAGGCCCATATACTGAGGGTGGTGGGTTCAAACCTGGCCCAGGCCAAACTGCAAACAAAAAATAGCTGGACGTTGTGGCAGGCACCTGTAGTCTGAGCTACTCGGGAGGCTGAGACAAGAAAATCGCCTAAGCCCAGGAGTTGGAGGTTGCTGTGCGCTGTGATACCACCACACTCTACCAAGGGCAACAAAGTGAGACTCTGTATCATAAAAAAAAAAAAAAAAAAATTTATTAGACAGGCCTGATGGTGTATGCTTATAATGCCAACTATTCAGGAGGCTGAGGCAGGAAGATCAGTTTAGCTCAGAAGTTTGAAGTTACAGTCAGCTACGATTGTACCACTGCACTTCAATATGGGTTACACAGTGAGATTCTGTCTCAGAAAGTAAAAAAAACCTGGGCAGTGGCTCATACCTGTAATCCTAGCACTATGGGAGGCCGAGGTAGGTGGATTGCTTGAGTTCAAGACCAGCCTGAGTAAGAGCAAGACCCCGTCTCTACTAAACATAGAAAAACTAGTCGGGTGTTGTGATGGGTGCCTATAGTCTCAGATACTTGGGAGGTGGAGCATCTCTTGAGTTCAAGCCTACGAGGTTGCTGTGAGCTATAATGATGCCATGGCACTCTCCCCAGGACAATAGAGTGAGACTTTGTCTCCAAAAACAGAAAAGCAACTTGGCCTAAATACCAAAATGTAAAATAAAATACACAAACCTTTGAACCCAGCAATCTCCCTCTACAAATTATCCTGAAGATGTACAAAGATATATTATGAACTGTCTGTAATATTAAAAGATTAGAAACAACTTAAAAGTTAACACCAAATGATACAGTCATACAAAATACTATGTAGCCTGTAAAAAAAATAGCTGATGCTTCAGTGATAACTGCATGCCCAGCATTCTAAACAGTTTACACGTATAATTCATTTAATTCTACTAACAGCCCTATGTTTGCCTTAATTATACAGATGAGCAAACGGAGCCACAGAAGGCCAGCACCACTTCTAACTACTCCTTACCTGTTCGAAAGGCTCTACGAGGCAGCTTCTGTAAAGACTGTAGGAAGTAGCTTGGGGCAGTGTTCTCACAGTGGAGGAGGCTATAAACAAGCAAAAATGAACCATTAAGGAATTTTCTTAAAACTAAAAATAAAATTAGTGCATCAATCAGCAAAACTTGAATACAGGCCAGGCTCCGTGGTTCATGCCTGTAATCCTAGCACCCTGGAAGGCTGAGGCAGGTGGACTAGGCAGTTTCAAATTCATAGTTTTGAGACCAGCCTGAGCCAGAGTGAGATCTCATCTCCAAAAATAGCCAGATACTGTGGTAGGCACCTGTAGTCCCAGCTGTTTGGGAGGCTGAGGCAAAAGAATTGCTTAAGCTCCAGAGTTTGAGGTTGCAGTGAGCTGTGACACCTTAGCACTCTACTGAGGGTGACAAAATGAGACTCTATCTAAAAAAAACAAACTTGAATACAGTTTATAGATTCAGTAACAGTACTCTATCAATGGTAGAGAGAAAATGATAAAGCAAATATGGTTGACATTTGGAGAACTGAGGTAAAGGGTATTTGAGAATTCTGTGTAAATATATTTATAACTTTAAGTCTGAAACTATTTCATAATTTTTATTTTTTGAGACCAAGTGTCACTATGTCACCCTTGGTAGAGTGTTGTGGTATCACGGCTCACAGCAATCTCAAACTCTTGGGATAAAGCAATTCTCTTGCCTCAGCCTCCCAAGTAGCTGGGACTACAGGCACCCACCACAATATCCAGCTATTTTTGTTGTTGTTGTCGTCGTCGTAGTTGGTTAGCTGGCCCAGGGCTGGGTTTGAACCCACCAGCCTTGGTGTATGTGGCTGGCACCATAACCACTGTGCTATGGGCACCGAGCCCTATTTCATAATTTTTATAGTTTTTTAGGCTTTTTCTCTTAATGAAGCGTAAAATCCTAATAAGTGTAAAACCAGCACTCTTACACAAAACTATGTATTTATGTACCACAAAAGAGCTATGCATAGATCTGTAAACATCTGAACCTTACTCATTAAGGAATCTGGCTTGGCGCTTGTGGCTCAAGTGGCTAAGGTGCCAGCCACATACACCTAAGGTGGCAGGTTTGAATCCAGCCTGGGCCCACCAAACAACAATGATGGCTGTAACCAAAAAATAGCCGGGCGTTGTGGCGGGCGCCTGTGGTACCAGCTACTTGGGAGGCTGAGGCAGGAGACTCCCTTGAGCCCAG
>NW_003852511.1:5522763-5530982 GCF_000181295.1 Otolemur garnettii
GGGGGGGGGGGAATGGCACAAACTAACCATGTTTAGCTTTTCTAATCTACTCAAGTCTGGCTGGCTCAATTGGCATAAAATTTTATAAATTAGCTTTTGTGGCTAGTTTGCTATAAAGCTATGCTGACAAAGTGAATAGGTTTCAGGGATTCTGAACAAAGTTCTGTGAAAATTATTTTTACAGCTTTAAAATCTAAGAAAGTCTTACTTTTGATTCAGTTTGTTTCTCTTCATTTTATCTTCACCCAGAAAAATCAGACATTGCTCCAGTGGTATAAAATGACTATGCCAGCTAGCAAACCATTAATGAATTTTCAATTAATAATTGGATCTCCCCTTAATCAAAGGGCAAACATTTCACTTTCAATTCAAATAACACTTCAGTTTCCCCAATTATTGCCCTAAATCTAAAGTAAAGAAATGATACCCTGCCAGACACAGAAGCTCACACCTATAATCCTAGCACTCTGGGAGACCAAGGGAGTTGGATTGCTTAAGCTCAGGAGTTCAAGTCCAGCATGAGCAAAATGAGACCTACTCTACTAAAAATTTTAAAATTAGCCAGGTGTGGTGGTGTACACTTGTATTCACAGCTATCAGGAGGCTGAAGCAGGAAGATCACTTGAGCCTAACAGTTAAGAGGTTGCTGTGAGCTACCATGACGCCACTGCACTTTACCTGGTGGAAGAGAGCCAGACTCTGCCTCAAAAACAAACAAACAAATGAACAAACAACAAAACTATATCCTTATTAGTAAACATTCTTTTCTCTTTTGTAACCCTTTATGGTAGAGGTAATAATTCACTCTATTATAAATGCCTGGATTAGAGGCCAGGTGAGGTGGCTCAAGCCTGCAATCCTAGCAGTCTGGGAAGCCAAGACCCATGGATTGGCTGAGCTCGTAAGTTGGAGACCAACTCTGAGCAAGAATGAGACCCCCATCTCTAAAAATAGCCAGCTGTTGTGCTGAGTGCCTTTAGTCCCAGCTACATAGGAGGCTGAGGCAAGAGGATCACTTGAGCCCAAGAGTTTGAGGTTGCTATGAGCTATGACACCATGGCACTCAACCCTAAAGTGACTGAGTAAAACTCTGTCTCAAAAGAAAAATTAAAAAATAAAATAAAATAAATGCCTGGATTGATATTTTTGTGAAAAACAGAACTGCATTTATAACTTAGATATGACTAAAATATTTACCTTCATCAATATTTGGTTATCATGTCTTAAAATAGATAACCTACAAACATTATTAGATTAGGTACTTTCTCTTTTGTGGGGGGGTTAGAATCTTACTCTACAGTAGAGTGCTATGGTGTCACAGCTCACAGCAACCTCAAACTATCAGATTCAAGCAATTCTCTTGCCTCAGCTTCCCGAATAGCTGGGACTACCCGTACCCGCCACCACGCCTGGCTATTTTTAGAGCTGAGGTCTTGCTCTGGCTCAGGCTGGTCTCAAACCTATGAGCTCAGGCAATCCACCTGCCTCAGCCTCCCAGAGCTAAGATTACAAGCATGAGCCACCTCACCTGGCCTGGTACTTTCATTTTTTCACATAAAATTCCTTGACTTAAAAACACCCCTGGCTTGGCACCTGTGGCAAGTGGCTAAGGTGCCAGCCACGTACACCGAAAGTGGCGGGTTTGAATCCAGCCCAGGCCCACCAAACAACAATGACGGCTGCAACCAAAAAATAGCCGGGCATTGTGGCAGGCGCCTGTGGTCCCAGCTACTCGGGAGGCTGAGGCAGGAGACTCGCTTGAGCCCAGGAGTTGGAGGTTGCTGTGAGCTGTGATGTCACAGCACTCTACCCAGGGGGACAGCTTGAGGCTCCTGTCTTAAAAAAAAAAAAAAACACACACACCCATAATGGCCGGGCGCAGCAAGCTCATGCCTGCAATCCTAGCACTCTGGGAGGCTGAGGCAGGTGGAGTACCTGAGCTCACAAGTTCAAGACCAGCCTGAGCAAAAAGTGAGACCCCATCTCTACTAAAAATAGAAAAACTAAGGCAAGAGGATCACTTGAGCCCAAGAGTTGCGAGGTTTCTGTGAGCAAAGAGTTGGAAGTTTCTATGAGCTATGACGTCACAGCACTCTATCCAGGGTACCAGTTTGAGACTCCATCTCAAAAAACAAACAAACACGCTCATAGCATGGTACTATTGTGGCCACTGTATGAATCTGATCCTCCTATAGGAAATGAGGCTTGGAGAAAAAGCATCTCACTGTCACCCTTAGGAGAGTGCCATGGCATAACAGCTTACAGCAACCTCAAACTCTAGGGTTAAGCAATTCTCTTGGGTCAGCCTCCAAAGTAGCTGGGACTACAGGCGCCTGCCACAACGCCTGGCTATTTTTTTGTTGCAGTTGTCATTGTTGTTTAGTTGGCCCGGGCCAGGTTTGAACTCATCCATTGAGCTACAGGCACCGCCCCAGAAAGGCAACTTTTAATACAGGAAAGTTCTTTCAGTATTAAGTGATGCTCATCTCTTAGACTTAATACTTCCATTACCATAGCAAAAAGACTTAAAACCCTCACTCTGGGAAGTCAAGGCAGGTGGATTGCTTGAGCTCACAAGTTTAAGACCAGCCTGAGCCTCAGCAAGAGGGAGACCGCCGTCCCTAAAACTAGCTGGACATTGTGGTGGATGCCTGTTGTCCGAGCTACTAGGGAAGCTGAGGCAAGAGAATGGCTTGAGCCCAAGTGTTTGAAGTTGCTGTGAGCTATGACGTCATAGCATTCTACTGAGGGTGACAGAGTGAGACTCGGTGTCAAAAAAGAAAAAAAGACTTAAAGCCTATTTTCCAAACAGAATTAGAATAAGAAATACAAAGTCCAACTACAGGGTAAATTGTTCTGTACATTGTTATATTCTATGTTTCAGAACTAATACTGAACCTCCTAACCAAAAGAATGTTTGTACACTATTTGAAAAGGCTCTGTCTGGCAGGGGAAAATACAAATAGGAAATAATCATTTATCCGCTATAAGGTGATGCAGGGGACTCGGGTGCTTTGTTTTGCATATCCACCTTCTCCCTTAGGAGCCCTGCCCCAGAAAGAACTCGGTTTTCTTGCACACTGCCATTAGCCCCAGCTCCTGGAACAAATGCCTGGCAAATGCCCCATTACGTCAACTTGTCTCTTATCACTGGCTCATCCCTACCTTTGTATAAATGCTGTAATCTCTCCAGTCTTACATAAACCCTGTCCACCACACATCCTTTAGTGTCTACCCCACTTGCTGCTCTCCTTCATCATAAGCTCTTACAAGGAGCTGTCTCTATTCACCACTTCCTCATCTCCCGGCCTCTCTTAATCTCACCCAATCAGGCTTCTGTTACTATTACATCACCTCTGTCAAGGTCACCAACAACCTCCAGCTGCCAACACCAAGCCACACACACATCATCTGGCCTGCCTCTCAGCAGCCTGACACAGTTGATCCCGTCCTCCTTGGAACATCCTCACTAGATGTTCTGTGATTTTTTCCTATCTCTCCAGTCTTTCCTTAGTCTTTTTTGTGGATTTTCCTTTGCTTCCTCACTTTGAAATACTACCATGCCCAGGGTTCAGACCTCTTCTTTTCCTATACTCTCCCTAGAGACATTTATCTAGTCCCATGGCTTTAAAGAACCATACAAGTCTCTCCCTCACTGCCCCTCCAGCAACCTCCAATACCCCCACTTTGAGTCTTCTCAAACTTCTCAATTCCAAAACAGAATTCCTGACCTCCTCTGCCTCACCTTCAACTTGCTCCTTCCCTAAAATTCTCTATCTGGAGCAGACTTCTAGATGTTTACCAGCTCTTCTTCCTCGTCTGGACAACTGCTAGACTACATTTTCCAGCCTCCCTTGCTGCAGAGTGTGGCCATTAGACTGAGTTCTAACCAAAGGAATATGAGGACCGTTCAGACTTTCCAGGTATCCACCTCCAGGCTTTCCCTTTTCATCCTGCTTGATGTGGACAAACAAGCAGACCTTGGGTAGTCCTGTGTTAATGATGTTAGAAGACCAAGTTTCCAAGTCACTACTTGGAAAACTGCTGCCCTGCCAATCAGGAACATCCATTGCACTGGGGCTTTACACCAGGGAGAACTAAACTTCTACTGTGTTAAGCCAATGAGAATGCTGGATTTTATATGTTACAGTAGCAACATTACTATAATAATACATCACCATTCACTCAGCCACTCAGGTCAAAACCCTAGGACTCTTTCTTAAGCCTTTTTCTTCTCACTATCCACATCCAATCCACTTGCAAAGCCATGAAAACTCTACCTTCAAAATATCTCCTAGGGTGGTGCCTGTGACTCAAAGGAGTAAGGCACCGGCCCGATATGCCAGAGGTGGTGGGTTCAAATCCTGCCCTGGCCAAAAACTGCACCCCCCCCCAAAAAAAACTCCTAATCTACCTATTTCTTACCAGAGCCACTACTCTCACCCTAGCCCAAGCCACTTGATCTCTCAACCAGATGACTGCAATAGCTGCTGTTTCTGCTTCCACTCTTGGCCCTATATGGGTTAAGCAACCAAAATCCAAAACAAAAATGTTCTAAAATCAAAAACTTTTTGAGTACAGACATGACACTCAAAGAGAAATTTTCATTACAGTGTTCTGGATTTCAGATTTGGCATGCTCAACCAGTTAATCCACATATTACAACATTTGAAAAAATCTGAAATCCAAAACACTTCTGATCCTAAGCATTTCTAATAAGGGATACCAAATCTGGGGACACCCATAGTTCAGTGGTTAGGACGCCGTCCACATGCTCTGGGGTTTGAACCAGGCCCGGGCCCACTAAACAAAACAAACAAACAAAAATAGCCATGTGTTGTGGCAGGTGCCTGTAGTCCCAACTACTTGGGAGGCTAAGGCAAGAGAATCACTTGAACCCAGGAGTTTGAAGTTGCTGTGAGCTATGACGTCACAGCACTCTACCAAGGGTGACAAACTGAGACTCTGTCTCAAAAAAAAAAGGATACAAAAGCTGTATCCTATTTGCCACAGAACAGCCAGTTATCGCTCCAAAACAGAAAACAAGAACAGGCCCTATGTCTTACTACCCTCTCAAATCTCCTGGTGCTTTCCCTGTCCTCCTCACTCATGCCTCTTACCACACTCCTTGTACACACCACACATGTGCCCCTTCTCACAACTTTGCATTTACTATTGGCTCTACTTGGGTCACACCTCATCATTCAGGTCTCTGCTCAAATGTTTCCCCCTCAGTTTGGTTTTTCCTGACCACCATATGCCCAAGAGTTAGCCCTTTCAAGCACTCTCCAACTCCTTAATTACCTTACTTTATTTCTCTTCATAGCATTTCTCACTACATAGAAATACATATTCACGTATTTGTTTACTAATTATATCTCTTGATAAACACACGGGCTTATCTGTTTTCTCACAGGATTTTATCTCAAGTGAGGTTATGCCTCCAGAGAGATTAATTGTATAGGTTTAATCACGTCTCCTCTATATGGTAAACTCATGTAGGCATCCTGCAAGGCAGCAGTTGTTAAAGCCCAGTGTTAAACACTAATGTCCAACTGGCTCAGATCTCAGCTCTGCCCCTTATTAGCAGCTGTGTGACCTTAGGAAATTTCTTAACTAATTCCAAGCCTTAGTTTCTTTTTTTTTTTTTTTTGAGACAGAGCCTCAAGCTGTCCCCCTGGGTAGAGTGCCGTGGCGTTACAGCTCACAGCAACCTCCAACTCCCGGGCTCCAGCGAGTCTCCTGCCTCCGCCTCCCAAGTAGCTGGGACCACAGGCGCCCGCCACAACGCCCGGCTATTTTTTTTTTGGTTGCAGCCATCATTGTTGTTTGGCGGGTCCGGGCTGGGGATTCGAACCCGCCACCTTAGGTGTACGTGGCTGGCGCCTTAGCCAGTTGAGCTATAGGCGCCGAGCCCAAGCCTTAGTTTCTTCACCAGTAACAATAGGATTTGCCTCATTAGACAATAGATAACCATGCAAAACCTTTAGTTGTACATTATTATTATTAAAAGTTTTTTGTTTTTTGTTTTAGAGACAGTCTCACTTTATTGCCCTTGGTAGAGTATCATGATGTCACAGCTCACAGCAACCTCCAACTCCTGGAGTTAGGCAATTCTCTTGCCTCAGCCTCCCAAGTAGCTGGGACTACAGACGCCTGCCACAAGGCCCGGCTATTTTGTTGTTGTTGTTGCAGTTTGGCCAGGGCTGGGTTCAAACCCACCACCCTCAGTATATTGGGCCAGTGCGCTAGTGACTGAGCCATAGGTGCTGCCCTATTATTATTCAAAGTAATAGGCTAGCCAAGCACGGTGGCTTGTGCCTATAATCCTAGCACTCTGGGAGGCTGAGGTGGGTGGATTGCTTGAGCTGAGGAGTTTGAGACCAGCCTGAGTAAAAGCAAGACCCTGTCTCTACTAAAAATAGAAAAACTGAGGCAAGAGGATCACTTGAGCCCGAGATGGAGGTTTCTGTGAGCTATGATGGCATAGCACTCTACCCAGAGTGACAGCTTGAGACTCTGTCTCAAAAAAATAAAGAAATAAAAAATAGGCTCAGCGCCTGTAGCTCAGAGGCTAGGGCGCCAGCCACATACACCAGAGCTGGTGGGTTTGAACCCAGCCCTACCTGCCAAACAACAGTTACAAGTACCACCAAAAAATAGCCAGGCGTTGTGGCAGGCGCCTGTAGTCCCAGCTACTTGGGAGGCTGAGGCAAGAGAATTGCTTAAGCCCAAGAGTTTAAGGTTGCTGTGAGCTGTGATGCCACGGCACTCTCCCAAGGGTAACATAGTGAGACTGCCTCCAAAAATAATAATCATCGGCTGACAGCACTGGGGACAGCTATATCAATCCTCCATGACCACTCTAACTTGTCTGTCCCCATAGGGTCATGGTTCCAAAACATTTGAAACATCACTCCTGGTGATAACATTTTAACTACAGTTTTTTTTATTTTTTTTTTGCAGTTTTTGGCTGGGGCTGGGTTTGAACCCACCACTTCCAGCATATGGGGCCGGCGCCCTACTCCTTTGAGCCACAGGCGCCCCCTCATTTATTTATTTATTTTTGGAGCAAGAGTCTCACTTTGTAGCCCTTGATAGAGCAACATGGCGTCATACCTCACAGCAACCTCTAACTCTGGGGCTTAAGCGATTTTCTTGCCTCAGCCTGCCATGTAGCTGGTACTATAAATGCCCACCACAGTGCCTAATTTTTTTTTTTTTTTAAGAGACAAAGTCTCACTTTGTTGCCCTCAGTAGAGTGCCATTGCATCACAGCTCACAGCCACCTCCACCTCTTGGGTTTAGGCAATTCTCCTGGCTCAGCCTCCCAAGTAGCTAAGACCACAGGTGCCTGCCACAACACCCAGCTATTTTTTTTTTGTTGCAATTTGGCCAGGGCTGGGTTTGAACCTGCCACCCTCGGTATATGGGGCCAGTGCCCTACTCACTGAGCCACAGGTGCCACCCATGCCTGCCTAATTTTAGAGACAAGGTCTAGCTCTGGCTCAGGCTGGTCTCAAACCTGTGAGCTCAGGCGATCCACAGGCCTTGGCCCCCCAAAAGTGCTACAGGCATGAGCCACCACGCCCACCCCTTAACTACAGTTCTTCTCTCCTGCTTTCTAAAGCTGTGAAAGTTCTCCCCAAAGTGCACTGGTAGACCTCTTATATTCTACCTTGTATTAAGAGTATTTAGTAAAGTATTTCCTGTCTCTCTTACTGAACTGTAAAGTTCCTTAAACACAAGGCCAATTTTTTTTTTTTTAAGAGATGAGTTTGTTTGTTTTCTTTGAGACAGTATCTCACTATGTTGCCCTTGGTAGAGTGTCATGGTATCACAGCTCACAGCAATCTCTAACTCTTGGGCTTAAGCAATTCTCTTGCCTCAGCCTCCCAAGTAGCTGGGACTACAGGCGCCCGCCATATGGCCTTCTATTTTTTTTTATTATTGTTGTCATTGTTGTTTAGCAAGCTCTGGCCTAGCTCGAACCCACCAGCCCCAGTGCATTTGGCCAGCACCCTAACTACTGAGCTATGGGTGCTGAGCCAAGAGATGAGTTTCTGCTATGGTGCCCAGGCTAGACTTGAATGCATGGTCTCAAGCAATGCCCATTTCAAATATGTCTTAATTTTTCATTTCTTCACTCTCCCCATGGTACCTGACAATGTGCTGTGCAGTGATAAGGATGTTGTATTTCTTTTTTTTTTTTTTTTTTT
>NW_003852511.1:5532655-5539798 GCF_000181295.1 Otolemur garnettii
AGGCGCCCACCACAACGCCCGGCTATTTTTTGGTTGCAGCCATCATTGTTGTTTGGCGGGCCCAGGCTGGATTCGAACCCACTACCTTAGGTGTATGTGGCTGGCGCCTTAGCCACTTGAGTCACAGGCACTGAGCCGAAAATTGAGAGTTCTTATGGAACCCAAATCCTTGACCCTCTCACCCACTGCACCTAAATTCAATCTTATCTACCTACACTGGGTACTAAAGTATGCCTTTTTTTCTTTCCCTTTTTTTAATGATAGTAAGCAAAGTATATCCTCTTCCCATCTTTTAAAAAATTTATTTTAGGAGTGTCATTTTTCAGTCTTTCCAATTCGTGACACACTTTAAATGAATTCATAGCTGACTCCTGAACAAACACCTGGTAATAACACTGAAAACACAGACAGCTTCCTGTCCAAACCCTATCAGTTACCACCACTTTGGAGAGCCACCCCTTGAGAGAGCTACATCATCTCTGTACAGTTAATGATGAAAAAAAAAAAGCTTTCATAGCAAGGCCATAATGATTTCAGTTCCCTTTCAATCTAAATCCAGTGTCCTTTTACCACCTAGGAGTACAGTAAGTCGACCTCCAGGTCACAGCCCAAGCTTTGGTCAACACTCACAAAATAAACCCTGCCAGAAACACATAAGTATGATGTGTCTCTCAAACCTTAGCTCTTTGAAATTACACCAAACAACTGACTCTGCGTCACAGATACCAACATTTTAATCAGGGCCCAGTTGCTCCCAAGCTATTTCTGTGTACTGCCCTAACAGTGTGCAGACTTGAGGGAAAAGTTCCTGCGTGAAAGAGACAGGTACCTGGGTGAGGGTCCGGGCTGTGCTACTAACTGGGTAGCCCGAACCTGAGTAAATCCCTCCCTCTCTCAGGACCCGACTCGCGTCAACTTCAAAGTAAAAGAGCTGGATTTAGAGTTCGCCTCAGCTCACAGAGTAATTAAGACCCCAACCCCACAGACTATTTTGAGATTACCTAATCTAACCCCCTCGCTTCAAAGACTAAAAACCGAATTGAAAGTTGTTTGACTCTCAGTGCAGTGCCCTTCCCATATCACGCAGCCCCTTCCTGGGAACACGGACACCTGAGGAAAAAGATGTTCAGCCCTACAGCCAGGCAACCTATTTTATTTTTTTGTTTTTGTTTTTAGCCCTGGTGCACTTCCACTTAACTGGGAAAGACAAAGCAGGAGCGTTCAGGCCCCACCCTAACTAAATCCCTACCGCCCTACGCGGCAACAGTCGCACCTGCTTTGGAGTTCAAGGTGAAGGTGGTTCTGTCTCCACCCAAGCTCTCCTCAAAGTGAGCCCGCAATAGAGAAACGATGCCTCTTTTTCAACCCCAACTTGGTCCAGGCCACCCTCTTCCCCACCGAAACCCCCCGTGCGGCGGTACCTGCTCCTCCACAGCGCGACCCCATGTAGTAACCACAGACACCGGTGCCCCACGGACGCCGCCATCTTGTCTCCTCCTCAGCGGACCACGCCCCCTCTCACGCACGGAACGCGCGCGTATGACGTCACGCCCTGCGCTCATTGGGCCTATCAGGAATGCAAGGTCGTGGGGGGTGGAGATAGCTAAACTCCGCCCTGTGGCTGCTCCCCACACCTTCAGAGCTAGGTGAGAACAGTGTGGGCTGCGAAGGCCTTGAGGGCACTAAACTTGGACGCGGGCGCAGAGCTGCTAGGCCTTTCTCTAGCGTTTCTTTCCGCATATTCCGAGTCATTCAAGGTTTGAAAATATCTCAACAAATAGAACTCGCTCATTTTACGAATGGGAAAACCGTAGGCATCCGCGACCCAGCCATTCTAAGGGCCAAGTTCTGTTATAAGCCCTCTGCATGCTGGGTGTCATTCTTACCTTCCACCCATGTGCTGCCAAAACCAGAGACAAGCAGTCTTGGATCACCTAGAAAGGCAACTGGCCGTCAAACTAACTGGTGTGACGGTGCTTTCTTCTGCTAAGGTTCCTTGTCTTCAGATGTAAGGGAAAAACGAGTTTTCAGTAATATTTGCTACTTTTTACTAAGGATTGAGATTCATACGTAGTTCTGAGACATTCTTGTTTTAAAGGTGAGGTACCTGGGGGTCAGTAAGGTTTTTTTTGTCTGTTTGTTTGTTTTTGAGACAGGAGCCTCCAGCTGTCCCCCTGGGTAGAGTGTCGTGGCATCACAGCTCACAGCAACCTCCAATTCCTGGGCTCAAGAGAGTCTCCTGCCTCAGCCTCCAGAGTAGCTGGGACCACAGTCACCCGCCACAATATTTTTTGGTTGCAGCCGTCATTGTTGTTTGGCGGACCCGGCTGGATTTGAACCTGCCACCTTGAGTGTACGTGGCTGGCGCCTTAGCCACTTGAGCCACAGACGCCCATCTAGGTCAGTAAGTTTTAAACAACATGCTCAAGGCCACGCAAATGGTATGTGCCGAAAAGCTATAAAGTAGTAAAGCCAGAATTTGTTATTTTTCTTTTTTCACATAAATACAAAAAGGAGTAAAGACAGAATTTGAACACACAGCTCTATTTTTTTTTTTTTTAGAACAGAGTCTCACTTTGTCGCCCTCAGTAGAGTACTGTGGCATCATATCTCACAGCAACCTCAAACTTTTGGGTTCAGATGATCTGATCTTGCCTCAGCCTCCCAAGTAGCTAGGACTAAAGACACCTGCTACAACTCTTGCCTATTTTCTTTTCTTTTCTTTAAGAGATGGGGTCTCAGGTGGCACCTGTGGCTCAGTGAATAGGGCACTGGTTCCATATACTGAGGGTGGCAGGTTCAAACTGGGCCCTGACCAAACTCCAACAAAAAAATAGCCAGGCATTGTAGTGGGCACCTGTAGTCCCAGCTACTCAGGAGGCTGAGGCAAGGGAATCGCCTCAGCTCAAGAGCTGGAGGTTGCTGTAAGCTGTGATGCCATGGCACTCTACTGAGGGAGACTATGTGAGACTCTGTCTCTAAAAAAAAAAAAAGAGAGAGAGAGACATGATGTCTCATTTTTGCTCAGGCTGGTCTCCAACTCCTGAGCTCATTAAATCCACTGGCCTTGGCCTCTCAGAGTGCTAGGATTACAGGCACAAACCACCACGCCCAGCCAGTTTTTCTATTTTCAGTAGAGACAGGGTCTCATTCTTGCTCAGGCTGGTCTCCAGCTCCTGAGCTCAACCAATCCACCCACCTTGGCTTCCCACAATGCTAGGATCACAGGTGTGAGCCATCATGCCTGGCCTAGATGTTCTTCTCTTTAAGCCCTTTACCTAGAACCTGGCTGAATCTGGATCCAGAACCTGAAGGAATGCAGGCCTTTTTCCGCTGCTAAGCTGCTAAGCTGCTAATTACAGGCATCTTCTCCAGACATTTATCACAGGAAGAATATGTTGCCTCTGCCTGCAGTTATTTCTGTGTAGTTAAGTTCAACTGGGTTACAACCAGCCCTTACAGGGAGCTTAACAGGCATTGGAGGCCTGATGCAATGACGCACGCTTGTAATCATAACACTGTTGGAGGCCAAGGAGGAAGGATTACTTGAGCTTGGGAGTAAGATTGGGAGCTCAGCAAGATTGGGACCTCGTCTCTACTAAAAATAGAAAAATTAGTCCGGCTTGGTGACATGTGCCTGTACTTGGGAGGATGAGGCAGGAGGATGGCTTGAGCTGAAGAGTTTGAGGTTGCTATAAGCTATAATGATGCCACAGCACTCTACCCAAGACAATAAAAACAAAACAAACAAAACCCACCAGCCATCAGATTTGGTATTAGGGGAGTTTGATTGTTTTATTCATCTATTTATTTTTGATATAGTCTGGCTCTGTTGCCTGGGTGGCAGTGTGGTGGCATCATCATAACTCACTGCAACCTCCAACTCCTGGGCTCAACAGATCCTCCTGCCTCAGCTTCCTGAGTAGCTGGGAATACAGGTGCCCACAACCACAACTGGCTAATTTTTTAAATTTTTTTGTAGAGGTGGAGTTTCATTATGTTGCCCAAGCTGTTCTCAAACTCCCTGGACTGGTCCCACTTCAGCCTTCCAAAGTGCTGTGAGTCACTGTGCCCAGTCACCTATTTGTTTACATATCATCTGTGGCTGCTTTAGTACTATAGTGGGCAGAACTGAGGAACTACAACAAGACCACATAACTTGTGAAATCTGAAATATTTACTCTCTGGCGCTTGACAAGAAAAGTGTGTGAACACCTGGTCTAGAATATCCTTTGTGGCCAGTAACTCATTTACCATTAAGATGACATCAAAGGTGGGGGCTGGCCACAGGCTCAAGAGTAACATATGGGAAGGAGGTTAGTATGGTTCACCAAAAGAAAGAGTATCTCCTGGTAAATGGCAGTAGCTTATTTATGCACATGTTTAAGTGTGCTTTATGTCTGGGGTCCCCAGATCCCAGGCCAAGGACCAGTACTTGTCTGTGGCCTGGTTTGCACAGCAGGAAGTGAGTGGCAATTGAGCCAGTAAAGCTTTCTATATTTATAGCCACTCCTCATCACTCACATCACTGCTTGAGTTCTGTCTCCTGGCACATAAGCACTGTATTAAATTCTCCCAGGAATGCAAATGCTTTTGTAAACTGTATATGCAAGGGCTCTAGGTTGAGACTCTAATGTCACCCCCTTCCATTCTGTTGGAAAATTGTCTTCCATGAAATCACTCCCTGGTGCTAAAAAGATTGGGAACCATTGCTTTACATGATATGGACAAAATGAAGACATTATCCAAAGGCAGCTCCTGGAGGACTCTTGGACAACAATAACCAGTCTTTCTAGTTGCCACTAATAATTCCCAAAGCATCATCAGCTGTGCTCATTACTGTACCATAGTTGGTGGGAAAGAGCCTACTTTTCCAAACCTATAAGAAAGAAATGGCTAAGTGAATGGTCTTAGAAAGACAGTCTTAAACTTTAAAACATGCTAGGACTAAAGACACCTGCTATAACTCTTGCCTATTTTCTTTTCTTTTCTTTTTTTTAAGAGGTGGGGTCTCAGGTGGCACCCTACCTACCTATCAATACCTACATTCGCTGTGCCTCTTTCAGTAGGGACAAGTGTTCACTTTTGTGTCTAGGAGGACCGAGGTACCCTGCACCTTTCTCTTGGAGAGACTGGTGGTGTATGAGCACAGTGGAGGAAAGGGGTGTCCCTTTGTGGTGTTGTGGGGCGAGATTAAGGAACACTGACTCAAATTAGAATTTCAAAAGGAGTCTTTTATCAACAAAGTCTAAAGTAGACTAAGTGAGAGAGCATCAAGGGATCTGTAGTTGGGGATTTTCTAGTTTAAAAGTTGTCAACAAGCCAAACAGGTGGTCCGAAAGTTAGTGATTAGAAGCAAAAAGAAAGTTGGCAAAAGAAGCAAAAAGTGAGCACCGGGTCACAGTGACCCTTTTACAGAAGCAAACCTTGCAATTTAGTGGTTTAGCCAATAGGTAACATAAAGGGCAGTTACATAATGCAGATTTAGGCTCGGCGCCTATAGCTCAACCGGCTAAGGCGCCAGCCACGTACACCAAAGGTGGCGGGTTCGAATCCCCCGTCCGGACCCGCCAAACAACAATGACGGCTGCAACCAAAAAATAGCCGGGCGTTGTGGCGGGCGCCTGGGGTCCCAGCTACTTGGGAGGCGGAGGCAGGTGACTCGCTTGAGCCCAGGAGTTGGAGGTTGCTGTGAGCTGTAATGCCATGGCACTCTGCCCAGGGGGACAGCTTGAGGCTCTGTCTCAAAAAAAACAAAACAAACAAAAAAAAAACATAATGCAGATTTAGTAACTAATGGATAAGTAAAATAATTTGTCATAGCACTTAGCTCATTAACTCTCATGATGACAGTTCTTGGCCCATTCGTTCTTATCTTGTCCTGTTCTAGCCCGATCCGGATCCATTTAAGAGTAATGGTACTTGGCATCATTTCATTTACCTCTTTTCCCCTTCCTCCTACCCTGGTGGTGTGAAGCCATTGTGAGGCCACCAGCATCCACCTTATAGGGATGATGAGGCAGCTGGCACCCATGAGGCTGCTGGCACCCATCTCAGTGACAAAGCTATTCATTTTCCCCAGTGCTTGAATACTTAGTATAATTGTTGTGCCCAGGAGTTCCACTAAGACAACCCTGCCAAACAAGCCAAATTTACAGCAGAGTCCTTTTATTGAAGAGCTGACCGGTGACTGCCTCAGTGTCCCAACATGAGGTTTCTGAGAACAGCCCAGAGTGCTTAAAGTGCCTAAGGGGTTGTTGTTTTTTTGTTTGTTTGTTTTTTGCAGTTTTTGGCTGGGGCCAGGTTTGAACCCACCACCTCCGGTATATGGGGCCGGCACCCTACTCCTTTGAGCCACAGGTGCTGCCCTTAAGGGGTTGGGTTTTTAAGGCTTGGTCTGCATCCTGGTTGGCATGGAGGCTGTCCAAGTACATCCGGGTAGATAGCAAGCAAACATTGTACAGAAACAGAATTTTGCAGTTAGTTAGCCATACGTCATACATCTTTGTTTTAATATTTTTGCCCTATACATCTTAGTTTCAATACTTTCCCCAATAAGTCTTAGTCTCAGTATTTTCTCCACCTGGTATTGTTTAAAAGTCAGGGAACAGTTGGTACTTCACAGTCTGTTTCCCAGGGAGTTAGCCAAGCAAGAAACTGGGAATGAACTAGAAGCAAGAAATCAATTAATACTTTCTCATTTATCTTGGGAGTGAACTAGACTTATTTCATTTGAAAGCTTGCAGTCTGGAAATTTTCTAGGAGTTAACTGGTATTTTTCCATTATAGCCTAGGCCTAACACCTTTCTGTCTTAGCCTAGGCCCACTAGGCCTTATCACAATAGGCCATTTGACATGTGATTCCAAAGATCTATGAACAAGGCATCAAATAAAATTTCTTCTCCACTTAAAAAATGTAGCTTCCTAGCTGGGTGTTGTGGTGGGTACCTGTAGTCCCAGCTACTTGGGAGGCTGAGGCAAGAGAATCACTTGGCTTGGCGCCTGTGGCTCAAGCGGCTAAGGCGCCAGCCCTATACACCTAAGGTGGCGGGTTCGAATCCCCAGCCCGGGCCCTCCAAACAACAATGATGGCTGCAACCAAAAAATGGCCAGGCATTGTGGCGGGCGCCTGTAGTCCCAGCT
>NW_003852511.1:5540222-5541511 GCF_000181295.1 Otolemur garnettii
GGAGGCAGGAGACTCGCATGAGCCGAGGAGTTAGAGGTTGCTGTGAGCTGTGATGCAATGGCACTCTACTCAGGGGGACAGCTTGAGGCTCTGTCTCAAAAAGAAAAAAAAAATTATTTAAAAAAAATTTTTAAAAAATGTAGCTTCCTTAGGAGAATTTTATAAGTTACAGGTAGAAACAGTCTCTCATCATATTTTCCTAAACAGAGTCTCTGGCTCTAAAAAAAATGCAGACACCATCCAGACTAAGTAGCTCACGACTGTAATCCCAGCACTCTGGGAGGCCAAGGAGCGTGGATTGCTTGAGCTCAGAAATTCAAGACCAGCCTGAGCAAGAGTGAGACCCCAGCTCTAATTATAGCCAGTGTTGTGGCAGATGCCTGTTGTCCCAGCTGCTTGGAAGGCTAAGACAAGATCTCTTGAGCCCAATAGTTTGAGGTTGCTGTGAGCTATGCTGCCATAGCACTCTATCAAGGATAACAAAATGAGACTCTGTCACACACACAAAAAAAATGCAGACACCATGAAAAGTGCTCACTACTCAGAACTCTCCAAAGGCTATGCTTCGTATCCAAACTATACATCCTGGGACATTATTATAACTCGCACCCATTTGAGCCTCCTGTCTCAATCATGTGAAACCCACGTAAACAAGATTTCCTATATTATTCTCAGCCCAGTGTTTGAAACAAGCTCTCCTCTCTACTAACTAGTTATATGACCCTAGTTAAATTACTAAACCACTCAGATTCTCAGTGACTTATTTTCACACGGAGATATAGCATGAAATGATGTAGCATAATTTCAAAGCACCCGGTAGGTGGGATTACTCAACACCTGCAGGAAATTAATTTCTTTTGCGATTTCTTCACTGCCACTAGGGGGAAGGATAGACTAGGATTTAAGAAAAAGTGTGCGTTCCATCCTGTGGCAACTTTCGATTTTCAAAGGTTTTTTTTGTTGTTGTTGTTGTTGTTGAGACAGAGTCCCACCCTATGCCCCTGAGCAGAGTGCAGTGGCTTGGTAGCTCACTGCAACCTCAGACTCGGGCTTGTGGGCATCCCGCTGCCTCAGCCTCCGGAAGCTGCTAGGATTACAGGCGCTCACCATGGCACCCGGCTGGGTTTTTCCATTTTTTCATGAGTTGGGGGTCTCACTTTTGCTCAGGCAAGTCTAGAACTCCTGAGCTCCAGCAATTCTCCCTCCTCAGCCTCCCACAGTGTTGGGATTACCAGCGTGAGCCACTGTGCCCAGAGGATTTTCTTTTTTCTTTTCTTTTTTTTTTTTTT
>NW_003852511.1:5541593-5545536 GCF_000181295.1 Otolemur garnettii
TGCCTCAGCCTCCCAAGTTGCTGGGACCACAGGCGCCCACCACAATGCCTGGCTATTTTTTGGTTGCAGCCGTCATTGTTATTTGGTGGGCCCGGGCTGGATTTGAACCCGCCACCTTAGGTGTATGTGGCTGGCGCCTTAGCCACTTGAGCCACAGGTGCCGAGCCAAGGCTTTTCAAAGCATTTTTGCAAACCTTGTGGATGGTGGTTGCAGACAGCTACTTTTATAGTTGTGTGGGTATAAAGAGCATTGTCTTTATATTTATGAATTTATATTTATAAATCCAAACCAAATTATTCACTTTTCTTTTTCTTTCTGTTTTTAGAGACAGAGTCTCACTTTATTGCCCTCCGTAGAGTGCCGTGGCAGTGTCACATAGCTTGCAGCAACCTCCAACTCCTGGGCTTAGGTGATTCTCTTTGCCTCAGCCTCCCGAGTAGCTGGGACTACAGGTGCTCACCACAATACCTGGACATTTTTTTGTTGTGGTTTGGCCAGGGCCAGGTTTGAACCCGCCACCCTCAGTATATGGGACCGGTGCCCTATTCACTGAGCCACAGGAGCAGCCCTTTTTCTTTTCTTTTCTTTTCTTTTTTTTTTTTTGAGACAGAGTCTTAATTTGTCACCCTCGGTAGAGTGCTCTGGTGTCACAGCTCACAGCAACCTCATACCCCTGGGTATATCAGCCTCCCAAGTATCTGGGACTACAGGGGTCTGCCACAGCACCTGGCTATTTTTAGAGATGGGGTATTGCTCTTACTTAGGCTGGTCATGAACCCATGAGCTCAGGCAATCCACCCACTTTGACCGCCCAGAGTGCTGGGATTACAGGCATGAGCCACTTCTCCCAACCTATTATTCATTTTTCTAATTCAAAAATTTAATCTGGGCATGGTGGTTCATACCTGTAATTCCAGCACTTTGGGAGGCTGAGGTGGGAGGATCTTGAGGCCAAGATTTTGAGACCAACCTAGGCAACAAAGCAAGACTGTGTATCTACAAAATAAAATTTAAAATTAGCTGGGTACATGGCCAGGTGCGGTGGCTCATACCTATAATCCTAGCACTCTGGGAGGCTGAGGTGGGTGGATTGCTTGAGCTTACAGGTTTGAGACCAGCCTGAGCAAAATCCAGACTCCATCTACTAAAAGTAGAAAAACTGAGGCAAGAGGATCACTTGAGCCCAAGAGTTGGAGGGTGCTGTGAGCTATGACGTCACAGCGCTCTACCCAGGGCAACAGCTTGAGACTCTGTCTCAAAAAAAAAAAAAAAAAATTACCTGGGTGCTGTGACACACACGCCAAGCTACTTGGGAGGCTGAGGCAGGAGAATTGCTTAAGCCCCCTGGAGTTCAAGGTTACAATGAACTATGATTGATTGTGCCATTGCACTTCAGCCTGGGTGACAAAGTGAGACCCTGTCTCAAAAAAATAAAAAATTAAATTAAGGCACTTTGGGTCCTGAGAGATTTCATGACCCCTAGCACTTTTCCTACTGTGATGGCTGGTTGAGTTGGCTCCAGGTAGTGGGAGAACAGAGTTGTACCATCAATCAGGATGCAGTAAGAGAAGCTTGGGCTTTGGGAGTCTTGTCTGGGTGTCTCAAAAGTAGGGTGTATTAGCTAGGATTGCCATAACAAAATACCACTTGTTGGATTAAACAATAGAAATTCATTTTCTCACAGTTCTGGGGACCAGAAGTACAAGGTCAATGTGTTGGCAGGTTTTTTTCTTTTTTTTTTTTTTTTTTTTTGCAGTTTTTGGCCAGGGCTGGGTTTGAACCCCCCCACCTCCGGCATATGGGGCCAGCGCCTTACTTCTTTGAGCCATAGGCGCCACCCAGGTTTGGTTTCTTTTAAAGCCTAGATTCTTGGCTTTCAGATGGCTACCTTTGTGCTATGTCCTCACATGGTTTTTCCTCTGCACTTGCATATTCCAGGTGTCTCTCTGTATGGTTTGGTAACCATACAGAACCAAACCAAAAGAAATTGCTTCTTCTTTTTTATAATTTTTATTCATTTCTTTATTTTGAGACAGAGTCTTAAGCTGTTGACCTGGGTAGAGTGCCATGGCATCATAGCTCACAGCAAACTCCAACTCCTGGGCTCAAGCAATCTTCTTGCCTCAGTTTTTTTCTATTCTTTTAGTAGAGATAAACTCTCACTCGAACTTGTGAGCTTAGACAATCCACCTACCTTGGCCTCCTAGAATGCTAGGATTACAGGTGTGAACCACCAGCTCTACACTATAATTTAAAAAATGGAAAATGACAAGCATTAGAGATGCAGAAAAATTAGAATCTTTTGTACAGTGTGATGGGAATGTGAAATGGTACAGCTGCTGTAGAAATCGGTTTAATGGTTCCTCAAAAAAGCTAAAGAGAATTCTTATTCCAGCCAGGCACAGTGTAGTCCCACTACTCAGGAGGCTGGAGTGGGAGGATTGCTTAAACCTAGGGAGTTCAAGTCCATCTTGGGCAACATAGTGAGACTTGGTCTCTAAAACACTTTTTTTTTTTTTTTTTTGAGATAGAGTTTCATTTTGTCTCCCTGGGGTTGAGTGCCATGGTGTCATAGTTTATAGCAACCTCAAACTCTTGGGCTCAAGAGATCCTTTTGCCTCAGCCTCCAAAGTAGCTAGGACTACAGCACCCACCACAATGCCTGGCTATAAAAAAGCTTTTTTACTTAAAAAAAAAAAATCAAAATAAAGAACTACCTCATTCCAGCAATTTCCCTCCTAGGACTGGGGATAGAGAGGGCACTCCTGGACCTCTCTTCTGCTGCACCACCCAGGAACACCCTGTCTAACCCTATGGGCCCCCACAGGACTGGGCTTCAAACCAAATCCCTATGAGGTCAGGTCCTGCCCCCAGACCCTCTTTGTCATTTTTTTTTTTTTTTGCAGTTTTTGACCAGGGCCAGGTTTGAACCCACTACCTCCGGTATATGGGGCCAGCGCCCTACTCCTTGAGCCACAGGTACTGCCCTGCCCTCTTTGTCTTTCAAAGGCACCCATTCCCAGCCATCCTCAGTCCTGAGCACAACATGTCACTTACACCAGCCCTACATGACAGAAAGAGCACCAGCTTCTGAGCCTGAAGGACCCTGGCTCCAATATCAAGCCCTCAGTTTGATCATAGCTCTGTTACCAGTTGCTGACTCACAGCAAGTGACTCAGCCTATGTGTTCAGTTTCTTCATCTTTTTTTTGTTTTCCTTTTCTTTTTCTTTTGAGACAGAGTCTCACTCTGTTACACTGGGAGACACACCACAGAGTGTCATGGTGTCACAATTCACAGCAACTTCAAACTAACTCTTGGGCTCAAGTGATCCCCTTGCCTCAGCCTCCAGTGAGGGACTATAGGCGCTCACCACAATGCCCGGCTAGTTTTTCTACTTTTAATATGGATGAGGTCTCACTCTTGCTCAGACTGGTCTTAAATTCCTGACCTTAAGCAATCCACCTGCCTCAGCCTCCCAGAGTGCTAGGATTATAGATGTGAGCCACTGCACCCGGTCTCAGTTTCTTCATCTTTAAAATGGGAACAACATAAAAAGAATCTTATTTACACTATGAGATAGGCAGGGTTTTTTATTTTTATTTTTGAGAAAGAGTCTCATTTTGTCACTCTCAGTAGAGTGCTGTTGCATTATAGCTCAAGGCAACCTCAAACTCTTGGGCTGAAGCGAGTCTCATGTCTCAGCCTCCCCAGTAGCTATGACTACAGGCTCAGGCACAACTCTTGGCTATTTTTTAGGGGAGTGGCCTCACTCTTGCTCAAGCTGATCTTGACTCGTGAGCTTGAGTGATCCACCATACTTGGCCTCCCAAGTGCTAGGATTATGGCCCCGCCAAGATAGCCAGCTTTTTAGAAAAGAATTCCAGCTTGCCGCCTGTAGCTCAGCGACTAGGGCACCAGCCACATACACTGGAGCTGGTGG
>NW_003852511.1:5546679-5547947 GCF_000181295.1 Otolemur garnettii
AGTTGGAGGTTGCTGTGAGCTGTAATGCCACGGCACTCTGCCCAGGGGGACAGCTTGAGGCTCTGTCTAAAAAAAAAAAAAAAAAAAAAAAAAATTAGGTATGACTGGTGGGATCAAAAAGAAAGGTAACAAATAATGGCTTGGCACCCATAGCTCAAGTGGTTAAGGTGCCAGCCACATATATCAGAGCTGGGGGGTTCAAATCCAGCCTGGCTCTGCCAAACAACAATGACAACTATAACCAAAAATTGCTGGGCATTGTAACAGGCTACTTGGGAGGCTAAGGCAAGAGGATTGCTTAAGCCCAGGAGTTTGAGGTTGCTGTGAGCAGAGACGCCATAGCACTCTACCCAGGGTGACAGCTTGAGACTCTGTCTCAAAAAAAAAAAAAGAAAGATAGGGCGGTGCCTGTGGATCAAGAGGGTACGGCGCTGGCCCCATATGCCGGAGGTGGTGGGTTCAACCCCAGCCCTGGCCAAAAACTGAAAAAAAAAAAGAAAGAAAGAAAGAAAGAAAGATAAAAAATAAGTTACTAAAAGTATGCAATTTGGCCAGTAACAGAGGTCTCCAGACAATTCCAGGTCTCTTTCTAATAAACTGCCTTGTCATTTTGAATCCCTGTCAGTGAAGAAATTCTCCAATCAGATTTCTTTTTCTTTCTGTTTTTTGAGATAGAGTCTCATTTTGTCACCCTTAGTATAGTGTCATGGTGTCACAGCTCACAGCAACCTCAAACTCTTGGGCTCAAGTGATTCTCTTGCCTCAGTCTCCCAAGGAGCTTGGACTACAGGCGCCCACACACACCTGGCTATTTTTTGTTGTCGTTGGGTTTGTTTTTTTTTTTGAGACAGAGCCTCAAGCTGTTGCCCTGGGTAGAGTGCTGTGGCATCACAGCTCACAGCAACCTCAAACTCTTGGGCTTAAGTGATTCTCTTGCCGCAGTCTCCCAAGTAGCTGGGACTACAGGCACTCACTACAACACATGGCTATTTTTTTGTTGCAGCTGTCATTGTTGTTTAGCTAGCCAGGGCCAGGTTCAAACCCGCCAGCCTCAGTGTAGGTGGCCAGAGCCCTACCCACTGCACTACAGGCTCTATCCCATAGTATACAATTTGAAAGATAAATAAATGAACAAAAATTAGGTATGGCTCGGCGCCTATAGCTCAACCGGCTAGGGCACCAGCCACGTACACCTAAGGTGGCGGGTTCGAATCCCCAGCCCGGACCCGCCAAACAACAATGACAGCTACAACCAAAAAATAGCCGGG
>NW_003852511.1:5548351-5550000 GCF_000181295.1 Otolemur garnettii
TTTTGGTTGCAGCTGTCATTGTTGTTTTTGGCGGACCCAGGCTGGATTTGAACCCACCACCTTAGGTGTATGTGGCTGGCGCCTTAGCCATTTGAGCCACAGGCGCCGAGCCTTGTTGTTTTTTATTTTGTTTTTTATAGAGACAGAGTCTACTCTGTCGCCCTTGGTAGAGTGCCGTGGCATCACAGCTCACAGCAACCTCAAACTCTTGGGCTCAGGCAATTCTCTTGCCTCAGCTTCCCGAGTAGCTGGGACTATAGATGCCCACCACAACGCCTGGCTACTTTTTTTTGTTGCAGTTTGGCTGGGGCCAGGTTTGAACCCACCACCCTCGGTATATGGGACCAGTGCCCTATCCACTTAGCCACAGGTGCCACCTGGCTATTTTTTTTGTTTAGCAGGCCCAGGCCCAGTTCAAAGCCACCAGCCCTGGTGCATGTGGCCAGCACCCTAACCACTGAGGTACTGGTGCTGAGCCCTCCAATCACATTTCTATAATGATCTGCCATATGCAATAAAAAGAAATGAATAAGATTTATGTATATTAGCCTAGATAAATTTCAAGAATAAAATGTTGATTGAAAATAGCTGAGAGGGGCAGCACCTGTGGCTCAGTGAGTAGGGCTCCAGCCCCATATACTGAGGGTGCCGGGTTCAAACCTGGCACTGGCCAAACTGCAACAACAAAAAAGAAAATAGCTAAGACGAGGCTGGGCATAGTGGCTCACACCTGTAATCCTAGCACTCTGGGAGGCTGAGATGGGTAGATTGCTTGAGCTCATGGGTTCAAGACCAGCCTGGGCAAAAGCAAGACCCTGTCTCTATTAAAAGTAAAAAACTAGGCTCGGTGCCTGTGGCTCAAATGTACCACATATACCTGAGCTGGTGGGTTTGAATCCAGCCGGGGCTGCCAAACAGCAATGACAGCTGCAACCAAAAAACAAAACAAAACAAAACAAAATAGCCAGGCGTTGTGGTGGGCACCTGTGGTCCCAGCTACTTGGCAGGCAGAGGCAGGAGAATCTCTTGAGTCCAGGAGTTGGAGGTTGCTGTGAGCTGTGATGCCATGGCACTCTACCAGGGCAATGGCTTGAGGCTCTGTCTTGGAGGAAAAAAAATAATAATAATAAAAATAAAATAAAAAACTGAGGCAAGAGAGGATTGCTTGGGCCCAAGAGTTGGAGGTTTCTGTGAGCTATGACGCCATGGCACTCTACCCAGGGGAAAAGCTTGAGACACTGTCTCAAAAAAAAAAAAAAGAAAAAGAAAGAAAATAGCCAAGAGGCTATATGACACATACTAAATGCATTATATGTATTCCTTAAAAATATGAAAAACAAGGCCAGGCGTGGCGGTTCACACCTGTAATCCTAGCACTTTGGGAGGCAGAGGCAGTGGATTGCCTGAGGTTAGTAGTTCAAGAACAGCCTGGCTCGGTGCCTGTGGCTCAAGTGGCTAAGGCACCAGCCATATACACCTAAGGTGGCAGGTTTGAATCCAGCCTGGGCCCACCAAACAACAATGACGGCTGCAACCAAAAAAAATAGCCGGGCGTTGTGGTGGGTGCCTGTGGTCCCAGCTACTTGGGAGGTGGAGGCAGGAGACTTGCTTGAGCCCAGGAGTTGGAGGTTGCTGTGAGCTGTGATGCC
>NW_003852511.1:5551385-5558992 GCF_000181295.1 Otolemur garnettii
TGCCACCTTAGGTGTACGTGGCTGGCGCCTTAGCCGGTTGAGCTATAGGCGCCGAGCCGCTCAGGCTGGTCTTGAACTCATGAACTCAAACAGTCCACCTGCCTCAGCCTCCCAGTGTGCTAGGATTACAGGCATGAGCCACTGGGCCCAGCCTATGTTTTGTTTCTTTTAAATATGAGTGGAAGCAAATAAAAAATGTCAATGCTTGGGCGGTGCCTGTGGCTCAGCGTTTAGGGTGCTAGCCCCATACACCAAGGGTGGCTGACGAACCCAGCCCTGACCAAACTGTAACAAAAAATAGCCAAGTGTCGTGGCAGGTACCTGTAGCCCCAGCTACTGGGGAGGCTGAGGCAAGAGAATCGCCTACATCCAGGAGTTGGAGGTTGCTGTGAGCTGTGATGCCACAGCACTCTACCAAGGGTGATAAAGTAAGACTCTTGTCTCTAAAAAAAAAAGAAGTCAGCGCTTATTAATTCTGGATGGTTGTTATATTGCTCTTTGCTCATTTTTCTTTTTTTGCAACTTTCACATTTCTTTTTTTTTTGAGACAGAGCCTCAAGCTGTCCCCCTGGGTGAGTGCTGTGGCATCATAGCTCACAGCAACCTCCAACTCCTGGGCTCAAGCAAGTTTCCTGCCTCAGCCTCCCAAGTAGCTGGGACTACAGGCGCTCGTCACAGTGCCCAGCTATTTTTTGGTTGCAGCTGTAATTGTTGTTTGGCGGCCTGGGCCAAAGATTGCTGTGAGCCACCTTAGGTGTATGTGGCTGGCGCCTTAGCCACTTGAACCACAGGCGCTGAGCCAACTTTCACATTTCTTTAAAGAAAAAAGAATCTTTTTTTTTTCCTAGCCCCACAACATTTCCACCTGTCTCATCTTAATAAAAAATTGTCAGATACTTAATAAAGTTTTTAACGTGTTTTAAAAAAAAAAAATAAATAAAAATAAAAGAAAAAAATTGTCAGTCTGTCTCCTACCAGTTCCTGACCCATGTGTCTATGTCCCCTACATGTACCATGAGTTTCCAGAGGACTGGCTTTTAGTTTTGTGCCACAGGGTGCCCGGGTGAACTATGATACATCGATCTGTTCAGTAAGTAGGGGTTGGGCACCGCTGTGCCAGGGCTAGAATGAGACTGTACACGACTTTGGCCTCCTTAAACTCAGGGGTAGTAAGGGATCTACTGCCTAACAGCAATGGGAGTTGGCGGGGAGAGGATGGAGGCTGAGGAAAGACTACAGAGATCTGGAAAAGTGCAGTCAGTCAAATGAAGGGGTAGGAGAAAGAATATTTCCGGTCAAGGGGACAGCTTTTGTGCAAAAGTTTCCAGGAAAGAGATGGCATGGAGGATTTAAGAAAGTAAAAGTTTGGGCAGTGTCTGTGGCTCAAGGAGTAGGGTGCTGGCCCCATATACCAGAGGTTGCTGGTTCAAACCTGGCCCCAGCCAAAAACTGCAAAAAAAAAAAAAAAAAAAAAAGAAAGAAAGTAAAAGTTCAGGGTGGTGGAGTCTGGAGAAGAAATGGGCCTGTGGGCGGAGATACTGGGTGTGGTAACACAGCTTCATTGTCAGTATAGACTCGGGGCCTATTACTGAACAGGTGCATGGCTTAACCTTGCCCTAAGTCTCTGTTTCCCCATCTACAAAATAAGGATAAATACAGTATCTACCACGTTAAATTGTCGTGAAGACTGAGGGTGGTAAATAAACATAAAATGCTTGGCATTTGGTCAGGGTTCAATAAATGGTAATCACTCTATTTGGAGGCGAGGGGATAAGTCCTAGAGATTAGACCATTTAGGCAGCGAGTGGTGCCTGCCAGACTCAGCCCGTTGTGGTCCTTTGGAATCCTTGTCCCTCCCGTGTTCGCACTGTTTCAGGCATTATTTCAACATCTTCAAAAGTGTGAATTAGAAAGTGGAAGAGAAAAAGGAGAGAAATTCCTCAGACGAGTCTTACCCATGCGAGCCTCCATCCTCACCACGCCAGCACGCACCTGCGCAGGTGACTCCACACGAGGTGCCACTTTCCAAGCACGCAACTCCTTGCTGGCCGCGCCCCTCTTGAGTTGCCGCCAAACAGATAGCGCGAGGCCAGCAGTGGGTGTGGCTGCACCTGGAGAGGAGCTGAGCTGAGCCGCACACCAGAAAGCACTGTCAGTGCCTGGGTAACTGCTGACCAGGTCCCTTGAGTAACAACCCAGGAGGAGAGAAGAGTTGGGAGGAGGTTTTTAAATATTCAGAGTCAGCGGGGTGAAGAGCACTAGGCAGGTCTGTGCAGCAACAGCGGGGAGAACCATGCATCAGCTCTTTTAAGTGTTCACTGAGCTCCGTATACACAATGCCGTATACACAATGTTCCTAGTGCCTGAGAGGCCAGGAGGGACCTAAGCGAATAACAGTCTCTAACCTCCAATAACTTAAAGTGATTTGGAGAGGTGCTGGAAAGTGCTACAAAATAAAGAGGGCGCCTAAAAAAAAAAAAGTATACATATTTTAGACAAGGAAAAAAACTGTACTTTTAAAATTAAATTTGTAATACTCGTCACGTTTGACTTTTGCTAATTATAAGTGCTACGTTTGACTTGTATTCATCTTGTTATCTGCATACATCATTACAATTTTAATATTTTCCTTGCTTAAAATGTGTATACCCCTTTTTGGCACCCTCTGTATTTTATAGCACAGCAGGGCAATGGAAGGGTACACTTTCGAGTGGAGTGATCTGGACAGGCCTAAGACCTGAATAAAATGACTGAAGGAACCATGTAGAAATGGGAGGGAAAGGCATTCTCAGCACAGGGGATAGCAAGTGAAATATCATAAGCTGTAAGCATGTCTGGACTGTTTAAGGAACAGTCAACAGTCCATGTGAGAGTTTTATTCTCATTGCTTGAACCTCCTGTGAAATGCACAGCAAACCTATCAGCTGTCAGTAAGGAGGGAGGAGGCCCTGGGGGTCTGAAAAAGATATCATGAAAGACACCTGTCACCCTGGAAGTTGAAGAACTAGGAACTTCCTAGAACACATTTTTTTTCCTTGAGACAAAGTCTATGTCCCTCTTGGTAGAGTGCCGTAGCATCACAGCTCACAGCAACCTCCAACTCTGCCTCCTGAGTAGCTGGGACTACAGGTGCCCGCCATAATGCTTGGCTATCCTAGAACACTTTTTAAGAGAAGTCCCAGAATGAAGTGCAGAAATGACTTCTCCATGACCGGAAGAGGGCAGGCCACCCTAGAGAGGATTGTGAAATTAGGTCGGACCAGTCCTCTTACTCTCAGAAGGCCCCACCACCATAAGATTCTATGATGAGGCTAAGCACCTGTAGCTCAGACGGCTAGGGCACCAGCACATACACCGGAGCTGGCAGGTTTGAATACAGCCTGGGCCAAAAAATAGCTGGGCGTTGTAGCAGGAGCCTATAGTCTCAGCTACTTGGGAGGCTGAGGCAAGAGAATCACTTGGGCCCAGGAATTTGAGGTTGCTGTGAGCTGTGACGCCATAGCACTCTACCCAGGGTGACAGCTTGAGATTCTGTCTCAAAAAAAAAAAGATTCTGTGATGGGAGAGGTTATGGAGGTGTACCTTCTTAATTGGTAATTAGCCACTTTTTTTCTGAAGAAAAGACATAGGACAGTACTCTTTCCCCAGTAACCATGAAATCTAACAAGCAGCACAGCTATCAGGCGGGGATGCTCTCCAAATAGGAAAGACAACGTGGATAAAATTCCTTGTATTAGTCCTGATACAAGGACTAATTGTCCTAATTCCCTTCTAGTCCTTCTATTAGGCCAAGAAGGGAAACTGCTTTTGCTCTGCACTGAGGAAGAATGTTTTTAGCAATTATGCCTCTTTGTGAAACTTATCAGTGTAGCGTTAAAAGCAGCTTTCAGAATCATTCTTTCACCAGTTTCCATTGGTTAAATACAGAATTGAGAATTCAAAGACTCACAGCCTAACTTCATGATACAGATAGGAAGGATAAGTGATAAAAGATGAGACCTTTCCAAAAGTAAAAGAATGTACTCCACTATATCTGTTCTTTCCCAAGAAGTCTTCTCAACAAGCTGTTACTACAAATTATTATGTGAAACATATTTTGACCTGAATTTTCAATTTCTCAGCCATGTGAGAAAATAAGTCAAACTACTTGAAATCACACCTAAAATACTTGCTCAGCTTAATTTGGTATGACTTGGATTTGAATGACTTAGTGGCCTTACAAAATACCAAATTTCCTCACAAGAGATAAATTATATCAACTGAATAAATGTAAAAAGAATTATTGCAGGCTGTAAGGGCCACCCTAAAAATTTAGATGTGAAATTCTGAACACAGGATAGTCTTCATAAAATGGTGCCTACTTTGGAAGGAATGGTTTTTGCTATGATATATAGCTTTGGAATGCCTATTTATTAAAAACAAAACAAAACCTAACTTCATGACATTACAGGTAAAATGTTAACTTACTACCAATCCCTAAGAATGAAATAACACCCTTGAGTTATTTGAAAGGTTTCCAAAAAAAATTTATTTTCATAAATTAACACACATAACAGTGGAAATTGTAGATCACAAACTACCAAACAGAAAAGGAACTGCAGGGGCATCAGTATGCCAATGTTACCAAAACTGTACAAATTTCACTGAACTATCAACCATGATAATATATAGACACTTTAGGCAGCTATTTATTGGGCACAAGCAGCCCAAGGAGATGCCGAGACCTCTCACCAAGAATTCAAACCCAATTCAGCACCACATAGGGGCTGAAGACATGATCAACAAGCATCCAATCAGAGAGCACGTGGTGCTAGAACGGTGGCCTGGACTGGAACCTCCATTTCTCAATTGAAATAACTTCTGCTGCTCAATTTGTGGCTAGATGATAATATTAAACAGTGATTTTTAGAAAAGTTAAGTAAGTCTTTCTCCCTAGACAGTCTTTTATATAACAAGTTCAGTTCTGGCAAGGAGGCCTTTCCTTACATAAATCCCAGAAAGGACACTCCACACCCCTGCAGCCAATTATTTATACTTTGGATACAGCCACCCACTGTGTGGTTATCTGAGAGGTCCTTTCCATGATACCAGGGGGAAAAGCTTAGAGAAACAAAACAAAACAAGGGTTAAAGAAAGCACCAACTGCATACATCCCCCTCATCACCCCTAGGTAGTGGGGAACAAGTACACTGCCTAAAAGTTGGTCTTTCACAGATCTTAATGTACATGGTATTGATCATGAGATGGAATCCCAGTCTGGAGACTGAGTGACGGCTGTGTCCTGCACACTCACTGCTGCTCTCAGTCTGGTGGGTGAGAAATGAGCCAGGGAGAAGTATCATGCCCAGAGTGGGCTCTGGTGCCCATACAAAAGACCCTTTCAGGTAAAATTTGACAAAGTGTCATGATTTTCACAGCTCTTGGAGGAGCATTGAATTTTGGGATTCACAGCATGAGTTTCTGAGCTCTTCAGGCTCCAAGTAAGGCAAACACTACATGTCTTTTCACTGTATCTCCCTTGGCTGTCACTCTTACAGTAAGGTCAGTAAGACAAAGCAGACATAATCTGCTCTAATAGGCGATGAGGTGATGGAGAAATGAATCTGGAAAGGAGATCAAAAACGGGGGGTGGGGGGTGGGGGGGAAGAAGAAAGAAAGAAAACAGGTAGTGACATAAGAGGAAGAGGAAGGAAAAATAGCTAGAAACCAAAAGATGGAAAAAACTTGTAGTTCAAAGTTTCAGTGAAAAGGTGCTGGGCAGAACCCTGACTGGACCTGAGATTTCTCCTTTCTTTTCCATGTTGAAAACACTGAACCTTAGGAGGTGAGCTGTAGTTGAGTAAGTTGTAGTTTTCACTGTAACTTCTCAGAAATTATACCAACTCCCATTCCCTCTCATCATGCTCAGGGCCACAGGCCCCAAGGACCCTGACAGCACTGCTGCTGAGTCAGGGTGAAACTGGACATTAAGACAACGTGGCTGAGCTCAGCCAGAACACGATGTATCAACTGCAGGTAAGTGATTTCAAGTCTGTAATGGGGCCCCCTTCTTAACAGGCAGGCTGAGAATTTAAAGGTAAGGTTGGCCCCAGAGCAACTTCTCCCCTATGTTCTCAAGTACAAGGACAGAGCACAGGTCACTGTTCCTTCAGCCCTGTTACCAGATGCATACGTTCCAAAATCACTGCTCCTGGCCATTTCAAGTGCCACCCCTGTAATCGGCAAACTTGAAATTGTACCTCTGTCTGGTTGGTAGCTGTACCCGTCTCAACTGTCCTCTGCTGGGGCATATGGCTGCTATATCACTACCTCCTGTACTTGGGCAATGGAGCTGGCAAACCAGGTGCACCTGACTCATTGCTGATCTACAAGCTGTCCAGCAAGAACTCTCTAAACAAGGGCACAACGAAGTACTCAGACTGCTCCCTCCTAGGAACCCTGTCCTAGGAAGGGAGGGGTACCAAGGTGAAGAATAGGTTCTCTCTATACAGTCTGGGCAAGTGGATGGAGAACAGCAGAATCTGGTTAGTATTACTCTGAGCCACGTGGAAACCTGGCTCTTTTCTAATCCTATTTGGTCACAGCTTCACAAGCCTCCATGGTTGACCAGGTGTGTATTTCACTTGTCTCAATGCTATGTCTAAGGCCCAGGCCTGGAAAATAGACATGGTACATTTTTATTTCTCCTGCTCATGTCAGTTTTCTATTCCAGTGTGGCACAGACTGTCAACCTGCAAAGGAAAGGCACATAGAGATTCCCACCCCCACCCCACACACTAACCAGTGGGGGAGCAGAAGAAACTCAGGAGTTGGCCAACATTCCAGGATGGTGCCACTCTTCTCCAACAGACAGACTTGAAAATGTGCCTGGAGCTCTGACAGTTCTCCCATGGCAGTGGCTCTTAGGAGGATGGGAAGAGGTGACAAGTGTCCTGAGGCTGGCTTTAGCATGTTACTCACTAGCCAAAGAATCTTAATTCTCTCAGCTTTTTTGTTTTGAGGTTTTCCGGGTGGGAGTGGGGAGAAAAAGACCCCAAGGGAAAAAAGAGGGGGTGGGGCTTCAGTGGGAAAAGAATGAGATTGTGGAGTTTGGTGGCACAAAGCATCCCTTTGCCCACACTCCTGCAGGTACAAACCCAGAAACTCAGCTAACTCTGGCATGTAATGACACTTCTAGTAGCCCTGACGCAGAAGCCCAGAGTACAGTGAGGTGCCCTCAAAGAAGGCTGGTTGCAGAGTTTCGTGGTCCCTTTGCAGAGATGTGTCACTGGGTCTGTAGCCCTACCTGACTCTCCCCTCTCTTGGAGCGGGCTGCTTGGATGGATGCAGACACTCTGGGTTGGCTTATGTCACTGCCTGAGCTGTTGTACCCAACTTTGTTACACATCACTATTTCAGATAAAACTCATTAAGACCATGCCCAACCTTAGTATTTTTTTAAATGATTGGGAGAGAAACCTGTTCTTGCTTATGTCACTAAAATAAATACATGTACTTAAGAACTCAGATGAAGGCTCGGCGCCTGTGGCTCAAGCGGCTAAGGTGCCAGCCACATACACCTAAGGTGGCGGGTTCACATCCCCAGCCCGGGCCCACCAAACAACAAT
>NW_003852511.1:5559171-5561584 GCF_000181295.1 Otolemur garnettii
AAAAAAAAAAAAAAAAAAAAAAAAAAAAAGAACTCAGATGAAAAAAGTGCTCCCTCTAATGAGTTACACTAGAAGCTGAAGATGGGTAAAGGATTATGTGAGACAAGAGAATGGGAAAACATCTCTTCCATGCACCAATCAACTGGGTCAAATGCCTATCATGTATTAAGACATGTATTGTCTTTCTCCTTAATGTCTAAAAAAATTATTTTAAAATCACATTTAAAGGCTCCAAACATGCAGCAATAAAAAAAGAAAAAAAAAGGAAATAAAGGAAAATAATCAACACCACAACATTAAAAAGTGCAACTTACTTCAAATGGGGCCTGGATGGGCTCCTCTGGCACTAGTGACCCATAGTCACAGAGGGGAGATGATGGGAAAACGCCACACACACACGCACACACACACACACCACATGTACACTCTCACATATGCTCACATCAACAAGTTTGGGCAGACAGACTCAAAGGATTAGAAAACAACAGCTCATCACTCCTTAACTACTGAAATGAGCTGGTGGGACCCCGCAGGACAGGACACCAGGTCCCCCTCCCTAGGCCACGCTTCTAAATAATCTTGGTCTAGCACCACTGTAAACAAAGTGGAACTTTCATGTGGACGTGCAAATCCTGTGAGTCCTTGGAATCCTAGTGTTACTTTGAATATGCCGCTTTTTGCTCCTGTGGATGGCAGAGATTGAGAGGAGGCGGCCAGATGTCATTCAGGACCATTTCCAGGAAAAAGGGAACATTCCTGAGGTTCTAAACTCAGCAGTAGAAGTAGAGGACCCTCCTTTACCACTTCCTAAAAAGGTTGCACCTTGAAATAGGTAAAAATTCATAAACTGTGCATGTTGAGTAGTTTGGGCAGTTGGGCAAAAATCAGGCAACCTCTTCCAAGGAGGTCCAAAGTAAATCTAAAATTGAGACTCCCCAGTGGGTTGGTTCTCAACCTGATGATTGTTCCTGTTCCTCTTCCTTGGCAAAGAAGGTCTCCAGTTCCATGAGTTTCTGTATCAAAAGAGCATCCAGTTCTTGACTCTGCAGAGCTGCCTTCTGGGCCCTTGTAAAGCTGCCCACCACCTTCACTTTACCTCGAGCTCTCCTCTTTCGTGGGACTGTGAAATCCTGAAATTCTAGAACTCGCTTCCTCTTCTGTTGGCTGATTGAGATTAGCGTACCATTTCGTTCCTTGGGTTCCTCAAAGATGGTCTCTAAACACCTAAGGATGGAGCACAAACCAGGATCACCAACAGAACAAATCAGCTGTCTCTTGGGTCATTTCTAGTCAACAGGGGCTGAAGGCAACTTGCTCTAGTAACTCCTTACAGCTGACTGTTTCCTCTGGCCAGTATCTTTTTTGTATGTGTGCGGGTGAGGGGGGAAACCCCCACATGTATGGTGCATGAACATAGTGAACAAGTTCAAACTGGTATAGAATAAAAGACCAACGCCACAATAGGAGGCAACACCAATGACACTTTAGTGTAGTCTCCCAGAAGTCATTCAATATAGACATGCATGGGTTGGCCCTTTTTAATAAAGGCTCAGATAGTAAACATTTCAAAATCTGTAAGTCATAGAGGTCTCTGTTACAAATTCTTTTTTGTTTTTCTTATTCTTCTTTTTATTTACTTATTTATTTGAGACAGAGTCTCACCATGTCACCCTTGGTAGAGTTCCTTGGCGTCACAGCTCACATCAACCTCAAACTCTTGGGCTTAAGCAATTCTCTTGCCTCGGCCTCCCAAGCAGCTGGGACTACAAGTGCTCGCCACAATGCCCAACTATTTTTTGGTTGCAGTTGTTACTGTTGTTTAGGTGGTCCAGGCCGGATTTGAATCCGCCAGCCTTGTATGTGGCTGGGGCAGTAACCACTGTGCTACAGGTGCCAAGCCTTCTTCTTCTTCTTCTTTTTGGGGGGGCAGTTTTTGGCTGGGGCTGGATTTGAACCCGCCACCTCCGGGATATGGGGCCAGCACCTTACTCGTTTGAGCCACAGGCTCTGCCCCTTCTTCTTCTTTTTAAAAACAACCCTTTGTTAGTGTAAAACCATCCTTAGTTGGGCTTGGTGGCTCATGCCTGTAATCCTAGCACTCTGGGAGACTGAGGCAAGTGGATCTTTTGAGCTCAGGAATTTGAAACCAGCCTATGCAAGAGTGAGAATCCACCTCTACTAAAACTAGAAAAGCTAGGCTCGGTGCCTATGGCTCAAGCAGCTAAGGTGCCAGCCACATACACCTGAGCTGGTGGGTTCAAATCCAGCCTGGGCTGGCCAAACAATAATGATAGGTGCAACCAAAAAATAGCCGGGTGTTGTGGTGGGTGCCTGTAGTCCCAGGTACTTGGGAGGCAGAGGCAGGAGAATCGCTTGAGCCCAGGAGTTAGAGGATGCTGCAGCACTCTACCCA
>NW_003852511.1:5562666-5568107 GCF_000181295.1 Otolemur garnettii
AAAAAAAAAAAAAAAGAAAAAAGAAAAGAAACTCTAATACTCTCCTGTTATGTCCTAAACACAATAGGCATTTAATAAATGTTCCCTGACTTGACTGGAATTCAGGCCTAAAAGTGGCTAAGTGAAACTCTTTCTGTATTAGGTTTAGAATATTAGCTAAAGGTTGATTATCAGTCCTGAGGAAGACAGTGTATTTGGTAAAAACACAAGTGCAAAGTAAAAGGAGACTGACATTTTCTCTATCTATCTAACCCAGTGGTTCTCAACCTTCCTAATGCCACGATCCTTTAATACAGTTCCTCATGTTGTGGTGACCCCCAACCATAAAATTATTTTCACTGCTACTTCATGCAGTGAAAATAATTTTATGGTTGGGGGTCACCACAACATGAGGAACTGTATTAAAGGATCGTGGCATTAGGAAGGTTGAGAACCACTAATCTAACCCAAAACACATTGCTTTCCAATCGCATTATTGATCCCAACTCAAGTGGAGACAAAAATTTCTATTCTACTTATAGTTAAGAAAACACAGCTTATCTTTCTTCAACTAAATGAGACCACGAAGGACAGGCCACCAAGTTCCTTTCCCTAGGCCAGATAAGGAACAGAACTGAACATAAACCCTTTCTTTCTTTTCTTTTTTTTCCCAAAGAGACAGGGTCTCAGGTCAGTTGTGGTGGCTCATACCTATAATCCCAGCACTCTGGGAGGCTGAGGTGGGTAGGACTAGAATGCCTGCGCTCAGGAGTTCAAGATCAGCCTGAGCAAAGCAAGACCATGTTTTTACTAAAAAAATGGAAAAACTAAGCCATGTTTGTAGTGGGAGCCCTCAGTACCAGTTACTCAGGAGGCTGAGGAAAGAGGATCCCTTGAGGCTGGAGTTTGAAGTTGCTTTCAGCTGTGATGATGTCAGTGTACTCTACCCAAGGTGACAGAGTGAGACCCTGTCTAATTTAAAACAAACAAACAAACAAAACCTAGATAGGATCTCATTCTATTGTTCAGGCTACAGTATAGTGGCATTATCACAGCTCACTGCAACCCCAAACTCCAGGCTCAAATGATTCTCACACCTCAGACTCCTGACTAGTTGGGACTATAAGTGCACACCACTATGTCAGGCTGATTTTTTAAGAACTAGAGATAGAGGCTCAGCGCCTGTGGCTCAAGTGGCTAAGGTGCCAGTCACATACACCTAAACTGGCAGGTATGAATCCAGCCTGGGCCTGCCAAACAACAATGACGACTGCAACCAAAAAATAGCCGGGCATTATGGTGGGCACCTGTAGTTCCAGCTACTTGGGAGGCTGAGGCAGGAGACTTACTTGAGCCCAGGAGTTGGAGGTTGCTGTGAGCTGTGATGCCACAGCACTCTACCCAGGGGGACAGCTTGAGGCTCTGTCTCAAAAAAAAAAAAAAAAAAAAAGAGATAGGGTCTATAATGCTGCCCAGGCTTATCTCAATTCTGGGCCTCAAGTGACATTCCCACTTTGATCAAAGTGCAGGGATTAGAGGCATGAACTACTGCAACTGGCCCATAAATCCTTTCTGAAATGAAAGGAGCAGAGATTTACATTGGTCCTTTCAGAATTTTTTCCTCTCTTTTATTTTCCAGCTGTCTGCACCTACCTGTTTGCAGGAGGAGACTTATAATTCTTATTGGTATATATTTCTTCCAAACTAAATTCCTTCTTCTTTAACCTGAAAAGAGAAAAAAATAAATAAAGTCTTCAAGCTTTCTGAAGAGAGAATATACTGATGTTTCCCAATGCTATCCTTTCTATCCATTTACTTCTTTTTAAAAAAAAATTTTTTTTTGAGACAGAGCCTTAAGCTGTCACCCTCGGTGGAGTGCTATGGCATCATAAATCACAGCAACCTCCAACTCCTGGGCTTAAGTGATTCTCTTGCCTCAGCCTCCCAAGTAGCTGGGAGTACAGGTGCCCACCACAACACTCAGCTATATTTTGGTTGTAGTTGTCATTGTTTGGCAGGCCTGGGCAGGATTTGAACCTGCCAGCTCTGGTGTATGTGGCTGGCGCCTTAGCCGCTTGAGATACAGGCTCCACCTTCTATTCATTTACTTCTAACCTTTCTGTAATAAATACATCTCATGTGAACTATTATACTGGATTTTCTTTTGCAGGCTGCCAATCTTTAATGTTGTGAAACTTAGTCCATTTATGCTTATGGGAAAGATATATTTGGATATACATGTATAAAATGTTGTTATTTACAGCTTCTTTTTGTCCCATCTTTTCTTTTTTTTAAAGACAAGCTCTTACTCTGTTGCCCAGGCTAGAGTGCAGTAGTGTTATCATAGCTCACTGTAACCTCAACTTCTGGGCTCAACTGATCCACCTGTCTCAGCCTCGTGAGTAGCTGAGATGACAGGCATGTGTCTCTATGCCTGGCTGAATTTTTTTTTTTTTTTAATGGGGACTCACTATGTTATCCAGGCTGGTCTCAAACTCTTGCCCTCAAGCAATCCTCCCACCCTGGCCTTCTAAAGTGCTAGAATTGCAGGGGTCAGCCACCCACAATCCAGTACAATAGTTCACATATGACATGTCCCAGATTTTCAGTTTGTTTTCTTTTTCTTTTTTCTTGCATTTCTGGCCAGGGCTGGGCTTAAACCCGCCACCCCCAGTATATGGGGCCGGTGCCCTACTCCTTGAGCCACAGGCGCCACTCTCTTTTCTTTTTCTTAATTGACTTTTCTTCCTTTTTTATTCCACTCCACTGACCTGGAAATTACACACAGTTTGGCTCAGCACCCAGCAGCTCAGTGGTTAGGGTGCCAGCCACAAACACCGGGGCTGGCAGGTTTGAACTTGGGCCTGCTGAAAACAATGACAACTATGACCAAAAAACCCCCCCAAAACAAAAAAACAACATTCCGCATTGTGGCAGGTGCCTATAGTCCCAGCTGCTTGGGAGGCTGAAGCAAGAGAATTACTTAAGCCCGAGAGTTTGAGGTTGCTGCGAGCCGTGACACCACACCACTCTACTGAGGGCGACACACTGAGATTCTGCCTCAAAAAAAGAAAAAAAGAAAGAACAGAACAGAAATTACATACTTTAGTGGTAACAAGAATTTTAATGAGCCCTTTTAATGTAAAATTAAGTGAATTGGTATTTTTGCCCTTTTCCCAATCAATACAAGGTCTTTGGTACTCTGATCAGAAATGTCCTGATTTGTTATTAATGTACTACGTGTTGTGTTTCCTTCTGTAATTTTTTTTTTTTTGCAGTTTTTGGCTGGGGCTGGGTTTGAACCCGTGACCTCAGGTATATGGGGCTGGTGCCCTACTCCTTGAGCTATGGGTGCCGTCCTACGTATTTCTTTCTGTATTTTGTAATTTGTCTGTCAGAAGGTTGGGTGTGGTGGCTCCTGCCTATAATCTTAGTACTGTGGGAGGCTCAGGTGGTTGGACTGCTTGAGCTCAGGAGTTCCAGACTAGCCTGAGTGAGAGTGCTGTTTTTCTATTTTAAGAAGCCTTATCACTGCTAAAAAGAAAAACAAGCTGAGCATTGTGGTGGGCGCCTGTAGTCCCAAGTACTTGGGAGGCTGAGGCAAGAGGACCTTTTGAGTCCAAGAGTTTCAGGTTGCTGTGATATCACAGCACTTTACCCAGGGCGACCAGAGTAAGACTAAGTGAGACTGTCTCAAAACAAACAAACAACAAAAGAAAACCCAGGGCATTTGGCTTATTTCTTCCCCAGATCTAGATCTTCTTCATTACATGCCTATGAGATGTCATTTAACATATTCTCTTTTTTTTTCTTGAGACAGGTTCTTACTTGGTCACTCTTGGTAAAGTGTTGTAGCATCATAGCTCATAGCAACCTCAAATTCTTGGGCTCAAGTGATCCTTTTGCCTCAGCCTCCCAAATAGCTGGGACTTAGGCACCTGCCACAACACCTGGCTATTTTTTAGAGATGAGGTCTCACTCTGGCTCAGGCTGGTCTTGAACTCGTGAGCTCCGGCAATCCACCCACTTCAGCCTCCCAAGTGCCAGGATTACAGAAGTGAGCACCTGGCCAAACATTCTCTTGATCAAATATAAGGGAAACACTATAGCAATTCCTTATAAATTGCCAATTAAATATACATGTAGAGGTGTTGGTTTTTTTCTGGTAGAAAACATTCAGGTGGTCGCATATACTTCCTTCTGGGGGACATGATACTTTTTGGAGACAGGGTCACGCTTTGTTGCTGAGCTAGGGTGCAGCAGTGTTATCATAACTCAGTGCAACCTCAGATGCTTGGGCTCAAGGGATGCTCCCAACTTACCCTCTTCAAGTGCTAGAATTAAAAGTGTGAGACAATGGACCTGGCCTATTACGTCTTTAGGGTTGTAAATGGTGGCATTCTACTATTCTTTCTTCATTCATTATTTAGGCAGAATCCTCTCTACAGAGAAATTTCATGATCATCAATTACATCTGGGAATTCCAAAGTACAGTTTATAACGTAAAAAGCAGAACCATATGCTTGGTTCTGTCCCATTACCTATCACTTTCCAAAACAATAATTTTTTCCCCCAATATACTCCAAAGGTGGCCAATGGGTTGCTTTTCTTTTAAGTATCATTTTAACCATAGGATATAAACATATTTGATGGGTTAATTATTACTTTTAATGCTCAGCCTATCTCCTCTGTGGACAGTGGGAATAGCTTCAAACTGGTTCCTGAATCCCTGTGACACACTAGTACAGATGTTACCTTCTTTTTTATAAATTTCAGAATATTAGGGGGTATACATGTTTTATTTACATACTTTGTTCTTGTATAAATTTGAGTCAAAGCTATACATGCAAATGTGCCCTTCATCCCGATGGTGTGCACTGCACCCAACAGCTATGAATTCACCCATCCCTTTCTCTCCCCTCCCTCCAGCTTGATTTTCATCAAAATTTACATTCATTTTTTTTTTTTGAGATAGAATCTTACCGTGTTGCCCTTGGTAGAGTGCTGTGGCATCACAGCCCACAGCAACCTCAAACTCTTGGGCTTAAGTGATTCTCTTGCCTCAGCCTCCCAGGCAGCTGGGACTACAGACGCCCACCACAATGCCCAGCTATTTTTTTTTTTTTAATTGCAGTTGTCAATGTTGATTTTAGCTGGCCCAGGCTGGGTTCAAACCCGCTAGCCTTGGTGTATGTGGCTGGTGCCCTACCAACTGAGCTATGGGTGTCGTCCAGAGATTTGTTAAGTTTCTTTTGTTAAAACATATTCCCATACTCTGTATATGTCCGGATGTAGAATTGTCATCATTCTCTAAGGAGTCCATAAAATTCACCCATTAAAAATGAACAATTCATAAAAAAATTAAAAAAATAGACTGTACTGTTCAGTGGTTTTAGGATATTTAGAATAGTATTCACTGATTACCACTCTCTAATCTAGAACACTTTTTTTTTTTTTTTTTT
>NW_003852511.1:5568921-5570164 GCF_000181295.1 Otolemur garnettii
CTGGGGATTCGAACCCGCCACCTTAGGTGTACGTGGCTGGCGCCTTAGCCGGTTGAGCTATAGGCGCCGAGCCTATTTCATTCCTCTTTATGGCTGAGTAATATTCCATTTGCTACCCTTTCTTTATCCATGTATCTATTAATGAACATTTAGATTGTATTTTCTAGTTTTTTTTTTTTGTGAGTCTCACTTTGTCACTCTCAGTAGAGTGCCGTGGTGTCACACCGTTCATAGCAACCTCCAACTCCTGAGCTTAAGTGATTCTCTTGCCTTACCCTCCCGAGTAGCTGGGACTACAGGCACCCACCACCCTTGGTATATGGGGCCGGCACCCTGCCCACTGAGCCACAGGCACCGCCTGTACTTTCTAGTTATTATGAGAAATACTGCCCAGCCTGAGCAGAATGAGACCCATCTCTACTAAAAATAGAAGAATTAGCTGGGGGTGGTGGCACACACCTGTAGTCCCAGCTATTTGGAAGGTTGAGGCAGATGGCTTGCTTGAGCCCAGGAGCTGGAAGTTATGGTGAGCTATGACAATGCCACTGCATTCTGGCCAGGGCAATAGAGTAAGACTCTACATCCAAAAAACAAACAAACAATAACAACAAAACAACCCACTGCTATAAACACTTGTGTACAAATTTTGTATGACTATGTTCTTAATTCTTTGGGGTATATACCTAGGAGAATTGCTAGGTCATATGGTAACTGTTTAAATTTTTTTTTTTTTTTTTTTGCAGTTTTTGGCCGGGGCTGGGTTTGAACCCACCACCTCCGGCATATGGGGTTGGCACTCTACTTCTTTGAGCCACAGGTGCTGCCCGGTAACTGTTTAAATTTTTTTTCTTTAGACGAAGTCTCACTCTGTCACCCTGGATAGAGTGCTGTGGCATCATAGCTTAGAGCAACCTCAAGTTCCTGGGCTCAAGTGATCCTCTTGCTTCAGTCTCCCAAGCAGGTGGAACTACAGGTGCCCACTATAATGCCTGGTTATTCTTAGAGATGGGGTCTTTCTGTTGCTCAGACTGGTCTTAAATTCCTGACCTTAAGCAATCCACCTGCCTCAGCCTCCCAGAGTGCTAGGATTATAGATGTGAGCCACTGCACCCGGTCTCAGTTTCTTCATCTTTAAAATGGGAACAACATAAAAAGAATCTTATTTACACTATGAGATAGGCAGGGTTTTTTATTTTTATTTTTGAGAAAGAGTCTCATTTTGTCACTCTCAGTAGAGTGCTGT
>NW_003852511.1:5570296-5573538 GCF_000181295.1 Otolemur garnettii
GTCCCTGTGGGTAGAGGGCCGTGACATCACAGCTCACAGCAACCTCCAACTTCTGGGCTCAAGTGAGTCTCCTGCCTCAGCCTCCCAAGAAGCTGGGACCACAGGCACCCGCCCACGACGCCTGGCTATTTTTTGGTTACAACCGTCACTGTTGTTTGGTGGGCCCGGGCTCGATTTGAACCCGCCACCTTAGGTGTATGTGGCTGGCACCTTAGCCAGCTCAGGCTGGTCTTGAACTCATGAGCTCGAGTGATCCACTATACTTGGCCTCCCAAGTGCTAGGATTATGGGCATGACCCACCATGCCCCGCCAAGATAGCCAGTTTTTTAGAAAAGACTGTTCCAGCTTGCTGCCTGTAGCTCAGCGGCTAGGGCACCAGCCACATATACTGGAGCTGGTGGATTTGAATCCAGCCTGGGCTTGCCAAAATCAATGACAACTACAACCAAAAAATAGCTGGGAGTTGTGGCAGGGACCTGTAGTCCCATCTACTTGGGATGCTGAGGCAAGAGAATCTCTTAAGCCCAAGAGTTGGTGGTTGCTGTGAGCTATGACACCACAACACTCTACCCAGGGTGATGGCTTGAGAGTCTGTCTCAAAAAAAAAAAAAAAATTAAAAACAAATGTTGCTTTTGAGTTTTGGAATTGACAGATGTACTATCTACCTTATTATACTCCCTTTAGAGCTGCTGAGTCGTCACTGGAAGTAAGACAATTTGCTAAATGAGGATGTGACCTCCTCCTTCTAAAGTTCTTTTTCTTCCAAAGATGAGAAGAGGTATCAAGACTTTGATGTTTTTGCTCAAATGATTTTGCTTGGGTTCATAATCCTTAATTGGAAGCTCCTTTTCCCATAGTATGCAATTTTTCTTTTTTTTGGCGACAAAATCTTAAGCTGTTGCCCTGGGTAGAGTGCCATAGTGTCACATTTGACAGCAACTTCAAACTCTTGGGCTTAAGCAATCCTCTTACCTCAGCCTCCAGAGTAGCTGAGACTACAAGTATGTACCACAACACCTGGCCAGTTTTTCTATTTGCAGGAGAGATGGGGTCTTGCTCTTACTCAGGCTGGTCTTGAACTCCTGAGCTCAAACAATCCACCAGCCTCAGCCTCCCAGAGTGCTAGGATTACAGGCGTGAACCACAGGTATCTAATTTTGTTATGAGGCTATGCAGTCATCCCAATACTTGTTAAAAAGACTATTTTTTCCCCATTGAATGGTATTGGTACCTTTTTTTTTTTTGGCCAGGGCTGGGTTTGACTCTGCCACCTCTGGCATATGGGGCCGGCACCTTACTCCTTTGAGCCACAGGCACCATCTGTTATTGGTACTTTTGTTGAAATCAATTGAACATAATGTTTATTTCTGGACTCTCAATTCTATTCCGTTGATTTATAGGTTGTTCTTATGCCAGTACTACTGTCTTTATTACTGTAGTTTTGCAGTAATTTCTCATGTGCTATTTGTTTTTTATTGCAGTAAAATAAGATTTGCCATTTTAAGTATTTTTAACTGTTCATGTGTAAGTACCAAAATGAGGAAACATGAACCCTCCATTTTGTTATTTTTTCAAGATTATTGTAACTGGCTGGACACACAGTAGCTCATATCTGTAATGCTAGCACTCTGCGAGGCTAAGGTGAGAGAATCACTTAAGGTCAGGAGTGTAAGACCAGCTTGAGCAAAAGCCAGACCCTATCTTCACCAAAATTTTTAAATTTAGGAGGGGCTCAGTGGCTCACGCCTGTAATCCCAGCACTCTGGGAGGCTGAGGTGGGTGGATTACCTGAACTCATGAGCAAGACCTTGTCTCTAAAAATAGCCAGGTGTTGTGGCAGGTCCCTGTAGTCCCAGTAATTTGGTAGACTGAGGCAAGAGAACCACTTAAGTCCACAAGTTTGAAGTTGTGAATGATGCCATGGCACTCAACTGAGGGTGACAAAATTGAAACTCTGTCTCAAAAAAAAAAAAAAAAGGAAAAAAGGAAAATTTAGCGAAATGTGTGGCTTGGCACCCATAGGCCAGTGGTTAGGGTGGCAACCACATACACTGAGGCTGGCAGGTTTGAGCCCTGCCCGGGCCTGCTAAAATGACAACTACAATAAAAAAAATGGCTGGGAGTTGTGGTGGGTACTTGTAAGCCCTGCTACTTGGGAAGCTGAGGCAAGAGAATTGCTTGAGCCCAAAAGTTTGAGGTTGCTGTGAGCTGTGACAACAGGGTACTCTACTGAGGATGACATGAGACTCCGACACTCCCCCCACAAAAAAGAAAATTTAGCTGGATATGGTAGTATGTGCCTATAATGCCAGCTACTTGGGAAGGTGAGACGGGATGATTGTTTTAAGGTTCTATTTTGTTTTTTTTCTTGAGACAGAATGTCAACATGTTGCCCTTGGTGGAGTGACATGGTGTCACAGCTCACAGCAACTTCAAACTCTTGGGCTTAAGTGATTCTCTTGCCTCAACCTCCCAACTAGCTGGGACCTATAGGCACCTGCCATAATGCCCAGCTATTTTGTTGTTGTGGTTGTTGTATGTAGTTTAGCAGGCCCGGGCTGGGTTTGAACCTGCCAGCCCAGCGTATGGGGCTGACGCCCTATCCACTTAGCAATGAGTGCTGAGCCAAGGTTCTATTTTAATTACTCTATTTAAATTTTATAAATTCTACACAGTTCTATTTCATCCCTATTTGGTTATTTTGACTGTTATCTTGCTGTTATTCATATTTTTAATCTATATGTATTTCTTTAAACACATAAAACATACTCTATTCTTCTATAATAATTCCAATATCTGAAATCTTTTCAGATTTGATTTGCTATCTATATTTTCTATTGGCATTTATGCACGAAAGCTTGCTTCCTTCTACCTTACTCTGTTGCTTCACATTATTCTAGCTTTTATTTACAGCCAGATTTGGAGGAAGTGTCCTCATAAACAGTGCATTTGTGCCAGGAGTTTGAGGGCACTATCAACCTGGGACCACTATAAAATATATTCTTATTTTAAAGATTTTTTCAATCTACCCAGGTAGCACAGATGCAGGCTGCAAATCCATAAGAAGACCAGACTTTGGATATTAACTTTTCTTTTTTTTTTTGAGATGGAGCCTCAAGCTGTCCCCCTGGGTTAGAGTGCCATGGCATCAGAGCTCACAGCAACCTCCAGCAAGTTTGCTGGGCTCCTGGGCTCAAGCGAGTCTCCTGCCTCTGCCTCCCAAGTAACTGGGACCACAGG
>NW_003852511.1:5574232-5579019 GCF_000181295.1 Otolemur garnettii
AGAGTGCTGTGGTGTCACAGCTCACAGCAACCTCAAACTCTTGGGCTTAAGTGATTCTCTTGCCTCAGCCTCCCAAGTAGCTGGGACTATAGGTAAATGCCACAACCAGGCTATTTTTGGTTGCTGTTATCATTGTTCAGCAGGCCTGGGCCGGTTCAAACCTACCAGCCTCGGTGTATGTGGCTGGCGCCGAAACTACTGTGCTATGGTTGTTGAGCCTGGTCTTGAACTCTTGAGCTCAAGCAATCCACCTGGCCTCAGCCTCCAAGAGTGCTAGCATTATAGGCATTAGCTACCACACTTGGCTAGTTTTTGGTTATTGAGAATTCTTTATTCTCCCAACAATTTACTGATGGAATGGATGAATATCAAAAGACTAACACCTAGCAAACACTGATTTTTTGTTTTGTTTTGGAAATAGAGTCTCACTCTGTGTCCTGGGTAGAGTGCCGTGGCATCATCATAGCTCACAGCAACCTCAAACTCTTGGGCTTAAGCAAGCTTCTTGCCTTTGCCTCCTGAGTAGCTGGGACTATAGACCCTGCCACGATGTCCAGCTATTTTTGTTCATTTAGCAGGCCCGGGCCAGGTTTGAACCCCCTAGTCTCAGTGCATGTGGCCGGTGCTCTAACCACTGAGCTACAGGTGCCCAGCCAGTATGGCAGAAATTTAAATTAATGACCTAAAGTTAATATATTTTTCATTATGAAAAAGTTCTTTCATTCAGAGCTTTCAGTGAAAACTGTATGAGGCACAATTTTGATGCTAAGGTGTACTGATATAAACTAAACAGGATATAGTAACAATTTTTGATTGTACCTACTTTCTGGCCTAGGAAACGACTGAACACTAAATTCCTGGTAGGATCAAATTGCCTAGGTGACAATGGCTTTTATACTATGACCTAGAAAGAAGAATCTATAAATAAGGGCCAAGACAAAACATCAGGCATTTGGGGCTAGTATCAATTCAGTTTTTCAGAAACTATATTTCTCCTTTATAAATGTTCATGGAAGATCTGACTGGAAAAATTACTTACATAAAACACAGAAGTCTTTTTTTTTTTTTTTTTTTGCAATAGAGTCTCACTTTATAGCCCTTGGTAGAGTGCTGTGAATTCATAGCTCACAGCAATCTCAAACTCTTGGGTTTAAGTGATCCTCTTGCTTCAGCCTCCCAGATAGCTGGGACTACACATGCCTGCCACAACACTGGACTAGTTTTAGAGATTGGGCCTTGTTCTTGCTCAGGCTGGTCTTGAATTCGTGAGCTCAGGCAATCCACCTGCTTCGGTCTCCCAGACTTCTGGGATTACAGGTGTGAGCCACCATCCCCAGCCTAAAACATAGAAGTCCTGAGAAAAAAATTTTTTTCTCTCTTTTTCTGTGATAGGGTTCTTGCTGGGCCGCCAGGCTGGTATCAAACTTCTGGGCTGAAGCAATCCTCCTAACTCAGCTACTGGAGTAGTTAGAACTATGAGTGCACACCATCACTGCCTCAAAAAGTTATTCCCCACTACTTTATACAAATGGTAGCAATCTACCGGGAGTATCCAACCTGCGGCCCACATGCAGATTATTTGAGAGCCATTTTGCTTATCTGTGGTGTCTGATGCCATGAAAAGTATGCATGGCCCTTTACTTTGGCTTATCAGTTTTCATCAGTGCTTGTGTATTGAATATGTGACCCAAGACAACTTTTTTTTTTTTTTTGAGACAGAGCCTCAAGTTGCTACCGTGGGTAGAGTGCTGTGGCATCACAGTTCACGGTACACTCCAACTCCTGGACTCAAGTGATTCTCCTGCCTCTGCCTCCTAAGTAGCTGGGACTATAAGTGGCCACCACAACGCCCAGCTATTTTTTGGTTTGGTTGCAGCTGTCATTGTTGTTTGGCAGGCCTGGGCTGGATTTGAAGCCCCCAGCTCAGGTGTATGTGGCTGGTGCCTTAGCTGCTTGAGCCACAGGTGCTGAGCTGACAACTCTTACTCTTCCAATGTGCAGCAGAAAAAAGATTAGACACTCCTGTGACAGTACTTGGCTGTACTGTAATATTATCTTTAACCACTATCAACACTGGTATAAATACAAATCATTCTGGTATACAAAGAACTGGACCTTGTTTTCTTTTTTAAAGACTGCAGGGCATTTTATTCTTCTGACAAAGGCCTTCAAATAAGCAAGGTGTTATTACTTAATTATCAACCTTTGTGTCTTTTGCCAAGTTGTGAAGTGCAAGGTAACAGTAACAGAGTATTTTTGAATTTGTGGTTTTCTTGCTACGCATGAAAATGATCATTTTGTCCATGTTTAAGACTCATCTGTATCTCCCGTACAAACCATTCCTTTACATCCCGCGTACATTTTTCTATTAATATTTTTCATTTTTTTTCCTTGTTAATGTTTAGAAGCTGTGTGGATATGAGTATGTAGAGAAATTAGTCCTTTGGGATATAAACTTATATTTTGACTTTGTTTTTGGTGCTTTTTCCCTTTCTTCCCTGGCAGAAGTTTTTGAGACAAGAGTCATACTTTATAGCCCTGGGCAGAGTGCTGTGGTGTCACAGCTCACAGCAACTTCAAACTCTTGGGCTTAAGTGATTCTTTTGCCACAGCCTTCGGAGTAGCTGGGACTACAGGCACCTGCCACAACGCCTGGTGATTTTTTAGAGACGGGGTCTTGCTCTTGCTCAGGCTGGTCATCCTGAGCTCAGGTCATCCACCTGTCTTAGCCTCCCAAGTGCTGGGATTACAGGTGTGAGCCACTGCACCTGGCAGTTCTTCAATTTTATGTAATATATTTTTCAGTTTTTTATTTTATGCCTTCTCAATTTGCATTATTAGCCACTTCAGTTCTAATTCCAGTTGGAAATTTCCTATGGTTTCCTCAAGTATTCTTAGATTGGTCTGTTTACACGTATATGTGATTCATTTGGAATTCACTCTGGTGAAAGGTATAAGGTATACAGGTATGAAGTATAGTAAAACTCTTAAATGGCTTCTCAATTGTCCCAACAGCAATTTACTGAATTGTCCATTGTCCATCAGTGATTGAGAGAACCTCTTTGCCATACATTTCTCTATGAATTTGTGGGTATTTCTAGACTTTCTATTCTGTTTTATCAACTTACATACTTATATTCTGGCTCATTATTGAGAATTTACATTTTATATCTTTTAGGGCTGGTACCCTTACTTCACCTGTCTTTAAATTTTCCTGGCTATTCTTGCTTCTGTATCTTTTTTTGTTTTTTGAGACGGAGTCTCACTTTGTTGCCCTGGGTAGAGTGCTGTGGCATCACAGCTCACAGCAACCTCAAGGTCTTGGGCTTAAGCAATTCTCTTGTCTCAGCCTCCCAAGTAGCTGGGACTACAGGCGCCCACAATGCCCAGCTATTTTTTGGTTGCAGCTGTCATTGTTGTTTGGCAGGCCTGGGCTGGATTCAAACCCTCCAGGTCTAGTGTATGTGGCTGGTGCCCTAGCCCCTAAGCTATAGGCACTGAGCCAATTCTGTTTCTTTCCATTTGAACTTTCTGATTGTATTAAAACACATACCTTTCCATTTAATCAAATCAGTGTTTAAAAGAACAGTTCTCAGGTAAGTGAATGCATGTATAATGTGTCCAACTTTTATTGTTCATTCGAATATGCCAATTACCAGATTATTTCTTCTTAATTTGACCTTTAGTACCTGCTTGGTGATAATGGACTCTCGGGCCCTTTAAGCATTTATCTTTTTGGTAAATTCGATACTTTGTCAGAGGTAGTACTAGAGAAACAAAATAAGGGACAGGGAATCCTCTTTCTGGTTTGGTCAGCTTTCTTTTTCTTTTTTTTTTTTTTTTAAGAAATTGAGATAGGGTCTCTGTTACCCAGGCTAGAGTACAGTGGCATCATCATAACTCACTAGAGCCTCAAACTCCTAGGCTAAAGCAATCCTCCCGCTTCAGCCTCTTTGAGTAGCTAGGATTATAGGTGTATACCATCATGCTAATGGGGTCTTACTATGTTATCCAGGCTGGTCTCTAACTCCTGGACTCAAGCAATCCTCCTGCCTCAGTCTCTCAAAGTGCTAGGATTACAGGCATGAGCCACTGCACCCAGCCCAAGTGAGTCTTTATTCTTGCTCCAGCTTCAAGATCCATCAGTGATGTGTGTACAAGGGGGTATGCAGGAGTACCTGGGGTGGGAGGGAGGTTGGAGGGATTCTACCCTATGTGGCTAGGACGTGTAACCCCTTAATGACCTTGGAGCCTTAGCATGGTGGCCACCTTGCTATAGGCTTCTCAACACAGATAAGGCAGCTCAGGCCTTACATCTTAGTGGTACCCTGACTTCCTGAGGTTTATTTTACATGGCACTGTTGAAGCAAGCAGAACATGCTTAGGGTCTAGACCTTGCATCATAGCAGTACCCCAATACCTCCATGTGCCTGCCCACCAGCCTCAGCCTGTCTGTGCTATAGACAGGTTGGTATTCTTTCCTGCTTGCCCAGCTCTAGCCTTGGCATCACAGCCATCCAATGGGCAGTAACCATGCCTTCTCCAACAGTCTCAACTCCAACCCTGGAGAGGTGCCCATTCCAAGTCTGTCCTTCCTTAGGTGCTCTCCATCCGTCATAGTGTGCCTATAAGAATTCTCTTTCTGGCTTGGCGCCTGTGGCTCAACCAGCTAGGGCGCCAGCCACGTACACCTGAGGTGGCGGGTTCGAATCCCCAGCCCGGACCCGCCAAACAACAATGACGGCTGCAACCAAAAAATAGCCGGGCGTTGTGGCGGGCGCCTGTGG
>NW_003852511.1:5579725-5580873 GCF_000181295.1 Otolemur garnettii
CTGCCACAACACCCGGCTATTTTTTTTTTTTTTTTGGTTGCAGCTGTCATTGTTGTTTGGCAGGCCCAGGCTGGATTCAAACATGCCATGGTGTATGTGGCTGGTGCCTTAGAAACCGAGCCAGTTTTTCTATTTTTAAAAGAGACGGGGGGTCCTGCTTTTGCTCAGTCTGGTCTCCAACTCCTGAGGTCAAGGAATCTACCAGCCTCAGCCTCCCAGAGTACTGGGATTACAGGTGTCAGCCACCACGCCTGGCTTCAATCTTTAATTTCTAAAAGTGATACATTCGAAAGTTTCCTAAATGCTCTTCCAATTTTCTCATTCCCACAAAGTTAGCCCCTATCCACCCTGAAATCTACTTCCATGTGTGAATCAAATCACTGATTTTACTAATAAGACCTTTTCTGTGTTTAATGGCGTCATTATAAGCCTGTCTTGGATTTATTTTTCCCCATCTTACACATAGTTCTGTTAAAAGAGAGGAGTGGTTTCAGAAATAGGGTAATGCCAGCGTTAGGATATTCTGATTTCAGATATCTTGTGAAAAGGGTTGTCATAGTGACTTTGCCTTATGGACCCTGATTACCATCAAATAATGCTTACTTCACAAAAAGATCCTACTTAAAAAAAGAAAGCATCAAACATTAAAAAATAGCTTGTTCATGTATTTAATCGCACACAAAAAAATGTTTTTAGCTATTTTCAAGTATCATTAAACATTGTTATCAATTAAAAAGAAAGTTCCACTTTCCTACAGATCACATGAAGCAGAAAAAAAAGTTCCAAATCAACAAATTGGTTAATTAAAAAAAAAAAGTTATATATATATTACATATACACACACAAATGCTTACTGAGACTATCATAGATTTGAAGATGAAGTAAAAAAAATCTGCAGATAAAAATGTAACTAATTGCCTTCCTTTGAGGAAGAAAATCTATCAAATCATAAAATAATTTTTTTTTTGAGACAGAGCCTCAAGCTGTCACCTTCAGTAGAGTGCCATAGTGTCACAGCTCACAGCAACCTCCAACTCCTAGGCTTAAGCAATTTTCTTTTTTTTTTTTTTGAGACAGAGCCTCAAGCTGTCCCCCTGGGTAGAGTGCCGTGGCATTATAGCTCACAGCAACCTCCAACTCCTGGGCTC
>NW_003852511.1:5581611-5583480 GCF_000181295.1 Otolemur garnettii
AAAAAAAAAAAAAAAATCTGCAATGAGCTGCTATGCCAATTGGTCTGTCATAATACACGCTTCTATATTAAAGATGGAAGAAATAATGCAACTTATAAAAACTAATGGACTTTGTTCTGATTCTTATTTATTTATTTTAAGATAGAGCCTCACTCTGTCACCCTGGGGAGAGTGCAGTGGCATCGTCATAACTCATTATAACCTCAAACTCATGGGTCTCAAGTGATTGTCCTGGCTCGGTGTCCAGAGTAGCTGGGACTACAGGTACATGCCACGATGCCCAGATAATTTTTCTGTATTTTTAGTAGAGAGAAGATCTCATTCTTGCTCAGGTTGGTCTTAAATTCCTGAGTCCAAGTGATCCACACCTCTTGGCCTCCCAGAGTGCTGGGATTATAGGCATGAGCCACTCAGCTAGTTGTGATATTTCACATGATTCATAATCATTATTAAAAGTCTTGGTGGCACCCATAAGCTCAGTGAGTAGGGCGTCGGCCACATACACCAAGGCTGGTGGATTTGATTCTGGCCTGGGCCTACTGAACAATAGTGACAAATGCAAGCAAAAAATAGCCGGGCATTGTGGTGGGTGCCTATAGTCCCAGCTACTTGGGAGGCTGAGGCAAGAGAATCACTTAAGCCCAAGAGTTTGACCTTGCTGTGATCTCTGTTGCCAAGGCAGTCTACCAAGGGCGACATAGTGAGACTGTGCCACAAAAAAAGAAAAAAAAAAAAAAGGTAATAACATAGTTTGGTTTGTGTATGCATATATATGTACTAAAGGAACATCATCGCTTCCTACCATACCCCCCACTACTTATCAGTTTAATTATATAATTTGTTATTATAAATTCAGTAGGAAAAAATACCATTATCATCTGTTTTAATAATATACAGGTTGAAACAAAACTAAGGCTCAGTGAGTAGGGCACTGGCCCCATATGCCAGAGGTGGCGGGTTCAAACTTAGCCCTGGCCAAAAACTGCAAAAAAAAAAAAGAAAAAAAAATATATATAGGTTGAACACCTATAATCTAAAAATCCACAATTTGAAATGCTCCAAAATCTGAATGTTTTTTTTTTTTTTAAAAAACAGAGCCTCACTTTTTTGCCCTGGCTGAAGTGTCATAGCTCAGAGCAAACTCAAATTCATGAGTCTCCTGAGCAGCTAGGACTATAGGCACTCATCACAATACCCAGCTAGTTTTTCTATTTTTAATAGAGTCAAGATCTCACTCTTGCTCAGGGTGGTCTTGAATTCCTGAGCTCTGTCAATCTACACACTTCAGCCTCCCTGAGAGGTAGGATTATAGGCATGAGCCACTGCACCTTGCCAAAATCTGAAACTTTTTCAGAGCCATGGTGGCTCATGCCTGTAATCCTCCTAGCACGCTGGGAGGCCGAGGCAGGTGGATTATCTCAGGAGTTCAAGACCAGCCTGAGCAACAGCAAGACCCCATATCTTACTAAAAACAGAAAAGTAAGCCTGGTGTTGTGGTGGGCACCTATAGTTCCAGCTGCTCTGGAGCCTGAGGCAAGAAGATTGCTGGAACCCAGGAATTTGAGGTTGCTATGGGCTATGATGATCAGGGTACTTTATTTATGGTAACAGAGTGAGACTCGGTCTCGAGGGGGAAAAAAAAAGGTCACGATCAAGAGAAATGATCATTGGAGCATATGGGATTTGGGATTTTCAGATGAAGGATGCTCAACTTGGTAAATATAATGCAAATATTCCAAATTCTGAAAAAAAACAGTATCTGAAACATTTCTGTTCCCAAGCCTTTTGGAGAAGGATATTCAACCTGTATTATTTTTTATTTTTATTTTTATTATTATTTTTTGAGACAGAGCCTCAAGCTGTCCCCCT
>NW_003852511.1:5583650-5585272 GCF_000181295.1 Otolemur garnettii
GGCTGGGGATTCGAACCCACCACCTTAGGTGTATGTGGCTGGTGCCTTAGCCACTTGAGCCACAGGCGCCGAGCCAACCTGTATTATTAAAACAGATAAATTATATTACTTACGCTTAATTTTAATTTTGACATCATGGCTTTTAGAAATCAAACTTACAAGTTATATCCCCAAATTTATTTCTCAGTGCTTTGTATCATTTTCTTTAAAGTGTAAATTAATACATTTACTTGAATTGTAAAACAGTAAAGTTAAGAAGAATGATTTGGTTGATGGGTTTGAATAATAAACTGCTTTTGCCAATTAAATTTTTTTTTTTTTTTTTTTGAGACGAGTCTCAAGCTGTTGTCCTAGGTAGTGTTCCGTGGTGTCACAGTTCATAGCAACCTCAAACTCTTGGGCTTAAATGATTCTCTTGCTTCAGCCTCCCAAGCAGTTGGGACCACAGGTGCCCACCACTATGCCCGGCTATTTTTTGGTTGTAGTTGTCATTGTTTGGCAGGCCTAGGCTGGATACGAACTTCTTCTTTTTCTTTTTTTTTTCCTTTTAGAGGGAGTCTCACTCTGTTGCCCTGGGTAGAGTGCTGTGGGGGTCACAGCTCACAGCAACCTCAAACTCTTGGGCTTAAGTGATTCTCTTGGCTCAGCCTTCCAAGTAGCTAGGACTAAAGCGCCAGCCACAATGCCCAGCTAGTTTTTGGCTGTAGTTGTCGTTGTTTGGTAGGCCCAAGCTGGATTTGAACTGGCAGCTCCAATGTACGTGGCTTGTGCCCTTAGCCGCTAAGCTATAGGTGCTGAGCCTTTGCCAATTAAATTGTATGCTAAGAATTCTTTATAAATATTAACTGCACTAAAATCTACAACTGCAAGGGTTTATTTATTTATTGACAAAAGTACATTTGGGCCAGGCAAGGTGCCTTTTGCCTATATTCCTATCACTTTGGGAGGCTGAAACAGGAGGACTGCCTGAGGTCAGGAATTTGAGACCTGTCTGAGCAAGAGTGAGACCCTATCTTAAAAAATTAAAAAATTAGCCTGGCATGGAGATGTGCGCCTGTAGCTCCAGGTTACTGGAAGGCTGAGGGGAGAAAGACCCATTGAGCCCAGGAGTTTAAGGTTGCTGTGAGCTTTGATGATACTAATGCACTACAGCCTGAGCAAAAGAGCAAGACTGTTTCAGGAGGAAAAAAAAACCCCACCAAAACCTACCTTTTAATAAGAGCATTTTACCAAAAGACATCAGAGGTTTAGGCAAAGATTTTTTTAAAATCTCAGTTTTTAACCTCCTTTCAGTAAATTGGATGAATATGGTACTAACTAAGTGAAAGAATAACTACAGTATCAGGCATCTGACAACTCTTGGACCTTTCCCAGACTCTGAGACCTTGAATTCACCTCCAATGAATGCATGGGTAACAGAACTTTTGTGATTCAGTGCTTTTCAATCCTTTGTTTTCATTACATATAATGAAAGCATATAACTTGAAAGTTGAAAGAATCAAATGACTTCACTGTATAAAAACTCTTTCCTGGCTCAGCGCCTATAGCTCAACCGGCTAAGGCGCCAGCCACGTACACCTAAGGTGGCGGGTTCGAATCCCCAGCCCGGACCCGCCAAACAA
>NW_003852511.1:5586448-5592725 GCF_000181295.1 Otolemur garnettii
CAGCTCTTGGGCTTAGGCGATTCTCTTGCCTCAGCCTCCTGAGTAGCTGGGACTACAGGCGCCTACCACAACACCTGGCTATTTTTTGTTGCAGTTTGGACGGGGCCGCGTTTGAACCCGCCACCCTCAGTATATGGGGCCGGCACCCTACTCACTGAGCTACAGGTGCCGCCCAATGCCTGGCTATTTTTAGACATGGGGTCTCGCTCTAGCTCTGTCTGGTCTCAAACCAGTGAGCTCGGGCAATCTACCCATCTCGGCCTCCCACAGTGCTAGGATTACAGATGTGAGCCACAGAGCCAGGCTTTGGACCAAACAAGTTTCAAATTACTGAGTCTTAATATCCTTACCTAAATGTGGGATGACAACAGCATTCACCTCACAGCGTGACTCGAGCATGAACTAAGATTATGTTTGCAAAGGGAAAGCACAATATTTGGCATAAGAAGCTTAATCAAAAGTATTATGAATATGCATTGAAATGTCCTTACCCACAAATATCCAGTAACATTACTAATTAATTCTTTAGGAGAAATTCCTAGAAGTATAAATGGCTCAGATATAAGACCAACCACTTAGAGGGTAATTACATTGTGAAACTATTCTTCAAAAGATGTGAGTGAACGTAGTCTGCATTAGAGAAGCAGCTCACCTTTTGGGTCGAGGAAGGCCCATGGGAGTAAGATTAGGATCTGGCCTAGGAATGGTTTTCCGGATGCGAATCTGCGAGACTTTCTTTGGCCTCTTCTCTGGCTCAGCCTATTTTTAGGGGTTAACAAGAAAGATGGTCAAATTGTGAGATGTTTTGTTTTCTTTCTTTCTTTTTTTTTTTTTGAACAGAGTGTCCCACTTTGTTGCCCTCAATAGAGTGCCATAGCATCACAGCTCACCGCAGCCTCTAACTCTTGGGCTGAAGCAATCCCCTTGTCTCAGCGTCCCAAGCAGCTGAAACTACAGATGCCCACCACCCAGCCTCAGGAGATGAAGGTAAGGTCACAGATAAGGTTTTCCTGTTTCTTTTTTTTTTTTTTTTTTTTGCAGTTTTTGGCCAGGGCTGGGTTTGAACATGCCACCTCCAGCATACAGGGCCAGCACCCTACTCCTTTGAGCCACCACAGGCACTGCCCCTTTTCTTTTTCTTTCTTTCTTTTTTAAATAAATAAAATGTTAAGTACTTGTGTGTTTCGACCCTGCCTTGCCCCAAACCAGGACTCAGTGTGGTAAGCTCAGCTTTAAGGAACCCAACCTAGTTTTGATCAATTGTACAGGGTAGGCAGGTGAGACGGTGAGGATCTGTAAGGCCATAATACAGATGAGGAACCTGAACCTCAGCAAAGAATGAAGGCTCAATTCCAAAGGGCGGTGAGGAGGGCTGGGACTTTGATCTTGGTTGTCTTCATCACAGCATACTCCCTCATTGATCATAGCCTAATTTAGCAGAAATCACATGTTCAATCCACACTGTATTTATTACTGGAACCACTCACATAGTACAATTCCCCAAGAGGGCTTTTCTTTTCCATGTTATTGCCCCAAAGGAGAACTACGTAGAGATAGGGGTCTCACTCTTGCTCAGGCTAGTTTCAAACTCCTGAGCTCAAGTGATCCACCCACCTCAGCCTCCGAGAGTGCTAGGATTATAAGCTTGAGTCACCACATTTGCCCTTTTTTTTTCTTTTCTTTTTGAGACAGGGTCTGGCCTTATTGCCCAGGCTGGTCTCAAATTCCTGGGCTCAAGCAATTCCCACCTTAGCCTCCCAAGTAGAAGGGACTGCAGGTGCACACAACCTTTATTCTTCTCTGCTGTATACCTGAAGAGTTGTCTTGGGCTACGTATTAAATATACAAACACTGATAAGCAAAAATAAACAAGTCTGTGCATAATATTCACGATATCTGATACCACAGAAACAGTCCTCAAATAATCTACATGCAGCCTGAGAGCCACAGGTTGGACACTCCTGCAACATTGGCAAGAAAAACGGATCTGTAAAACAGTGCAGCCCAAGGAATCCAGTGTACCCTTCACTGGCCAAGCAGAAAAACTCTCTAGGACTCAGTGGAAGGTGATGGTGGTAAGTAAAGCCAGTCTGTACCCGTCATGTGAAAGGAGTCAGTCATGGCCACCTCCCATGTCCTGTCACCTGACCCCACCAGCACTTCATTCACACTTACCTCTTTCTGTTCTGGAGGGCTGCTCTGTGGGCAGGGACATGCTACTGTCACACCATCCAACTCATCAAATCCAGGAACTTGGAAGTCAGAGGCTGAAAGCAGGAGCTTGCTCACAGCTGATTCTGTTACCAAGCAAGACCTTGGTACCAAGGCAGAGAATGTAGGTTCTAACCTAGCACCGTAGAGAGAAAGAAAAATATGAGAAGGGTTTCAACTTCTCCAGACAAGAGTTGAAGACTCCTTCTCTCCAGAAATGACATCACTAGTCAACTTCTTTTCTAGCTGCTTCTAGATATCACTTGTGTTTAGCTATGTAAAAAACTACAAGAATGTGGTCAATCCATTTCATTGGCACGGAGTTTTATAAAAAAAAAAAATGTAAAAAGGAACAGATTTTGGTAGGAAGAAGAGACATATTGAACTAAACAAATTAACAGTGTTTAGAGGAGGTCAATCTGAGACTGAAGCTGGCTAAACAAGGAGACAAAAAAATTTGAGACTTCTGGTGTAGTAAACTGGCTAGTCATTTTTGCCTAAAAAAAATTAAAAAGATAGTATTGATAACACGTCCCTAATTGCTAGCTGTAACAGAAGACACGTGAATCCCAGTGATGTTTACCTGAGAGACGTGGATCAGGTTTACAAGGACAAGAGGTCAAGTGGTGCCATGCCTGACCTCTGTCACCTTCACACACATGCACATGCATTCTCTCTCACATACACCGCCCCCCCGACCCCCTTGTACTTACCTCATCTGACTGCCTCTGGTGTTATATGAAGCTTCCACGCCTGGGAGAGGCACATATGGTAATATGGTGTGGCTGAGGTGAAGTAAAAGTACAAAAGCAATAGGTTAGGGCAGTTAGGGACCACAGGAAAGGTGTTGATGCCATTGTGTTTGCACACAATCCTTTATTAGAGCCCCAGGAAGATAAGAAATGTCAGTTACTTTGCATCCAACCAGAAGAATTACATTTATGTGCCATGAATGGTATTGGGGCAGGCTGACAAGAAGATTGTTTTCTAATTTAAATGGAAAAAAATTAGAGAAATAAAGAGAGGACAGTAAGAGAAGGAAAGAAAACAGTAACTTTGAGCTCCTCCTTCTAATCAAGTTGAACATATATATATTAAAAATTTTCTAAAAAATAATTTAAAGATAAAAATACATTAAACTACTAGCTCTATATTAATTCTTTTCTTTCTTTCTTTTTTTTGAGACAGAGCATCAAGCTGTCGTCCTGGGTAATGCACCATGGCATCACAGCTCACAGCAACCTCCAATTCCTGGGCTTAAGTGATTCTCTTGCCTCAGTCTCCCAAGTAGCTGGGACTATAGGCCCTGCCACAACACCTGGCCACTTTTTGGTTGCAGTTGTCACTGTTGTTTGGCAGGCCTGGGCTAGATTTGAACCCACCAGCTCTGATGCCTTAGCCGCTTAAGCCACAGGTGCCAAGGCATTTTTTTTTGGAGATAATCTCACTTTGTCTCCCTGGGTAGAGTGCTGTGGCTTCACAGCAACCTCAAACTCTTGGGCTTACGTGATTCTCTTGCCTTAGCCTCCTAAGTAGCTCGGACTACAGGCGCCCGCCACACCGCCTGAATATTTTTTGGTTGTAGTTTGGCCAAGGCCAGGTTTGAACCCACCACCCTTGGTATATGGGGCCGGTGCCCTACTGAGTCACAGGTGCCGCCCAATAAACCAATGGGTTTATTTTTTATTTATTTTTATTTGCAGTTTGGCCTGGGCTGGGTTCAAACTCACCACCCTCAGTATGTGAGGCTGGCACCCTACCCACTAACCCACAGGCACCACCCCCAACCTGTATTTTTTTAAAAGTTTATTGACAACATCTCTGTCCACAGTTAGGGCAACTTTTATTTTTCAGACAAGGTTTCATTCTGTCACCTGGGGTAGAGTGCAATGGCATCATTGTACCTGGTGGCAACCTCAAACCCCTGCCTCAAAGTCCCAAGTAACTGGGACCACCGATGTGTGCCACAATGCTCTGCTAATTTTTCTTTTTTTTTTTTTTTAAGAGACAGAGTCTCACTTTGTCACCCTCGGTAGAGTGCCATGTTGTCATAGCTTACAGCAACCTAAAACTCTTGGGCTATGTGATTCTCTTGCCTCAGCCTCCCAACTAGCTGAGACTACAGGTGCTGCCACAATGCCTGGTACTTTTAGAGAGGAGGTCTCGCTCTGGCTCAGGCTGTCTTGAACCTAGGAGCTTAGGCAATCCAGAATGCTGGGATTTCAGGTGTGAGTTATAGCACCCAGCCTTTTCTATTTTTTGTAAAGATGGGGATCTCACTCTTGCACAAGCTGGTTTTGAACTCCCAGCCTCAAACAATCCTTCTAGTTTGGTCTCCCAAAGCACTGGGATTACAGGTATGAGCTATGGGCTCAGCCCAACCTCTATTGCACAGTGCTGAAGAACAAGGTTCAAATGAGAAAATTCTATGGGGCGGTGCCCATAGCACAGTAGTTACAGTGCCAACCACATGCACTGAGGATGTCAGGTTTGAACCTGGCCTGGCCAGCTAAACATCAGTGACAATTGCAACAAAAAAAAAATAACCAAGGGCAGCACTTGTGGCTCAGTTAGTAGGGTACCGGCCCCAAACGCCAAGGGTGGCGGGTTCAGACCTGGCCCAGCTAAACCGCAACAAAAAAACAGCTGGGCGTTGTGGTGAGCACCTATAGTCCCAGCTACTCGGGAGGCTGAGGCAAGAGAATCACCTGAGCCCAGGAGCTGGAGGTTGCTGTGAGCTGTGTGATGCTGCCACGGCACTCTATGGAGGGCAATAAAGTGAGACCCTGTCTCTCTCTTTTTTTTTTTTTGAGACGGAGCCTCAAGCTTTCCCCCTGGATAGAGTGCCATGGCATCACAGCTCACAACAACCTCCAACTCCTGGGCTCAAGCGAGTCTCCTGCCTCAGCCTCCCAAGTAGCTGGGACTACAGGCACCCGCCACAACGCCTGGCCATTTTCTGGCCGCAGCCATCATTGTTGTTTGGCGGGCTGGGGCTGGGGACCCGAACCTGCCATCCCAGGTGTATGTGGCTGGTGCCCTAGCCGCCTGAGCCACAGGCGCTGAGCCAAGACCCTGTCTCTTAAAAAAAAATAATAACCAAGAGTTGTGGTGGGTACCTGTAGTCCTAGCTGCTTGGGAGGCTGAGGCAAGAGAATCACTTAAGCACAAAAGAGTTTGAGGTTGCTGTGAGCTGTGACACCATAGTACTCTACTGAGGGCAACATAGTAAGACTCTGTCTCAACTAAAAAAAAAAAAAAGAGAGAGAGAAAATTCTATGGAAATTATAATAAATCCTTGCTAAATCTTGTTTTCTGGAGCTACCCAATCTATCTTGCCAGAAAACATTCTAAGTATGTTCAGAAAAACAGCAGCCTCTCTAAACTTTGAGCCCAGGCACTTTTAAAGCCAATGAGACAAAAAATTCCCTACAAAGGGCCCTTTACCTCCAGCTTCCACTTGAATTTAAATAAAATGAAACCCAGACATAGGAAGGGATTAAAAAAAAATTCTACATAAAGAAACAGAAAAGTCAAGTAAGAAACAGTTCTGGAAGAGGAAAAAGGGGCAAGGATAACACTTTCACAGGGTGAAATATCTACCATCTACACTAAATTTAGGAATATAGTTTAAAGAAAGCAGTATAATTTAAAGCTGTGCACAACAATCATGAGATTTTTAGAGGCATATCAACAAACCAGACAATAAAAGCAGTGTACCATCATTTAAAATAATCTGATTAATTATAATTTATTTTTATGGCTGCCTTACAAAAAGTGAATAGTAATTCATCTTTCAATTTCAATCAGTAATGAATGGTCAGGTTCTAGGGTACTTTTCTGAAATCCTTTTAGTTTTCTGCTAAGATGCTCAGAGCACTACACAATATGCATAAGTAGCTTTTTAATGATACAGCATAATTCTAAACCAGGATTAGTAGCCATGTGTCTATAGTCTCAGTCACTTGGAAGGCTGAGGCAGGAGGAGGATTGCTTGAGTCTAGGAGTTCAAATACAGCCTGGGCAACAGGTCTGAAAAAAAATTAAAAAAAGAATGATTCGGCTC
>NW_003852511.1:5593833-5603572 GCF_000181295.1 Otolemur garnettii
GCCTTAGCCACTTGAGCCACAGGTGCTGAGCCATGGCCTCAAACTTCTGAGCTCACGCAATCCTCCTGCCTCAGCCTCCCAGAGTGTTGGGATCACAGGTGTGAGCCACTGCACAGGCTACTTCTTTAGGGATTCTTAAGATGAGTAGTTTAACTCCAGATTCTTTTTCTTCTATTATTTCCAATTAGAAAGCATAATATTAATGAAATTATTTTTGACTATTCTCAGTGGTCAAACCACAAGAACTTCCCAGTTCACTTTAAATTCTACAAATCCTAAAACTAAAATACAAAATGTAAAGCCTCTCCCCTGCAGAAGAAATGCAGAGGTTCATCAGTCAGATTTGTAAAGTATCCATTTACTACCAAGTATTGATCCTGTATCTTTTGCACAACACAGTTAGGTGCTGACTGTACTTTGTGATCAACACAAGAGTTACAGCAATTATTTGTCTCTATTTATATTTTTCCACTTGTAATACGTGTTTGTTCTTTGTAAGGTGGGGGCAAGTGGAGAAAAGAAGATCCAAAAGACTTCATATTTTAAAGAATAAAATGGATAGAAAAAAAGAATGGTGCACAATAGAGGGGTAGATTCCACAGGAGAATGGCGGGGTGGGGGAGCTATACTGAAGAATTACTGCTGTGTTTTCTCAGTAGAGATGTGGCAAGATAAACAGGAACTGCAGATACAAAGAAGACTCCAAAGAGCTTTGCATTTCTAGCGAGCCCCTTTACCCCCCTCTCCCCAGTGCCAGGAAGCAAATCATAGGGTACTTGCAAAGAATTGGACAGATTTTACCTGCTCACAGTGCCCAAACTTGTTTGCTGCTTGCTGGGAGTAGAATGAAGAGCAGAGATTTCGAAGGAGCAGGCAGAAGGCCCATGCTGACTCCAAATGGACAGCACTCTGCCCACTGAGTAGGGCAGAGAACAGAAGACCTTGTCTGCTATGGAGGCTGGAGACCTCAACCCTTTCAGGCCCTGTGTAAACTGGGTCATGAAGAGCCTCTGCATGGAAGGCATGTGACTGGAGAAGCTCCGTTTTTTTGTCCAGATTCGGTAACATCCTGGGGAACAAAGTGCTAGAAGCGTGTGAAGGCCAAGGACAGAGCAGTCTGCTCTGGTCTGGACTATGGCAGTACCTCCGTAGTCTTGGAGAGAAGCGGGAGGCTGTGGAGGAGCCTGAGTGTGTGCCTGACTATGGAGGCCAGCGTCTTCCCTGAATGTGGCCATCCCAGGGCAAATGTGGGACAAGAAGAAAGAAAAGGTCCACTTGGAAGGCTGTGACTGGTACCGGGGGACCTCTCCTAAGGCAAGCCTTGCTGGAGCACAGTGCTCGGGAAAAGTCCTGGAGGACCCAGCCACACAATCTGAGCCTGATTTCATGTGAAAGGATACTGGCAAGATTTCAGAACCAAAGAGCAGCGATGGCATCTTGTTGCTCAAATCTATGAAGCTCATTTTGATGGCTTCAAGAGAATAAAATGTCAACGGCTTACTGTTAGGCCTCTTATCCCATCCACTAGCTGCCAAATATGGATTCAGCTGTGTCATACTGTATGAAAATCCATCCAGGAACCGTTTATATCTGAGGCGCTTGTAGGTTTTAGCCACTGGAAGAAGTTCAGAGGAACACCGCTGATATCTTAGTTTCTGGATCTTTGCGGCTGGGGCCAGTCTAGAGGCAAGGATGGACAGCTTGTTCAATAAGGCTGCTTCTTTGGTAGGCTTCCTAAAATTCATGCTCCTCAAAGGATGGCATGGTGTAGCCTTCTGCTTTGGTATGTGGCTAATCAAGCTACTGGCAGGCAGTGTTTTGGGTTCTAATTGTGTAGGTGGAGACACAGCGCTTGAACTAAGAAGTCTATGTACTTTTGTGGAGATGGGATCAGAGGAACTCTTTACAAAGGCAGAACTTCTAATTTTGCTTATTTTTCTCCCCACACTGACTTGCTCCTGACGGGAAACTTTCTTACATGTTCGATGGGGCTGCTTCTTTAAGGGAAGTATTTCTTTCTTCCCAAAGGCACCATGTATCTGATCACACCTAGCAGTGTTAGGGTCTTGTGCTTTCCTGGAGGCACCAGGAAGGCAAGGACCTATGCACAACTCAATGTCCTTCTTTAGAGGATGGCCTAACTTTTCCACCTTCTGAGTAAGGGCAGCAATGTCCACCTGGGCCAGCTTTGCTAAGGTGATTTCTTTCATCATGGCAGAAACATCTTTGTCAATCTCAGGCTGGTTCTTGTTTTGGGCATTGTCTAACAACATGTTAGATGATACACATTGTTTCAATATTGAATGTGCTTCGTTCCAATGTGAACATTCTTCTTTCTGTGACATGTATTCCAAATGCTTCTGGCTTTGGTGTTTTCCAGCATCACCAAGCATTCTCTGACATTGGGAGTGAGTCTGAGAAATCTTGCTCATACAAGCAGTATCATTATCTCTGATAACCATCTCTTCAGATTTCTTCCCAACAGGTAAACAACCCAGTGGTTCCCTCTGATATTCTTCAGTTTCTTTTCCTATCACTTTAGATTCTGTTTTCATTGTCAAAGGCAAATGCCTATGTGTGGAATTCTCAGGAGAATGACCAGGTTTGTGAGCATTCTTTTCCACACTGATATATATGCTGCCTTCTCTGCTAGAATTATTTGTATCTCTTGGTATTCCTTCCTTCATTTCGGGCAGGACTGTGCAGTCCTTTACATTTTCATGAAGCATTTCATCAACTTTTGGTTTAAATGGAGTTTTCAGGTCAGTTCCTTCACTATTAATATTAGTTTCTGAATTTTCTTGAGCAGACAGACACAAATGCATTATCTCAACGGATTCTAGGCTGCCTAGGGAAAGAGAGTTCTCTTCTTGGCACCTAGAAAACATCAAGTCTTGCAGGGAAACTTCAATGGCATTTTCTTTGTCAAACCCAGAATTTACTTCTAATCTTGATCCTTCAGTCACTTCTTCTGTTTCTCTCAGAGATGCTCCTTTACTTAGCTGTTTATGATGATTATAATTTAAAGACACATTTACTCCATCCAATATTCTTATATTTGGTTCATGATCTGAAATAGGCTCTATCTCTGAACACTTTTCCATTTCGGAGTCTTTTAAAGATCTACATGGTCTCTCTTCACATGATTTTTTTATTTCAAGAGACTCCACTGTAGAACCAGCAGCATCTGGGAAATCTGAGCCCTGGTCAGTCCTTCCCATAAATGCAGCAGTCGGTTCTCCTCTCTGAGACAAGGTACTGCTCGAGGTTTCCACAAATCGCGATCTATCTGGCCTTGCTACACTGTCAAGTACACTAGATGCTGTCACGGCCAACATGCCTCCTGCAGGTTTATTACCACAGTCTGTGTATATGGCATCCATCATACCGTCTGTGGACTCTTCACAACCAGAAATAATTTCAAAGTCTCCTTTCAAATCACCTTTCTTTGGTCTACCACAAAGCTGTGGGATATTACTGATTGAAATGACCGGCAGATCCTTTCTGTGATGGCGTACTGTCCCATTAGGATCTGTGATGGTGTCTTTCTGGTTACTACCTAGCATCGCCTTAGTTGGTTTGTCTTCATTTCTGCCGTTATTAGGTTTGTTTTGGCAATTACTCTGGCAGTTAAGAACTTCATCTGCCTTGTGATCAAAAGTTTCAGCTGCTCTGTTTGTGTTTTTAAAATTGGTAAACATATCAGTAGGAGTCTGGTCCAACAATACTTCAGGACTTGGAATGTTTGCAGATTGAGTTAGTTCTTGTGCAGCATAATCAGAGATGTTATACTTACAAAGTACAGTCTCTTTGGGTATATCCCGTTTCTCTCCTTCTAACCTTTCCTCACTGGGTTTGATGTGACTCTTGGTACAAACAGCTTTGTTTGAAATGCCAGTATTTAACAGGACTGCTATCATTTCATTTTTTATCTCATCTCTGGAAAGGCTGCCTTTAGTTTCTTTCCCATCGAGATCACTTCCCTCTGCTGTACCACTAACTTCATAGCTGTTATCTTCCACAGAGTCCTCTGTCCCTTGAGTGTGGCTGGTGCTGTGTTGAAATGCACTTTCATATTTTGTTATCAAAGAGTTGTTAACTTTCAGGCTGACTTTGCTGGACTCAAAAGTAGCACAAGAAGGAAAGATGTTCTCCTCTGGTACATTATGTCTTACGCAATGACGGTGAGAGGTATCCTGAGATCGAACATTTTGACATTCTTCAACAGAGACCACTTGAGGAAAGCCAGCTACTTCTTTCTTACTTGAGAGAAACCTGGAACGTAGATCCTTTGTTCTTAAATCAGCCATTTTATTTTTTCTCTCTAGGTTTTCTGGTTTGATGTTTAAGGTAGGACTGCTTGAAGAGGCACCACAGATTTTGTCACATGGTGGAGAGATGTCTTTCAATTTTGTCTTAATGGGAATGGTTTGGGCATTAGTAAAAACATCTGCTCCATCCTCTAATGAAGGGTGATGGCTTGGCTGGGCATCTTTGCTTGTTTCTAAAGGCATCTCTTTGTTTATATTTTGTAGAAAGTCAGTTGGCAACTTTGTGTGATCTAGAGAATTAAGGGACACTTGTTGATTTAAAACACATTCACTTTCTACATTATTTATAATCAGTTTGCTAGTACAAGAAAGTTTATTCATCTCACAGTCAATGCTCTGTTCATCTAAACGAGGAATACTGTCATGTGAGGTCTGTACAGCTTTTTCCGACCCAGGTCTGTAATCAAATTCTGGGGATGGTGGTAACTGAACAGTATCTTTGCAGGGCTTTAAAACCTCATTTATAGGACTTATCTGATCTTCTGGCATTAAACTCACCAGAGATTTTCTTTCAAATAGAAAATCATTACATGATGCTTCATTTAAATGGGTATCACCTTGCAGATTTTTCTGAATGCTGACTAAGGAGTTAGAGTCTTTACTGTAAATCCTTTCACTTAACATACTGGGCTCTACAGTGGTTGTCTTTTCTGGCTCTTCCACCTGCATTAAGGAAGAAAAATTGCCTTTTTCAGAGTGTCTACATGGATGGCTCATATTAATAAAAGTTTCTCTATGGTCCTCAGAGTTTGTCAAGTTTTCTTGAATGTCTAAAGTTATTTTCAAACCATTCTTTTTAAACATCACTTCTGCAGCTTCAGTAAAAGAAGTGGGCATTAGTGAACTACAGCTCTCTGTATGGAGACCGCCCTGAATGCAACAGTTATTGAGGATATTTTCTTTTGGAGAATCAACAGTTTTTTTCCCACCACAACAATGATGACCAATCTCCTTTTCTGGCTGTGTGGCAATAACAGGAAAGAGTTCCCTTCTTTCACTCCTGGGATTCAAAAGGAGTTCTTCATTTTCTTCCCTAGAAGCCAAGTTCTTGCTTCTATCATCCGTATCAAAAGAAGAACTGTCTGTCTTTTCAGCAGATCCCTTTGGCAAACCATCTCCTTTAAAACCACATTTTTCTAAGGATAATGTTCTGCATTCTGGATCAGACAAAACTGATGTGAAACATGAAACTTCAGAATTTTCTTCCAAGGGGTCTATAACAACATTTCTTCTGGCTCTGGGACCATCAAGTGCAGAACTGTGATTTTCATGATGGTGGCCGTGAATCTGTTGATGATTGTCAGTTGCTTCACAGACAAGGTTTAATTTACACAACTCATCCTTCCCACTGTCCACTTTGGAAATGGCACTGTTCCCTGGTAATAATGACAACCAAGAAGGACAAGTTTTTAATTCTTCACAATCTTTCTCGTTAGAAGTTGCTTCTGTTAATCCAGGGTCCACGAAGGTTAAAGGCTCTAGGGTAACTAATCTGTTGGTTTCTGAAACCTCACCACTGGTCATGATTTTGTTTACTTCTGGGAATTCGCTGCACCCAGCTGAAAGACCTTTACTCACATTGCCATTCTTGTGTCCTTCATTATTATCCATCTTAGTGCCACTGACCTTCATACCTTGTACTTCTTCAATGGATTTTGGCAGAGTTTTGGTTATAATTTGTACATTTCCTTCTGTGCAAAAGAAACAAATCCAAATCAGTATGTAATCATAAAAGAAAAATTGTTTGCTCTGCCCGCATGAATTTCATAATGCTAAAAATAACAATAAAAGACCCAAGTTAAAAACAGAATCACAAAGCTAGTGTACTATACCATTGATTTTGCTTTTCTTTCTAAAATGTGACAGATGGCTCAGTGCCTGTGGCTCAAGTGGCTAAGGTGCCAGCCACATACACCTAAGGTGGCAGGTTCCAATCCAGCCTGTGCCTGCCAAACAACAATGATGGCTGCAACCAAAAAATAGCTGGGCATTGTGGCAGGCGCCTGTGGTCCCAGCTACTTGGGAGGCAGAGGCAGGAGACTCGCTTGAGCCTAGGAGTTGGAGGTTGCTGTGAGCTATGATGCCATAGCACTCTACCCAGGGGGACAGCTTGAGGCTCTGTCTCAAAATAAATAAATAAAATAAAATATGACAGATGGCTTTCCTTATTTTTGGAGACAGGGTCTTGCTCTGTTACCTGGGCTAGAGTGCCATGGTATCATCATAGCTCACCGAACTCTGGGCACAAGGAATCCTCCTGCTTCAGCCTCCCAAGTAGCTGGGAGGTACATGTGCCACCATGCCCAGCTAATTTTTATTTTTTGTAGAGATGGGGTCTGGCCATGTTGCTCAGGCTGGTCTCAAACTTCTAACCTTTTGCGATCCTTTTGCCTTGGCCTTAAAATGCTGGTTATTACATATATGAGCCACTGTGCCCCACTAGAAACTTGTAAATTTCAACAAATGTCTTTGTCTAAATGTTACACAGCATTCATAGATCAATGCTACATGATTGAATACAACATAGAGACATATTACTAATTCAGAGTCTTAAACTAAATCCAGTTTAAAACATTTTTGGAGGACACTCACAATATAATAGGCTATGTACTTGATAACCATCTATTACTTCTGTTACTTCTCATTACTTGAAATTAGATAAGTCATAGATGAAATTACTCTTTGAAGAAACACAATCATTCACAAAACATTATATATATGATTAATCTGTAAGCTGTATATTACTCTTGAAGCCAATTAATTGGCTTTCCACAAGGTTGAACTGATAATTATTGAAGCTAAGTGACAGTCTTGACACTGCAGCATTGTAGCAACGCTATTTTTTTCTTTTTTGGTGAGACCGAGTCTCACTTTGTCACCCTTGGTAGAGTGCCAAGGTGTCACAACTCACAGCAACCTCCAACTCTTGGGCTCAAGTGATTCTCTTGTCTCAACCTCCCAAGTAGCTGGAACTATATGCACCCATCACAACGTCTGGCTATTTTTTGTTGCAGTTGTTTTTGTTGCTTTAGCTGACCTGGGCTGGGTTTGAACCCACCAACTTCGATGTATGTGGCTGGCACCATAATCACTGTGTTATGGGTGCTGAGCCTGTAGCAACTTTTGAAATCATGAAATGTGAATCTACTTATGTGTCTCCTGTATTTTCATGAGAATTTTAAGATTAACTTCTCAATTTCTTTAACTGTAAATACTAGTTAAATGGTTATAAAGCCAGAACTCAGATCTTCAGATGAGGTCGTGTAAGTCTTTTGCTTCTGAAATGGGCCACTGTCTCTCAGAATACACATATTTCATCATACAGTATGCTTCTAACAACTTGTCTAATCGTTTTTTATTTTTGGTGACACAGTCTCACTTTGTCACCCTGGATAGAGTGCCACGGGCATCATCAGAGCTTATACAATTGATTTAAAAATAAAGTCTATTATTAATTTTTTAATTAAAATGAAATTATTGGCCAGCCTCAGTTGCTCACACCTATAATCCTACCACTCTGGGAGGCTGAGGTAGGAATATTGTGTGAGCGCAGGAGTTTGAGACCAGTCTGTGCTAGAGTGAAACCCTATCTCTACTAAAAATAGAAAAATTGGCTGGGCAATGTGGCAGTTGCCTGTAGTCCCAGCTCCTTGGTAGCCCAAGGTAGGAGGATCACTTGAACCCAGGAGTGTGAGGTTGCTATGAGCAAGGTGACGCTATGACACACTGGCCTGGAGCAACAAAGTAAGACTCTGTCTCAAAAAAAGTTATTGGGCGGCGCCTATGTCTCAGTGAGTAGGGTGCCCACCCCATATACTGGAGGTGGTGGGTTCAAACCAGCCAAAAGAAAAAAACTGAAGAAAAAAAAAGTTACTATTATTAATTACTACCTTTTTTTTTTTTTGCAGTTTTTGGCTGGGGCTGGCGCTCTACTCCTTTGAGCCACAGGCACCACCCCCCCCCCTTTTTTTTTGAGACAGTCTCACTATGTTGCCCTCAGTACAGTGCCGTGGCATCATAGCTCACAGCAACCTCAAATTCCTGGGTTCAAGCCATTCTCTTGCCTCAGCCTCCCAAGTACCTGGGACTACAGATGCCTGCCACAATGCCTGGCTATTTTTTGTTGCAGTTATCATTGTTGTTTAGCTGGCCCGGGCCAGGTTTGAACCTGCCACCCTAGGGTTTGAGGTAGCACAACCACAGCCTAATTATTATTTTCTTAAAACAAAGCCCAAAAAGGTGGCGCCTATGGCTCAGTGAGTGGGGTGCCAGCCCCATATATCGAGAATGGTGGGTTCAAACCCAGCCCGGGCCAAACTGCAACAAAAAAATAGCCAGGTGTTGTGGGCTAGTAGTCCAGCTACTCAGGAGGCTGAGGGAAGAGAATCACCTAAGCCCAGGAACTGGAGGTTGCTGTGAGCTGTGACGTCACGGCACTCTACCGAGGGTGACAGGGTGAGACTTTGTCTCTTAAAAAACACAAAAACAAACAAACAAAAAACAAGGCCCAAGGAATCAGGTATAGTAGTATACACTTGTCACCCAGCTACTCTGGGGGCTGAGGCACAAGGACTGCTTGAGGCCAGGAGTTAAGAGGACACAGTGTGCTATGACACACCTGTGAACAGCTACTATACTATAGCCCACGTGACACAGTAAGACTATGTCCCTATTTTAAATAAATAGGGCCAAAGATTTAGACACATATTCTTCCAAAGATATATATATGGCCAAGAAGCACCTAAAAACACACGCAACATCATTAGTCATTAGAGAAATATAAATCAAAACCACGAGATACCACTTCACACCCATTAGGAGAATTAGAACTAAAAACAAACAGAAATACACACACACAAAAAGTGCTGGAGGCTTGGCACCCATAGCTCAGTGACTAGGGCGCAAGCCACATACACCAAGAGCTGGAAGGTTTGAACCCAGTCTAGGCCTGCCAAACAACAAATGCAACCAAAACAATATCTGGGTGTTGTAGCAGGCGCCTGTAGTCCCAGTTACTTGGGTGGCTGAGGCAAGAGAAATGCTTAAGCCCAAGAGTTTGAGGCTGCTGTGAACTGTGACGCCATGGTATTCTACCCAGGGTGACAGCTTGGGATTGTCTAAAAAAAAAAAAAAAAAAAAAAATAGTGAAGAGGATGCAGACAAACTGAAATCTTCTTATACTGCTGGTAGCAATCAATGGTCCAGCCACTTTGTTTGGCAATTTCTCAAAATGCTAAACATCGTCACTTTAGAATACAGCAATTCTGGCTCGGCACCTATAGCTCAACCAGCTAAGGTGCCAGCCACGTACACCTAGGGTGGTGGGTTCGAATCCCCAGCCCGGACCCGCCAAACAACAAGGACGGCTGCAACCAAAAAATAGCCGGGAGTTGTGGCAGGCACCTGTG
>NW_003852511.1:5604200-5605564 GCF_000181295.1 Otolemur garnettii
GCTTGAGCCCAGGAGTTGGAGGTTGCTGTGAGCTGTAATGCCATGGCACTCTACCCAGGGGGACAGCTTGAGGCTCTGTCTCAAAAAAAAAAGAGAATGGGGAGAGGGCAGGATGGGGAATGATTACATGCACAGAGTTTCTTTGAGGAGTGATGAAAATAAAATTATGATAATGGGCTGTACAACTCTGGAAGTACATGAAAAAGCACTGAGTGTATACTTTTAAAAGGCAAACTTCATAGTATGTAAGTTATATGTCAAAAAAGCTGTTTTTAAAAAAATGCTTATACTCCAATTCTAAGTAACATAAGAAAACTGATACTTCGTGTGTGTGTATTATCTCCATATAACTATAGTTTGGGATAGGCATGCTGGAGGTTGAGAAGGATTCAATAGCATTTTTGTCAAAACCTTTTCCTGGTTGGGTGGTGCCTGTGGCTCAGGGGGTAGGACACCGGCCCAATATACCAAGGGTGGCAGATTCAACCCAGCTCCGGCCAAAACTGGAACAAAAGAATACCGGGCGTTGTGGCAGGCACCTGTAGTCCCAGCTACTTGGGAGGCTAAGGCAAGAGAATCACCTAAGCCCAGGAGTTGGAGATTGCTGTGAGCTGTGTGACGCCACCGTACTCTACCGAGGGTGACAAGGTGAGACTCTATCTCTACCAAAAAAAAAAAAACCCCGAAACTTCTGGATCAAAAATTTCAGTGGCTATAGAAACTAAATATGACCTAAGTTTTGGGTTATCTTACACACTCATCCATGGAAAATGTGGAATAGGATAGCAATATTGTAATGTCTTATAAAAGGAAGTTTAATTATGGAGGTTAAAAGAGGCTGCTTACAGGGAGGATGAGCCTCAGGTAAACTTAAAAGCTTTCCTCTTCTCCTAAGCTTGTACTGACTGAATATCTGAGTTCCCAAATTACAAATAAAGTTAACAAATAATGAAAAATATTCAACTTCTCAACTTGAACTCTGGTAGGAATGCAAAATGGTACAACTGCTCTAATAAACAGTTTGGTAGTTTCTTATGAAACTAACATATACTTTCTAAATGACACAACCTAGGTATGTGCCAGGTAAAACAACAATTCATTCACACATGAAAACTTACATGCAAATGTTTTATAGCTATTTCATTCATAATTCCCAGACCAAGAAATAATTTGAATTTTCCTCAAATGGGAAATTAGATGGATAAACTTTGGTACAACTAGACGAGGGGATACTCTTGGCTATAAGAAGGAATGTACGGCTCGGCGCCTATAGCTCAACCGGCTAAGGCGTCAGCCACGTACACCTAAGGTGGTGGGTTCGAATCCCCAGCCCGGACCCGCCAAACAACAATGACGGCTGCAAC
>NW_003852511.1:5605584-5608319 GCF_000181295.1 Otolemur garnettii
AAAAAAAAAAAGAAGGAATGTACTAGTGATGTATACAATAACATGGATCAACGTGAAATGCACTATGGTAAACAAAAAAAAACTAGACTCTAAGGCTTCCCCTGTCTAATGACATTCTAAAAGAGGCAAAACTACAGAGACAGAAAAAAACAGATTAGTGGTAGTAAGGGCTGGGTTGGCAAGAGGGACTAAACCTAAAAGGACAAAAATGGCTGCAATGATGGAAATGTTCTGTATCTTACCTTTGGTGGCAGTTACTACACAATTCTACGTGTTTGTTAAAACTCACAGAAGTGTACACACACACATTAAAGGGTAAGTTCTAACGTATGCAAATTATACCTCAATTAAAAAAAAATTCAGTTCCCCAAATATTTAGGCACCATCCTTGTTGCCTATTAAATGGATGTGGTATTAGCTGATTTTTCAACTTTCAACCCCTAAAATATAAGCTAAACGAGGATAATGACATAAGTAGGGAATAAAACCTCTTCAACAAAACAGGAAACAGTAAATATTAGCCAGGCACAGCAGCTCATGCCTATAATCCTAGCACTATGGGAGGCCAAGGCGGAAGGATTGTTTGAACTCAGGAGTTTTTTTTTTTTTTTGTCGAGACAGAGTCCCACCCTGTGCCCCTGAGCAGAGTGCAGCGGCTTGGTAGTTCACTGCAACCTCCGACTCCTGGCTTGTGGGCATCCCGCTGCCTCAGCCTCCGGAAGCTGCTGGGATTACAGGCGCTCGCCACGGCGCCCGGCTGGGTTTTTCCATTTTTTTCATGAGTCGGGGTCTCACTTTTGCTCAGGCGACTCTCGAACTCCTGAGCTCCAGCGATTCTCCCTCCTCAGCCTCCCACAGTGCTGGGATTACAGGCATGAGCCACTGCACCCGGCTGAACTCAGGAGTTTTGAGGTTGCAGTGAACTACCCAGGGCAACAGATTTAGACACTCTGTCTCAAAACAAACAAACAAACAGGGCAGCGTCTGTGGCTCAAAGGAGTATGGCATCGGCCCCATATGCCAGAGGTGGTGGGTTCAAAACCAGCCCCAGCCCAAAACTGCAAAAACAAATAAACAAACAAAAAAAGCCATCCTACTTAAATGTAACTGAAAATAGAAAAAAAAGAAAAGAAAAAGAGAGAAGAAAAAGTAAAAAGAAAAAAAAACTAGAAAATATTCATCAAATTTAATAAACTCTAACAATCTATGTGAATCTAAGGTATAAGGGCTTTATTTACAGGTCATTCCACCTCCTTGTAATACTCAATTTATTCACATAACAGAAACTGAGGCTTATACAAGATTGTTTCATCTTTATTCTCTCCCCAAAATTACATGAGGTAGAATTTCCCTCCTTAACTACTTTCACCTCTTCCTCAAAACGTATTTCTCTGATGGTTCTGCCAATGCTCTGTCAATTTCTGGTGCCCCTCCTTCATAAGACTTCATGGAATTGCAACTGTGGGAATTAAGTCTCATGGTAATGAGTGAGAATTAATATTAGCATTGTTCCTAATGCCATTCTACCTATTCTACACTTAACCCTCCCAAACGAGCCCAGTTAAAGTAAACACAAAAGAAAACAACCTTGATAAAATCAGTTTTATAAAAATATTAGGCTCGGCGCCTGGCTAATTAAGCGGCTAAGGCACAAGCCACATACACCGGAGCTGGCAGTTCAAATCTAGCTTGGGCCTGCCAAACAATAATGACAGCTACAACCAAAAAATAGCTGGGCACTATGGTGGGCGCCTATAATCCCAGTTACTTGGGAGGCTAAGGCAAGAGAATCACTGGGGCCCAGGAGTTTGAGGTTGTTGTGAGCTGTGACACCATAGCACTCTACCCAGGTCGACATAGTTGAGACTTTGTCTCAAAAAAAAAAAAAGTGTATGGATATATATAACAGAAAATTATGATGAAATAGCCATACTGAAAGTCAGAATGTCTTTATTTGATGAGACTCAGAAAAAAAAAAAGTCAGCAGAGCAGAAAGGGAGAGGTACCAGTAGGAGAGTCTCTTGTGAAATGGCCGCGCAACTCAACTACTCCCATCATTGCTCCTCCTTCCCACTTTAGCTGGCTCTGCCCTAGTGTAATCAAGAAATAAGAAATGGCTGGGCATGGTGCTTCATGCTTATAATCCTAGCACTCTGGGAGGCTGAGGCAGACGGATTGCTAGAGCTTAGGAATTCAAGACCTTCTTGAGCAAAAGTGAGACCCCATCTCTACTGAAACAGAAAAAATTAGCCAGGTATGGTGGCAAATGCCTAAAGTCCCAGCTACTCAGGAGGCTGAGGCAGAAGGATCATTTGAACCCAGAAGTTTGAGGTGGCTGTGAGGTAGGCTTGATGCCACAGTACTCCAGGCTGGGCAACAGAGTGAGACTGTCTCAAAAAAAAAAAAAAAAAAAAAGAAAGAAAGAAAGAAAGAAAGAAACGATAGGCAAAATAGCATCCTACCAATTAAAGACACCTGTTTAGCATAAAATTCCTTTTAAAGTGTTCAACCTATTCTGATTCAGTGATTCACCTCACTGAATAGCAGCAGAAAAATGACTACAAAGAACCTCAAAACTATTGAATACCATGGTACCTCGGCAGTACAGTGACGAGGGCACTGTTTATATAGTGTTATATAGAGAAGGAAAATTATGCACTAAAGGGAGAGTGCTGAAACCTAGGTTCATTTACTCAATAACTAGAGGATCCAAAATTATTCTTTTTTTTTTTTTT
>NW_003852511.1:5609520-5612577 GCF_000181295.1 Otolemur garnettii
AAAAAAAAAAAAAAAAAAAAAACCTGTAAAAAAATTAAAAGTTTAAAAACAATTTTATTTTCCCAATATAAGTTATAAAATAACAATAGTATTTGAACAGAAAGAAAAGTGCCACAGAGTGTTCACTTTTCAAAACAGTTTATCTTATCTATGTATGTCCAATATGCACCAGTTTTTTAGGTAGAGAATAGACAGGGTAACTCTGAAAGGCAGACTTTCAAGCAAAAAATAACTCTCTTCCTTAAAGGCCAGTTCAGTGGTTAAGCACCAAAGTGTAATTTAACGTAGAGAAGTAAGTTTTGTAGTAAAACTGTGAGTGAAAATATACCAAAGATTAATTATAACAATATTAGAGCTCCACTGAAAAGATCTTGCAGGTAGGGTGGCTAGTTTGTTTTTTATTTTGAGACAGAGTCTCACTTTGTCACCCTCAGTAGAGTGCCCCAGTGTCACAGCTCACTGCAACCTCCAGCTCTCAGACTTAGGTGATTCTCTTGTCTCAGCTTCCTGAGTAGCTGGGACTACAAGCACCTGCCACAACGCCCGGCTATTTTTTTGTTGCAATTTGGCCAGGCCAGGTTTAAACCCATCATCTTTGGTATATGGGGCCGGGGCCCTACTCACTGACCCACAGGCGCCGCCCTGGTTTTTGTTTTGTTTTGTTTTGTATTTTTTAATAAGATACAGGGTCTTACTCTGTTACCCAGGCTGGACTGTAGTGGTGGGATCATAGCTCACTGCAGCCTTGAACTCTTGGGCTGAAGTGATTTTCCCAAGTAGCTGGAACATGCTACCACACCTGGTTAATTCTTCTTATTTTCTGTACTGATGCAGTTTCACTATGTTTCTCAGGCTGGTTTTGAACTCCTGGCCTCAAGCAATCCTTCTGCCTTGGCCTCCCAAAATGCTGGGAGTACAGGTATGAGCCACTGTACCTGGCCTGAAACTGGGAACTAAACAGTGTGTGTAGAAAGTGGAAAAAAGAAAAGATTTGAGAGAAATAAATACCTTTGCTCCTTAGAAAATCTTCAGGGAGGTCCGCACATAAAAGTTCCTTGCTGGACTGCATCAGGAGTTTCTCCTACAGTAAGAAAATCCAGCAGTCAAGGAGGATCCAGAGATACCTGAGCTTGAGAATATTAGTTAACTATTTGAGAGAATTCTTTATGACTCCGGGAAATTTGCTGTCTGTCACAAGGATTGGGAACTCAAGAAAACCCCAAATTTAAGTAAGTATAATCAATAAAAAGTTCTACTTCTCTAGAATTTGAGCTTGAAAAGCCAAGATTTTTAACGTTGGACAATAATAGTTTTAAAACATCAACCTGCAGATCCAAATAAACCCTATAAATGCCTTCTAAATCAAGGAACAAATTGCTGCAACTTTAACATCATGTGAAAGAAAAGAATATCAAGAGATCAGATTTTTCTCAGTACCTAATCATTCTAGATATTATAATGTAAATTCATTCCCTGTCCACTAAACTTCTTAGAAGGTTTTTTTCATCCTCCTTCATCAGGGACAGGGAGAAGGAAAAAAGAAAGAAAACCATCAATGACAACCAGTTTCCTCCTACAGAAGAAATTCAGAAAAACAGGAAGGGGCAGTGACAGAATGTGCACATTGTGGCAAGTGCCCTGGAGCAGCGTTATCAGTCCTAACTAGCTGGGAGACTGATCAACCAAAGATGGCTGCTTACACTAAACTCTCCACGGGGGTTACCTCTTTTCTTGTCTTCTAAGCCCTCACTGATTTCATTAAGTAAAAAAGGTTCCAACGTTGTGCGCTACAGCTGTAAATCTGTGAAATCACTGCTACAATCTCAATTCTTGTAAGTGCTTAAAAAAAAAAAGCAAAAGCCATTTACCCCTAGACTAAGTTCTAGCGGTAGAAATAGAGGGGGAAGGAAAATTTAAACAATGACAAATACAGACGGCATAGAAAGTTGGTCCAAGCCAACCAGAATGGACTGTTCTATATGAATATATGAAGCAGGATTAATTATTCTTTCCCTTTGTATTGCAACTTTAGTGTGAAATATTAACACTTTTACAGAGCACAAACTAAAATATCTCCCAGATAGCTTACTTGTAACATATCATATTTAGCAAAAAAGAAAAAAAAGAAAGAAAAAATTCAAATTCTAGCTTGAAGGAAGACTCTTTTTTTTTTTTTTGCTGTTTTTGGCCAGGGCTGGGTGAACCCACCACCTCCGACGTATGGGGCTAGCGCCCTACTCCACAGGCACCACCCCTAAACTCAATTTGTAAATGGGAGAAGAAAAAGCTATTAGAAAACACATTTGGCAAATGTCACAATAATATTTAAAGAAGAACCATCTTAAATAAGAATCATCATTAACACTAAAACTTAGAGCTATGTGCTTTAATGAGAAATGGAGACCAGGCACAGAGGCTCACGCCTGTAATCCTAGCATTCTGGGGAGGCCTAGGTAGGTGGATTGCTTGAGTTCAGGAGGTGAGACCAGCCTGAACAACAGCGAGACTCCATCTCTACTAAAAATAGAAAAAAAAAAAGTGGGGCGTCGTGGTGGGTGCCTGTAGTCTACCTACTTGGGAGGCTGAGGCAGGAGAATCACTTGACCCCAAGAGAGTCAGTCTGAGGTTGCTGTGAGCTAATGACACCAGCACCCTCTTCCCAGGGCAACAGAGTGAGACTATCTCAAAAAAAAAAAAAGAGAGAAAAATAAAAATATTTACATATTCCCAAAGTATCTTCCCAGAAGATACTAATTACAAAGAGGAGAATACTGACTTCACAGTGGAGAAACCTTACAGTCCCCACCCAAACCAAGATCGCACTTCTCTTCCCCACAAAAGAGGTATCTCTGGCTTGGAGCCTGTGGCTCAAGTGGCTAAGGCATCAGCCACATACACCTAAGGTGGCAGGTTTGAATCCAGCCTGGGCGCGCCAAACAATGATGACTGCAACCAAACAAAATAGCCAGGCGTTGTGGCGGGAGCCTGTGGTCCCAGCTACTTGGGAGGTGGAGGCAGGAGACTCACTTGAGCCCAGGAGTTGGAGGTTGCTGTGAG
>NW_003852511.1:5614170-5615833 GCF_000181295.1 Otolemur garnettii
GGCTCTGTCTCAAAAAAAAAGAATGGAAACTACATAAAATACCCAGGAAGGCACCCTGATAGGATAGGGTGCTCCTAGAGCAGAAAATCCCATTCTTCATGAGAATGAAGACACCTGTTATCCCTTTCTGTGAAAAAAGCAAATAGGGCTGTCACCAAGATTCTAGGATGTCAACTGGAATGACTGCTATAAGCTATTCTGGGGCTATAAAAGCCTCTATAAAGTGACAGTGGAGCTCAAATTAGCAACATACAGCTCATTCAGATCCCAAAGGGCTATGGTAAGCTTGGGCAATTAACGCTAACTGGCTCTGCATCCCCAAAGCAGTTGCTGAAATTTTAGTCCTGCCGCACCTGCTGCTTGAAGGAGGTATCCCTAGTTGGAGGCCCCAAAATACCCTGGTAGAATGCCAAGTCCACTGCTTTAGCCATGTTGCCTTCTCCTGAGTTAGCAATAACTTCTGATGGGGCAGGGGAGAAAAAAAGCAAAAAGTCACTCCACTTTCTCCCTTGGTTGACTCCTCCTGAAAGGTTCCAAGTTAAGGAAAACTCCAGCATCACAGTAAGGCTAAAGATTCTACAAGGTTTGAGACATCAGGTATAATCAGGAACAATACTGGATAGATAAGGAAAGAGCAGAGGTTGAGGACCCTCCACCCCCACCACACAGCAACCTAAGTGCAGTTGAGAGAACAGAACAACTCACTTGCATGCAATGAACATGTCAGTATAATAATCCTTTATAAACCCCAAACCTCACCTCCTCAAAGTCAGTCAATCATATAATGAATAGTTGCAGGCATTTACAAACATCTGATTTTTCAGATTTACCTTTTCCTACACTATTTTATCAGCTAAATGTTCGTTTGTTTTTTTTTTTTTCTCTGAGACAGACTCTCATCTTGTTACCCTGGGTAAAGTGCCGCGGTGTCATAGCTCACAGCAACCTCAAACTTTTGGGCTCAAGTGATCCTCCTGCCTCAGCCTCTCAAGTAGCTGGGACTATAGGCGCCCTCCATAATGCCCAGCTATTTTTTAGAGATGGGGGGGGGTCTTCCTCTTGCTCAGGTTGGTCTCAAACTCATGAGCTCAAGCAATCCACCTACCACAGTCTCCCAGAGTGCGAAGATTACAGCCACTGTGCCTGGCCCTAAGCTAAATGTTCAGCATTCCTTGAAGAGTCCTAAACATTTTTCTCGACCATCCATATTCAATTTTCAACATCTGATCATCAGTGTACTAAAGTTTCCTGCAAAATCTATCTCGAATGAATCAACTTTAAAAATAAAACAGATCCCCTGTTCAACATCAAATGAGATAACACTGCAGTTTATAGCATCCTGTAAACTACAGAAAAGAAATTCCACATGATAGTGCAATTTATTTTTCAAATTACCAGCAAACAAATTCTTCGCTTCATGAACCCAAAATTTCACCCACTTGCCCACTGTTTTGAAATCAAAATCAATTTATGATACTTCTCCAGGGTTTTAGCAGATTTTAGGAGGGTCCTAAAAACCACTATTACTCTTCATCTACGGTCTTATGTCCCATTAAAAGTTGGACCCCAGCTCAGTACCCATAGCACAGTGGTTATGGCATCAGCCATATACACTGAGGCTGGTGGGTTTTAACCCAGCCAGGGCCAGCTAAAAACAACAAAG
>NW_003852511.1:5616551-5619679 GCF_000181295.1 Otolemur garnettii
CTCACAGCAACCTCCAACTCCTGGGCTCAAGCAATTCTCCTGCCTCAGCCTCCCCAGTAGCTAGGACTATAGGCACCTGCCACAACACCCGGCTATTTTTTGGTTGCAGCTGTCAATGTTGTTTTTGGCGGGCCCGCTGGATTTGAACCTGCCAGCTCAGGTATATGTGGCTGGTGCCTTAGTTGCTTGAGCCACAGGTGCCAAGCCAAGCAGGGTGGTTTTAAGCTCCTCAGGGCTTGATGTAGTTCTGAGTCTTGAGTGCTGTTTGTAACCCAAACCTCTCAGAGTTCCTCCAAACCTGAGCTTCCCCAAATGGAGGCCTAAGGAGATCACTAAGGGAAGAGCAACGACAGCCCCATCTACAGATGGCTCTGCACATCTAAAAAGAAATAACTATAAAATAGTAAAGTTACCTTTGCACAGCTAAGGAATTTTCCTCCACCTATCTCAATTTGGAGAAACAATTGGTGACTTTAGATAAGGCATTGATTATGTTAGCTGGGTGAGACATATACTAAGACCCCTCTACAATGAATTATCCAAGGGAACTGCTGAAATAATTAAGAGAAAATTCTATCTTAAGCTTCAGGAATGTGCTTTGGGTACTTTTCCATCACAAACTGTTCACAACATAAGACAAGCATGAGCAAACTATTACAGGAACAACAGGGTCCTGGCAAACCCAGAAAACAGTTTATGGCCACTAATTTTACTACTGAGCCCATAAAGTTCACATTTTTCACCTTTCAATGACCAAAAATTGAATTCTTTCCAACAAAAATTCCTTTTAAGCAAACAGCAAGCTCCTTCACAGTATTGGAAATTTCCCTTAGGAACAAAAGACTCTCGGGGTTAGAAGGAGCAAGTTTAATGGGTATTTAATGCAATCACCTTTCATTTAAGTTAACTCATACACATGGTGTAAGACTGGGTCTCTTATGAACACACAATTACAAACAAGTTTTCCCAGTAGCATTAACATGCTTCATGCTTCATGTGAACAACAGCCATTGTACTTCCTTACTTCATGTTCCCTCTTCACATATCTTCAAATAGCTGTCACAAAATGCATATTGCATCTCCACATTACAGGTAAAAGACAGTTCAGAACTTTTTCTGTGTCAGTGTTGAATACAACTAAAGTTATCATATCCTACAACCAAAATTTTTACAACACATCCGATCCAGTTGCAACCCAGTTGAACTATCACTGTGTGTGTGTGTGTGTGTGTAGGTGAGGAAACAAAACACATAAAAAGTTTAACATTCTATACCTTATATCTAAGCACCCAAAAAACAGTAAAAACCATGCATAGTATAAATAAAGAGTTTTCGATGCTAATCATCCTCATGGGATGTCACATACCCATCTCCTCATATCTTTAGTGCAAAGTTCTTAAGTAAGACCAGTCTTTTCCACATGCTGGCTATGCACTCTAGTTTTCGACCTTTCTTCTATAAGAGGGGAGTTCAGAACTGAATACTTTCTTTCACAATTCAACTTGGCTCTTGCTCCTGTCCCTTCCTCTAGGCCTGCTCTCAGACAATTCTCTCTCCTTTTCTGTCTTTCTTCTCCCCTCTCCAATAATGGGGTGATCCTGATTAAACCACAAAATTACTAACTATAGTTTTTATACTTTTTGACACAATCCAAAGGCAGGAAAGAGTTATTTTTTTTTGTTGCTTTATCTTTTCATGATTAAAATATATTTAATTCATGATTAGAATATTTATTTCAACTTTTTATCTGGGACCTTTAAAAAATGTTAAGACCAGGCTTGACACTGGTAGCTCAATGGTTAGGGTGCCAGCCACACACACCAAGGCAGGTGGGTTTGAACCCAGCCCAGACCTGCAAGACAACAATGACAACTGCAGCAAAAGCAAAAATAACAGCCAGGCGTTGTGGCAGGTGCCTGTAGTCCCAGTTACCTGGAAGGCTGAAACAACAGAATCACTTAAGCCCAAGAGTTTGAAGTTGCTGTGAGCTGTGAAGCCACAGCACTCTACCAAGGGTGACAAAGTGAGATTCTGTTTCAAAAAAAAAACGTTAAGGCCAGTCGCAAAAAGTCAAATACTATATGATTCCATCTAAATGAAATCCCTAGAGTAGTGTAATTCATAGAGACAGAAAGAATGGTGGTTGCCAGAGGTGGAGATAGGGAAGAATAGAAGTTACTGTTTAATGGGTACAGAGTTTCAGTTTGGGATGATCAAAATAAATTGGAGATAGATGGTGGTGATGGTTAACACAACAAAATGAAGGTACTTAATGCCACTGAACTATATACTTAAAAATGGTTAAAATGGGCCAGCATGGTGGCTCATGCCTGTAATCCCAGCACTTTGGAAGGCCAAGGGGGGAGGACTGATGAGGCCAGGAGTGTGAGACCAGCCCAGGCAACATAGTGAGATAGCTATCTCTATAAAAAATTAAAAACAAGGTGGCACCTGTGGCTCAGTGAGTAGGGTGCTGGCCCCATATACTGAGGGTGGCAGGTTGGAACCTGGCCCTGGACAAACTGCAAAAAAACAAAAAATAGCCGGGTATTGTGGCAGGTGCCTGTAGTCCCAGCTACTCAGGAGGCTGAGGCAAGAGAATTGTCTAAGCCCAAGAGCTGAAGGTTTCTGTGAGTTTGATGCCATGGCACTCTACCGAGGGCGACAAAGTGAGACTGTTTCTAAAAAAAAAAAAAAAAAATTTTAATTAATTAATTAATTAAAAATAAAAATAAGCTGAGTGTGGTGGCATACAAACCTGTAGTTCTAGCTACTCGAGAGAGTGAGGTGAGAGGACTGCTTGAGCCCAGGAGTTCTAGATTGCAATAACCTATCTATGATTGTGCCACTGTACTCCAGCTTGGGCTACAAAGCAACACTGTGTCTCTTTAAAAAAAAAAAAGTTAAAATGTGGTGGGACGGTACAGGTACAATATATATTACTCTGGGAATAGTCACACTAAAAGCCCTGACTTCAGCATTATTCAATTCATCCATGTAACAAAAACACTTATACCCCCTTAATATTTTGAGGTTGTCTTTTTTCTTGAGACAGAGTCTCACTATGTGACTCTCGGTAGAGTGTTGTGGTATCACAGCTCACAGCAACCTCCAACTCTTGGGTTAAG
>NW_003852511.1:5621406-5622835 GCF_000181295.1 Otolemur garnettii
ATGGCGGGCGCCTGTGGTCCCAGCTACTTGAGAGACTGAGGCAGGAGACTCGCTTGAGCCCAGGAGTTGGAGGTTGCTGTGAGTTGTGAAGCCACGGTACTCTACCCAGGGTGATAGCTTAGGCTCTGTCTCAGAAAAATAAAATAAAATAATAAAGATAGGGTTCGTGGTCTGTCATTCAGGCTGCTGGAGTTCAGTGGCGCATTCATAGCTCACTGTAACCTTGAACTCCAAGTCTTGAGTGATCCTCCCATCTCAGCCTCCTGAGAAGCTGGAACTACAGGTGTGAGCCATCACAGCTGGATAATTTTTTAAAGTTTTGGTAGGGTTGGGGTTGTGCTATGTTTCCCAGCTGGTCTCAAAACTGGCTTCAAATCATCCTCCCTTTTGCCTCAGCCTGCCAAGTATGGAGATTACAGGCATGAGGCACACTCTTAGTCTCCTTTACCTTGAGAAAGTTGCTTGGTATTTGTTTTTCATAATCTTGACATTTTAATTTTTATTTATTTTTTTCTTTGAGACAGAGCCTCAAACAGTCACCCTGTGTAGAGTGTTATAGCATCACAGCTCACAGTAACCTCCAACTCCTGGGCTCAAGCGATTCTCCTGCCTCCACCTCCCAAGTAGCTAGGACTACAGGCGCCCACCACAATGCCTGACTATTTTTTAGTTGCAGCCATCATGGTTGTTTGGCGGGCCCAGGCTGGATTCAAACCACCTCAGGTATATGTGGCTGGTGCTTTAGCTGCTTGAGCCACAGGTGCTAAGCCTATTATTATTTTTTTAAATCTTGACATTTTTGAAAGAAATGTCCCTCAATTGGGGTTTCTCTTAGGTTTCCTCATGATTAGATTCTAGACACGCATTTGGGAGCAAGAATACCACAGAAGTGATGCTGGTTCTTCTCAGTGCATCCTATGAGGAGGTATTATCCTGCCGTGGGGGTGGGGGTGCTTCATTCTGAGGGAGGCAAGCTGCAATCGTTTGGTTCAGGTGGAGTCTGCCAGGTATGTCCCACTGCGAAGTTACTGTTTTCACCTGTGTATCTGATAAATATCTTATGGGGAAGTACTTTGAGACTACGTAAACATTTATTTCTCATTAACCTTTTAGCCACTAGCTTTAACATCCATGAATAACTCTTGGTTGAAATAATTATCGCTGTGATGGTGGCCAAATGGTGATTTTCTATTTCTACTCATCTTCCCCACCCCCCTTTATTTCCTTTCTTTCATCATTCACCCAGGTGGGGAGGTCTTGCCCTACTTCCCAGGATGGAGTGCAGTGGTGCAACCACAGCTCACTGTAACCTTAAACTCTTGGGCTCGGCTCGGCGCCTGTGGCTCAAGTGGCTAAGGTGCCAGCCACATACACCTAAGGTGGCCGGTTCAAATCCCCAGCCCGGGCCCGCCAAACAACAATGATGGCT
>NW_003852511.1:5623114-5625995 GCF_000181295.1 Otolemur garnettii
TTTTTATTGAATGGTAACTATGTACATTAATGCACTTCTGGGGTACAGTGTGGGGTTTTCACATGCAATCTGAAATACTTCCATCAAACTGGTTAACATAGCCTTCGTGTCATTTTCTCAGTTATTGCTTTAAAACATTCACATTAATTGGAATTCTTGAAGATTTTTCACTATTTATTTATTCAGTTGTCTTATATCGACATGGATTCATGATTTATTTGTTTTATTCTATGGGTAATAATCACACTATCATTAAAAATTTTTTTTCTTTTAGAGAGTCTTGTTCTCTCTGTCACCCCAGATAAGAGTGCAGTGGAACTTCAAACTCCTGAACTCAAGCAATCCTCTTGCCTCAGCCTTACAAGTAGCTGTGACTACAGACAGTCTAATCTATTCAACCTCTCTCTTATGCATGAACATGTAGGCTGTTTCTAATATTTTGCAATTTTTTTTTCTTTTTGATACAGAATCTCACTTTGTTTAGCAGTCTCATTGTTGTTTAAGCAGGCCCTGGCTGGGTATGAACCTGCCAGCCCCAGTGTACAGCTGGTGCCCTAACTACTGAGCTATGAGTGCTGAACCTTTTTTTTTTTTTTTGAGACAGAGTGTCACTTTGTCGGCCTCGATAGAGTGCCATGGCATCACAGCTCACCACAACCTCAAACTCTTGGGCTCAAGTGATTCTCTTGCCTCAGCCTCCTAAGTAGCTGGGACTACAGCACCCACCACAATGCCCGGCTATTTTTAGAGACAGGGTCTCGCTCTGACTCAGGATGGTCTCAAACCAGGAGCTCAAGCAATCCACCTGCCTCAGCCTCCCAGAGTGCTGGAATTACTGGCATGAGCCACTGTGCCCAGCCTTATTCTGCAATTTTTAACTGCTACTAAGAACAACCTTGTCTTAGTTCACTTAGTGTTGCTATAAACAAATACCTGAAGATGGGTAATTTAGAAAGAAAAGTGGTTTATCTGGCTCACGGTTCTGCAAGTTGGACAAGAAACATAGTGCTGGCATCTTCTGGTGAGAACCAGCTCATTAGTCTGAGGAGGGCACCAAGCCATTACGAGGGATCTCCCCCCTAACCCAAACATCTTCCTTTAGGCCTCATTCACTGAGGATCAAATATCAACAAGACTGGGGGATAAACTATAGCACATCTTGTGCACATGTATTTTCATGCTATCTTAAGTATTTTTCATTTATTTATTTTGAGACAGAGTCTCACTCTGTACCCTGGTGTCATAGCTCATAGCAACCTCAAACTCTCCGGTACAAGTGATCTTCCTGCCTCAGCTTCCTGAGTAACTGGGACTACAAGAACCCACCACAGTGCCCATTGTAAGTGTTATCTTCAAGGGAGATTCCTAGAAATGAAGAGTGCTGTATCAATAGGTCACAGTATATATAGTTTTGTGAAATGTTACCAAATTCTTCTTCAGAAAGACTTTATCAGTTTGCATTCCAGGAGAACATCTGTTTCCTCGAGCCCTGCTAACAAGACATGTTTTCATACTTTTTATTTTCACCAATCTGGTACATAAAAAGTGGCATTTCAGGTTGCTCAATTTTGCATTTCTCTGAAAAATTATGAGTGAAGCTGACCATCTCTTCCTATGTTTAAGCACCACCCACACAGAGAGTGAATGATCAAGTCTTCTCTTCATTTTTCTATTGAGCTTTGACTCTTCACTTCTCAAGAGTTCTTTTATATAGTGATACAAACCCTGTATCTGAGACGTATGTTACAAATATGTTCTCTCAATTTGTCAGTTGTCTTTTGACTGCATGACATTTTGCCAATACAGCAAGAGTTCTTATCTTGAGATCCAAGTATATCTCGGGTTTGTAAACCCTCTAACATGGTATGCAAATGGTATGTCTGCTTTTCTGAGAAGTCTGCAGGGTTACAGATTTCCATAAGGGTTCTGTGACCTGAGAGTGATTAGGAGATATCATCCCTCTGTATTTTCTAATGACCCTAATTGTGACCTTTTCTTCTGAAAACACCTCCAAATTCTTAAAAGCTTTTCTCACTTCTCTTAGCTGTTCTTTTTCATAAGTCACAAACCCAGACCCCCAACCTTCAAATACACATTTTCAGGTTGTATGTCATTAGTGTCAATTCTCTTTTTTTGTTTTTGAGACAGAGTTTCACTTTGTCACCCTTGGTAGAGTGCTGTGGCATCACAGTTCACAGCAACCTCAAACTCTTGGGCTTAAGCGATTCTCTTGTCTCAGCACTCTACCGAGGGTGACAAAGTGAAACTCTGTCTCAAAAAATAAATAAAATAAAATAAATAGAGCAGGGGCTGGTAAAATTTAGTCTACCAGCTTGTACTTTTTTTAAGAGATGAGTGTCATTATGTCATCCAAGCTAACGTGCAACGGCCATTCACAGCAGGAATCATAGTTCACCCCGCCTCTAACTCCTGAGCTAAAGCAATCCTCTCCCACCTCAGTCTCCTGAGTAGCTAGAGCCACTGTACCTGGCTAAATTAATTGGTTATTTATTTTTTTTAGAAACAGGCTGTTTCTATCACTGAGGCTAGAGTACAGCGGCACGATCACAGCTCACTGCAACCTCAAATTCCTAGGCTCAAGCAATCCTCTCCCCTCAGTCCCCCAAGTAGCTGGGACTACATGTGCCTATGACCACACCTGGCTAAATTTTTAAGAGTGAGGTCTGGATTGGCGCCCATAGCTCAGTGAGTAGGGTGCCAGCCACATACACTGAGGTTGGAGGGTTCGATCCTGCCCAAGGCCTACTAAACAACAATAACAGCTGCAACCAAAAAAATAGCCAGGAGTTGTGGCAGGCTCCTGTAGTCCCAGCTACTTGGGAGGCTGAGGCAAGAGAATCGCTTAAGCCCAAGAGTTTGA
>NW_003852511.1:5626847-5639501 GCF_000181295.1 Otolemur garnettii
CCATGGCACTCTACTGAGGGTGATAAAGTGAGACTCTGTCTCTTAAAAAAAAAAAAAAAAAAAAAAGAGAAAAAAGAGAACAGCCTAAACCCAAGAACTGGAGGTTGCTGTGGGCTGTGACACCATGGCACTCTACCAAGGGTGACAAAATGAGATTATGTCTCTTAAAAAAAAAAATTATTTATATTTATTTATTTTTGAGACAGTCTTATTTTGTCACCCTCAGTAGAGTGCTGTGGCATCATAGCTTACACCAACCTCAAGCTCTTGGGCTTGGCAATCCTCTTGCCTCAGCTTCCTAGGTAGCTGGGACTACAGGCATGTGCCACTACACCCAACTATTTTTTTTTCTTTTATTTTTAGTAGAGACAGGGTCTCTCTCTTGCTCAAGCTGGTCTTAAACTCCTGAACTCAAGCCATCCACCTGCCTTGGCCTCCCAGAGTGCTTAATTTTTTTTTTTTTTACTACAATGCTCATGCTAGCCTGTGCTCATAAATAAAGTGTTAGTAGAATACAGCCATACCCATTCATTTTTACTATGTTGTCTCTCCCTACTTTTATGTTACAACAGCAGAGTTGAGTAGTTCCAACAAAGACTACGGCTTACAAAGTCTAAATCATTTACTCTACAGCCCTTTACAGAAAAAATTTGCTAATTTATGGCCTAGGGCACCATCTAAGAGAGAATACATTTTCTAGTCCACTTGGCAGGTATATTCCTTTATCACAGCTCACTAACCATTAGTATCCCCTAACTAACTCCTCTTACTCTAATTTCAAGCTCACAGAGAGAAATCTGATTTTCCACGTAGGCATGCCTACAAGAAGACGTACTGACCAGCTAGTGTGACCGTTCCTAACAAGTAATTATTCTACTTTTCACTGTGCGTTAATTAAAGAATTGGCTTGGCTTGGCGCCTGTGGCTCAAGTGGCTAAGGTGCCAGCCACATACACCTAAGGTGCGGGTTCGAATCCCCAGCCCGGGCCCGCCAAACAACAATGATGGCTGCAACGAAAAAATGGCCGGGCGTTGTGGTGGGTGCCTGTGGTCCCAGCTACTTGGGAGGCTGAGGCAGGAGACTCGCTTGAGCCCAGGAGTTGGAGGTTGCTATGAGCTGTGATGTCATGGTACTCTACCCAGGGGGATAGCTTGAGGCTCCGTCTCAAAAAAAAAAAAAAAAAAAAAAGAATTGGCTTGCTGATTTATACTTCAGTCTCTCATGAAGAGGGGATTAGCATGGGCCAGTGCTTTAGAGACCATCACCTCTGATATACTAAAAGTTTCTGTTCCTGCAAAATTAAGAACCAGCTCCTGAAATATGGAGGGAGATCCCTCTCGATCTAGGGCACCCACTCAGTGAACCTACTCAGTAGACCCTACTTGGGTCCAGAGCCTACCTTCAAAGATTTCTCTGTGACATCTCACTCTACCCTACCAAAACTTAAGGATTGAGTACATCTAACTTCTAAATATCACATGCAGAAATAACACATGGTTTTCACATAGAGACTCAACATTCCATATACAGTATGTTGGTTCAGAAAAGTAACTTTTTATTTTTTATTAGATAAGCACTTCCTTTAAGTACCTGATATGACATAAAAAAAATTTTTTTTTTTTTTTGAGACAGAGTTTTACTTTGTCACCCTCAGTAGAGTGACGTGGCAGCATAGCTCACAGCAAACTGAAACTCTTGGGCTCAAGCAATTCTCTTGCCTCAGCCTCCCAAGGAGCTGGAACTCCAGGTGCCTGCCACAATGCCTGGCAATTTTTAGAGACAGGGTCTCCATCTGGCTCAGGCTGGTTTCGCACCGTGAGCTCAAGCAATCCACCTGCCTTGGCCTCCCAAAGTGTTAGGATTATAGGCGTAAGCCACAGTGCCTGGCCTGATATAAATGTTTTAAAAGATCATCAAAAGAAAGTTAACATCTAGGCTCGGCTCCTGTAGCAAAGTGATTACAACACCAGCCACATACATTGAGGGTGGTGGGTTCAAACCTGACCCAGGCTAGCTAAACAACTGCAACAAAAAAAATAGCCGGGCATTGTGGCAGCTCAATAGCTACCTGGGAAGCTGAGGCAAGAGAATTGTTAAGCCCAAGAGTTTGAGGTTGCTATGAGCTATGGCACCACAGCACTCTACTGAGGGCAACATAGTGAGACTCTATCTAAAAAAAAGTTAACATAAAAATCAACATTTTGAAAATGTTTTAAGAATAAATCATAAGCTACCTGTCAGCATCTGCATTTCATCATAAGACGTGTTACTCTGAAAAGCTGTCATTCATACTCAACTCTTCTAAATCAAGATTTCTTACCTGATTTGGGCTGATCTTTTCTTCAGCAGCTGTGGAATGTTGACATGGGTCTTCCTTTGCTCCCTCACAAGGATCTCTCATAATTTCCGCCTGGTCCCCTTGATATCTGAAGACCTTTGGCTCCATGCTCTTGGTGTTCTCTTCCCTATCCAAGATCCCAGAAGCCACAGAGCCTCCTGCTGTGGAGTCCACTAGCCCACACTGCCCAGGCTCACCCCCATGATTCAAGGTCTCCCAGGTTTCTTCACCACAACATTTTGCATGAGTCCTCTGCAGCTCCAAGGGCAATGCCCTACTCTGACTTACAAGAGAGCTTGAGGCTCCAGGTTTTACATCCGGAATCACACTTGGCTCAGAATCAGCATGAAGCTCTTTGGAGACACTTACTGGGAGTTCAGAGTATAATTCCTGTACCACGGCAGACATGGAGGAATCAAGTGGAACTGGCTGAGTCTCTATTCCGGATGACAGCATTAGGGCAGATGTAGATTTTGGAGTCAAGTCTTTTACATCAAATGGTTCACCCTGACACAAATCAAAGGAAGGGATAGAAGTTTAAAACTTTGACAGGGCAGGAAAAAAACTATCTCAGTTCAAGCTGGCTAAAAAGAAAAAAATAAATTCTACTTCAGAAGCCATTATCGGGGATCAAAAAATTCCCAATAAACTGAATTTGTGAAAAAATTCCTTATCTTTAATAGACACCTGTCTAATCTCAGTTCAAATACTGCCTTATGAACAATTCTAAATTTTAATCTCGAGGGCCAGCAAATATAGATGAGTATAAGACACACTTAAGCATTCAAGAGTAGACCTGATATAAATTACAAATAAAGAAGGGTTTCTACTTATTTTCAGAGCATGAACCTTATCATTTTGTTCACTGCTGTATCCCCACTGCCTAGTAGGTATTTAGTAAATATTTGTTGAATGAATACATACTGGAGAATTTGATACACTGACGTGGTGGGACTCTGAAGACTATGATACACTGACTTTCCTCTTTGAGGGAGGATATGAAGGAAATGGAATTCCATTCCTTACTTGAACTATACCTACCCAGACTAGCACAAAATACTATTAAACCAGCTCTTTAGCAGAATCCTCCTGATTTTCATTCTACATAGAGAGATTTTTCAAATGCTTTCAGTCACTACTCATTTGATTCACACAACCACCCTGGTAGGTAAGTAGGGCAGCTATCAGCTGCCCATTATAGATCATAACACCATACCTAAAGAGGTCAAAAGTGACCTGCTTAAAATATTTCAGGTTTGTTGATGGAGATGAGCTCCCTGGGTCTCTGTGACCTTGTGCCCAGGAGCTCTCTCACTCTTGCCCCCCAGAGGTATGGATGTTGTTAAAAGTTAATCCTTGACTACTCCCCCCTCTTCAGCCTTCACTTTCTTTTTCTTTCTTTCTTTCTTTTTTTTTTTTTGGTTGAGACAAGAGTCTCACTATGTCGCCCTGCGCAGAGTGCAGGGGGCAACCTGCAACTCTTGGGCTTAAGTGATCCTCTTGCTTCAGCCTCCCAAGTAGCTGGGACTATAGGTACCCGCCACAACACCCGGCTATTTTCTTGCTGCAGTTGTCATTGTTGTTTAGCTGGCCCGGGCCGGGCTCAAACCCCCCAGCCTCAGTGTATGTGGCTGGAGCCGTAACCACTGTGCTATGGACACCAAGCTTCACTTTCTCAATGATCTCGCCTTTTCCTGCAGGCTCTCTGCTATGAGAAAGATTCAAAACTGTCCCTTTAAACATAGAGTTACTACTACATGACCCAACAATTTGACTTGTTGATATGTATTTGAAAAACATATGTCAACACACAAAACCATACACAAATTCCTTAGCAACACTACCCACAATAGCCGAAAAGTGTAAACAATTCTAATGTTTATAAACTGATGGATAAAATATACTATAGCCATACAATGATAATGAAGTACTAATGCACGTTATACATGGATGGACCCTGAAAACATTAAGCTCATAAAGCAGCCAGTCACAAAACACACATATAATAAAATCCAATTTATGTGAAACATCAAGAATAGACAAGATCCAAAGAGACAGAAAGCAGATAGTGGCTGCTTAGGGCTGGGAGTGCTGAAGACACAGGAAGTGGTAGCTACCCCAGTTTCTCTTTGGGGTAATAAAAATGTTCTAAAGTTGATCATGGCGATTGATGGCTGCACAACTGTGACTATATTAAGAAAAAATTGACATGTACAATTTAAATTGTTCAATTATGTGGCACAGGAAATAAATCTCACTAAAGGTGATTTTTTTTTTTTAAAGAAACCTGTCCCTTGCCCTAATCTTTCTCTCAGTTCCTAATCTGTGTTTCACTCAAAACTGGTGCCACTAAAACTTAACATGTCTAAAACAGAACCCATTCAATCCACTGAATAATTGAGTCTTTCTATATACAAACAACTTTGAAAAACAAGGATACATAAGAGGGCCTCGGTAAACCTACATGCTTCTTCTTCTTCTTCTTTTTTTTTGAGACAGAGCCTCAAGCTGTCCCCCTGGGTAGAGTGCCATGGCACCACAGCTCACAGCAACCTCCAACTCCTAGGCTCAAGCAAGTCTCCTGCCTCAGCCTCCCAAGTAGATAGGACCACAGGCGCCTGCCACAATGCCCGGCTATTTTTTTTGGTTGCAGCCATCATTGTTGTTTGGCAGGCCCGGTCTGGATTCGAACCCGCCACCTTAGGTGTATGTGGCTGGCACCTTAGCCACTTGAGCCACAGGCGCCAAGCCTACATGCTTATTCTTATTGCCTCTCTTAGAAAAGGCACTATCATTATCCTGGAGTTCAGACTTGAATCTCCAGACATAACCACATCTACCCTTCCATTCACTGTGCCTGTGCACATGTAGCCTGTGGACTCAACCCCTGTGGTATTTCGAATAAATACTATTCTACCATCCCCTTGGTTCTAGTCCAAGATTTTGTTCCAAATGCTGTCCATTCAGGGTCAAGCACAAATACAAGTCTACTAAATAGATCTTTATTATAAAGAGTCAATGTTAATATGCATATAAAATGGTTCATCTCAGTCATTTAGCAGAATTCTAATAATTTTCAACCAGTAAAACAACTAGGCACACAGGTTGTGGGAACAAAACAGACACTCCCTCTTTTTTCTCCTAGTCTAATTCTGGGTCCTTTTTGAGCAGAATCTGCAGTTGTGCAGTGGAGTTATGAAGAACTAGAAGTCTCACAGGAGAAGTGATATTTAGATGCAAACGTAGAGCAACAGGTAAACTTATTCTAACTTACTAGTTTATATCACCATCTATCAAAATATTGGTAATGCCACAGAGTGTAGCAACAGAACACAATTTTGATAAGATATTGAAGTTCTTTAAACTTAAATTTCTTTCTTTCTTTCTTTTGAGAAAGAGTCTCACTATGTCACCCTCGGCAGAGTGCTGTCACATCACAGCTCACAGTAACCTTAAACTCTTGGGCTTAAGCAATTCTCTTGCCTCAGCCTCCCAAGTGGCTGGGACTCAGGCACCTGCCACAATACCTGGCAATTTTTTTTGTTGCAGTCGTTGTTTAGCAGGCCCTGGGCCAGATTCGAACCTGCCAGCCTTGGTGTTTGTTTCTGGCGCTGTAACCACTGTGCTATGGGTTTCAAGCCTAAACCTAAATTTCTGAATGCAATGAAGCAATTAAAAAGATGTAGAGAGCTACCTGGACTATTTTATTAAACTAAATTACCATGATCCTTATTTTGGTAAAATAGATATGCATATAGGAAAAATGTCTGAAAGAATATAAAGCAAGGGTGGTGCCTAAAGTAGGGCGCCAGCCCCATATACCGAGGGTGGTGGGTTCAAACCTGGCCCCAGCCAAGCAATTAAAAAACTATATATATATATGGCTCAGCGCCTGTGGCTCAAGTAGCTAAGGCACTAGCCACATACACCTAAGGTAGCAGGTTTGAATCCAGCCTGGGCCCACCAAACAATGATGGCTGCAACCAAAAAATAGCCAGGCGTTGTGGCGGGTACCTGTGGTCCCAGCTACTTGGGAGGCAGAGGCAGGAGACTTGCTCGAGCCCAGGAGCTGAGGTTGCTGTGAGCTGTGATCACAGCACTTTACCCAGGGGAATAGCTTGAGGCGCTGTCTCAAAAAAAAAAAAAAAAATATATATATATATATATACACATATACACACACACATAGCTGGACGTTGTGGTGGGTGCCTGTAGTCCCATCTACTTTGGAGGCTGAGGCAAAAGAATCGCCTAAGCCCAAGAGTTAGAGGTTGCTGTGAGCTATGATGCCATAGCACTCTACTAAGGGTGACAAAGTGAGACTGTCTCTAAAAAAAAAAAGAATATAAAGCAAATATTAGCACTGTTACCCTGGGTGATGGGATTAGCAATGACTTATCTGTATGTTTTTGCTATTTTTCAAAACAGTGACTATCAGGCTGAGTGCAGTAGCTCATGCCTATAATCCTAGCACTTTGGGAGGCCAAGGCAGGGTGGACTGCTTGAGCTCATATGTTTGAGACCAGCCTTCAAGGGCGAGACTCTGTCTGCCCTTGGACGGAGCTAGGCATTGTGGCAGACACCTGTATTCTCACCTATTCAGGAGGCTGAGGTAAAACAATCTCTTGAGCCTAAGAGTTTGAGACTGTTGTGAGATATGATGCCACAGCACTCTACCATGGGTGAAAAAGTGAGACTTTGTCTCAAAAAAAAAAAAAGTGTCTATTTAATTTTTTCTAACCATTATTTCTCAAGATCCAAATACACAGCAATAAAAAATAACTAGTATGTGTATTTTTTTTTTAAATGAGAAAGGGTTTTTGTGTTTTTTTAGAGTCTCACTTTATTGCCCTTGGTAGAGTGCTGTAGAGTCACAGCTCACAGCAACCTCCAACTCTTGGGCTTAGGCAATTCTCTTGCCTCAGCCTCCCAAGTAGCTGGGACTACAGGCGTCCAGCACAACGTCCGGCTATTTTTTTGTTGCAGTTTGGCTGGGGCCTGGTTTGAACCCACCACCCTTGGTATTTGGGGCCAGTGCCCCACTCACTGAGCCACAGGCACCACCCACTAGTATGTGTATTATTCATTTTATCAGTATGTTTACAACTGTCAGGTCTGTGCCACCACCATTGAAGTTTTTCTTTTCTTTTTTTTTTTTTGAGATAGAGTCTCACTTGGTCACCCTTGGTAGAGTGCTGTGACATCATAGCTCAAAGCAACCTCAAACTCTTTGGCTTAAGTGATCCTCTTGCCTCAGCCTCCCAAGTACCTGGGACAACAGGTGCCAGTCACAATGCCTGGCTATCTTTTAGAGACAGGGTCTTGCTCTTGCTCAGGCTGGTCTTGAATTCCTGATCTGAGGCAATCCACCTACCTTGGCCTCCCCAAAAGTGCTGCGATTACAGGCGTGAGCCACCACACTCAGCCACAATTGAAGTTTTTACATTAAAGTGTTAAATAAATTTCAAGTAAAAGAGTAACAAATGCTTACAAAATACAGAAAGAAATTTACACCTTAATTCCTACTAATGACTTATAGTCAATCTATTGGGCGTAGACATGAGACAATTATCTAATTTGAGGTATAAGCAAAAATAAACCATAGATTTATGAACAACTCTTGCCAGTTGCTACTGGCTTTCATTACCATAATACAAATGCTGCATTAGAGTACAAATAATATAGTAGTAGATTTAGAGACTGGATTTACTTCTAAAAAAAAAAAAAGACTAATGTTTATGGGGAGTATGCAATAAAATTATTCCAACAAAAGAAGAATTTTTCTTTTTTTTGCCAACAATTACCTCTTGATCTTTCTCCTTCAAATGAAGGAGCACTGCTGTGAGCAGTCTTAATTGCCGGTCTCCAAGTCAGGAGTCTAAGGTCCCTATCCTGACTCAGTTAACTAGCAGCATGGCCTAGAGTGTGTTAAGTGAAAGCTGTGTGAACTTTCTTGGGCTTGTTTTTCACATGTTAATCAAAAGAAGCTCAAAGGGTCTAGCCACCCATAAAAATCCCAAGACTTTAACGGATAACTTTTCTATTTCTCTTTGTTTCTGCAAAGCACACCTACAGACACCAACAATGGTGGTCAGAGTTCAGATTAATCCCCTCTGTAAGTACTCAAGGGCATTTAAGGTAATTTAAGATACTTTACATACAAAAAGAGGCAAAGCTTTTCTTTTAGTTTTCCTGCAAGTAATTTGGCAGTGTTAATTTCTATCCCACCAAAAAAAAACAAAAAAAAAAAAAAACAAAAAAAAACAAACCCTACTAGTGAAGGATTAATAGAGCAGTTCTCAATCTCATTAGAATATATTTTATAATACTAAAAACCTGGCAAAGTGGCAACTTTTACTTTAGCCATTCAAACATTCTCCAAAACAAGAGTTCTGGAAGTACAAAATGAATAGCAATAAGCAAAAAATAAGAAAAAGAAATCAAACAAAGAAAACAGCAGAACAGAAAACCAATAATCCTGAGTGCCCCAATAATCCTGAGTTTGAAAGTCTCCCCTCCTTTGATTCCAACCCAAAGGGGCTAACTCCCAGCACAGTCACGCTAGTGTTAAGGAACAATATTCACAAATAATGATCAGGCCCTCAGAAGTTCAAAACACTCCTTTCACCTTGAGAAAGGGGTTTTCTTTTCCAAAGATTGAGACTTTGTAGCCAGTCCTTCCATGAGAGAATATGGAGATTGGGCCTCTTTTTGAAAAAGAGAAAGAAATCTTTTAACAAGATCTCAAGACAAACCACAAAGTGAGGCAGGGAAGTACATATACTCAACAGGGCTTGATTGGCTCTTCAACGTGGAGTGTGCAGGAAATCTCAAAAGCATTAAGGATTGTTTCCCTTTTCCTCCCTTTATTAGCATGAAGAAAAAGGATCCCTCTGTCTCCAAGTAAGGAGTGAAACAGTGAAAATGCTCCTGATTTCTACTGACAAAGGCTCCCTGTATAAAAGATTTTCACCTCTTTTTCAAATGAAGAGAAAAGAAACTATCTGCACCACTCTAGATATATAGGAAGAAAGAGCTCTATCCTCAAAGGTATAGAGTCTTATTTTTCTTGGGAGAGCAAGAGAAAGGAATAGGTTGGAATTGTCTTCTTGGGGGATGGGGAGATATGCAGATAGAAGGAAGTCTTTTTTGTCACGAGCAAGTAGGGGGAGTGAGAGAGGACATCTCTTAGATTTAACTAGTCAGGAAGAAGTGATAGCTTCTGTGGACAAAGGAAAGGCCGGTTCTGGCATCAGTTCTCCCTTCCTCTAAAAAGTAGACATGTTCCCAAAAGCTGTCTTTTTTTCCCGGTTATTTTCAGTGACGCACTCTTTGTTAATTTTATAAGTAGAGTATGGTTAAGATCTAAGGGGAATGGAAGAGTCTTTTCCTACACCTGGGATGGGGTATGTTGCGGGGGGGCCTTCCTGTCCTGCGGGAAAATGATGGGCTGAACACTAATAATGAAGATGGGAGGGGCATGCATAGAAAAATCTACTTCTCTGTGCAAGATGTAAGTTTTTTTTTTTTTAACAAATTAAGTAGCAGTGATAGCGACAACTTACCAAAAGCTTATTATATCCAAGTATTTACACAAATGCTTCTTTAGCCGTCATGACAATTCCAAGAAAAGTACCCAAATTAGAGAAAAACTGAGGCTAAGAGAAGTTAAGCAATTAGTCAAGGTACCAAGATGTTAAGTGAGACACAAGGTTGCTCCAAAAGCCATGCTCTTAATTGTGCAAGGGAAAGGAGCTAACTGCACACCAGGAGACTTAAAAGGAAGAAAAGCAGCACCGAGGCTCCCTCTGTGGACATGATGGGGGGAGGGGGAGAGAGGCTAATTTCCAATACCATGAAGCAGATCCAGGGGCTTCCTCATTACGTCTTGGGGTAAAGCTGAAAAATAAAAAAGGCAAATCTTTCTCTTACAGAGAAAGAAGATCCCCTGAGTGTCTTAAGGTAAGTTGGGAGTCTCACGCTTCACCTGGGGGACGCTGACCAAAGTAGAAGGAAAGGTCTCCTTTAGAGGTTATCTCTTATCCTTCTTCACGATAAGTTCAGACACCCCATCTAGCACCCTGGGAGTGGGTGTCCCTCTGCTGACAAACTGACGGGAGCAGAGCAAGAGCGTACGCCTACGACAAGGGGCGTCGTCCTCTCGAGGAGAGAAGTTAGGGGGGGTCCCAGTCCTAGCGAGCTTGAAGAGTGCCTTTTGCCGTCGGAGCCATGACTCGGAGGAGCCGTTTTCCCCTAGCGACGCAGGGCCCGGTCTCCTCCCTCTCCCCGGGTCCTGTTGCTGGCCGCAGCACAGCCTCCGTTCTTTTCGGCGCCCCGAGAGGGCTGGGGGCCCGGGCTCCCCCTTTAGCCAACACCGCCGGGCGCAGGGTTCCCTTGGGGCGGAGTCGCGTGGGGTGGCTACAATCGAAGCCTTCCCGCCCCAGGCCTCTTACCCTGAGGCCTGCTCCGCGGCCCGCTCTTGCCCAGCCAGCTTGCCTCTGCAGCCGTAGCCCGGTCGCCTCCAAGTCCACCTGAGCCGACCGAGCCGACGGAGCCCGGAGGCGCTCCGGCCGCCGCCGCCGCCTCTTCGTCTCTATGGTCCCGCAACACTTCCTCATCCGGGGCCCGAGCCAGCCATGCGGACTCTCCTAAGTCCCGCCCCCGTACTGCACTCGCGCGCGCGCACAAACACACCTACTCGCCAAGGGTGGCTCTTCCCGTGTTCGATCACCCGCCCTCTGCTAGCCGCAGCCTCCCTCAACCCCGCCCCTGCGGCTCAGACTCTTAAAGGGAGACATCCTTTTGGTTCTGCTGCGGCGAGTTCCAGGAGATACTGCCCACGTCCACTGCTACCACTCTCGTCCAGTACACCATTTTTCGATCCTGGACAGCTGCACCTTTAGGAGCCTCCCTGCTTCCACTCTGGCAGTCTGAGAGATCTTTTTATAACCGGAATTAGTGTTGTGTGTCAAGCCATTCTCTTGCTTATTATGATCACACTGATCATTGTATCTTATAGCACCCCTGCCTCCAGTCTGTTACAGCGCCTTGTTTTAATTTTTTCAGAACTTTAAGATTAGCTGAAGTTACCATGTTTCATCTCATTTCTTGTTATTCATCATCTGTCCTCTTTGATTTTTTTCCTGTTCATCACTCTGTGCTCAGCCCCTAAAGTGGCCTCTGGCACAAAAAACACTCAATGGATGTTTGAAGGAAGGAAAAAATTTTTACCAGGAGGGAAATGAGGGGTACTAGAGAATGAAATCAACTTGCCCCAAGTCACATAGCTGTGTGTTAAAAATAGAAATCCGTTGCTTTCTTGGAGCCTGTCCACCTGGCAGACTAGTGAGCTAGCAGTTTGGAGGTTTTGGGGGGAGATTTTAATTTTCTTTGCTCTGATCAAGATTATTTTGGAGCCTGTGAACATGGATTTTGGCTGAGATGGTTTTCCCAGCTTTAGTCAGACCTGGAGATATACAAACCCAAATATCCTAACCCTATTGTGTACAGCTTATATGAGTTCATATAGACATATGGTTCATGTACAGGCTACTGTTTTTCCAATATACACAGATGCTATTTGGAAAAATTAACTAGATATTTACTTTAGAAAGTTTCTAAAGTTACAGTCTCTATGTCCTCAAGTACTTTCTGAGGCAACTATATGACCATAGATGCTGGTCTGAGAAGGCCAGCACTATGTATAACTGGTATTTCTTTTTGCCTCAGTCTCTAATATGGCTCTGAAGAATACCATTATTGATTTTGTCTTTATTTTAAAATGTGGTAGTTTAACGGCGGCGCCCATAGCTCTGTGAGTAGGGCGCCTGCCACAGGCACCAAGGCTGGTGGGTTCAAACCTAGCCTGGGCCAGGTAAACAACAATGACAACTGCAGCAACAACAAAAAAGGAGCAGGGTGTTGTGGCAGGCTCCGGTAGTCCCAGCTACTTGGGAGGCTGAGGCAAGAATCACTTAAACCCTAGTTTGAGGTTGCTCTGAGCTATGACGCCATGGCACTGTACCAAGGGCAGCATAGTGATACTCTGTCTCAAAAAAACTAAAAATGAAATGTGGTAGTTTGGCCGGGCACAGTGGCTCACATCTGTAATTCTAGCACCGTGACAGAATAAGAAGGGTGGATTGATTGAGCTCAGGAGTTTGAGAGCAAAACCTAAGCAAAAGCACCACCCATTTCTAAAATATAGCCAGACGTTGTGGTGGGCACCTATAGTCCCAGCTACTTGGACAGCTGAGGCAAGAGTATCACTTGAGACCAAGAATTTTAGGTTGCGGCTCGGTGCCTGTGGCTCAAG
>NW_003852511.1:5639828-5644509 GCF_000181295.1 Otolemur garnettii
AAAAAAAATGATTGTTCATAATTTTTTTTCTTTTTGAAACAGAGTTCTCATTAGGTTGCCCCTGATAGAGTGCTATGTTGTCATAGCTCACAGCAACCTCCAGCTCTTGGGCTTAAGTGATTCTCTTGCCTCAGCCTCTCAAGTAGGTAGGACTACAGGCGCCTGCCACACACCTGGCTATTTTTTTTTTTTGTAGCGACAGAGTCTCACTTTATTGCCCTTGGTAGAGTGTCATAGTGTCGCACAGCTCACAGTAACCTCCAGCTCCTGGGCTTAGGCGATTCTCTTGCCTCAGCCTCCCGAGTAGCTGGGACCACAACACCCGGCTATTTTTTGGTTACAGTTTGGCCGGAGCTGGGTTTGAACTTGCCACCCTCGGTATATGCAGCCGGTGCCCTACCCACTGAGCCACAGGCACAGCCCCCAGCTATTTTTTTGTTGCAGCTGTCGTTGTTTAGCTGACCCAGGCTGAGCTGGAACCCACCAGCCTGGGCATACGTGGCTGGTGCCCTACCCACTGAGCTACGGGAGCCACCAGAAATATCTGAAATAGAAAATTTTTTTTTTTTTGAGACAGAGCCCCAAGCTGTCCCCCTGCGTAGAGTGCCATGGCATCACAGCTCACAGCAATCTCCAACTCCTGGGCTCATGCGAGTCTCCTGCCTCTGCCTCCCAAGTAGCTGGGACCACAGGTGCCCACCACAACGCCTGGCTATTTTTTGGTTGCAGCCGTCATTGTTGTTTGGCGGGCCTGGGCTGGATTCGAACCCACCAACTTAGGTGTACATGGCTGGCTTCTTAGCTGCTTGAGCCACAGGCGCTGAGCCACCTGGCTATTTTTTGGATGCAGCCGTCATTGTTGTTGGTGGCCCGGGCTGGATTCGTACCCACCAGCTTAGGTGTATGTGACTGGTGCCTTAGCCACTTGAGCCACAGGCACCAAGCTGTGCATTTCTAATATAAGACACCAATCGTGGACCTGTTAGAAGGAATCAGAAAGCCAAGAGGAGAGAATCCTATTAGCTCCCTCTGAAATGGTGGTACTTGGATCAACCACAGCTGCTAAAGACAGAAACCAGCGTTGGATCTGGGTGTGTTTCCAGAAGTGGCAACAGACAAGTTTTTTTACATTGAATTTTTTTTTTTTGAGACAGAATCTCACTTTGTTGCCCTTGGTAGAGTGCTGTGGCGTCACAGCTCATAACAACTTCTAGCTCTTGGACTTAGGTGATTCTCTTGCCTCAGCCTCCCCAGTAGCTGGGACAACAGACGCCCGCCACAACACCTGGCTATTTTTTTGTTGCAGTTCGGCTGGGGCCAGGTTTGAATCCACCACCCTCGGTATATGGGGCCAGCACCCTACCCACTGAGCCACAGGCGCCGCCCTACATTGAACATTTTTATCCTTGTAAAAGTTTGGTAACTGTTGCAGTTCATGTGATTATATATTTGTTTTTCTTCAATACAAATACTACTTAAATCATTAAATTAACTTCATGACTCCTAAAGTGGAAGAATCTATGACCTGATCCAGGAGTCCCCTCGCAGCACTGCCAAGTCACCTCACTCCGGTACCATGTTGTATTCATCCATTCAGAAAACCACAGGAAACTGGCACTGTTTGGTGTTAAAGCTATGAAGAAATTCAGAGGAAGCATTATCACCATCCAGAAGCAGGGGTGCCATTTAGATTTAGTGGTCAGGGTGGCTAGAAGCAGCAGGGAGTGGCTTGACTGAAAACACTGATCCCAGTTATAAAAAGGTCTCTCAGACTGCAATGGAAGCAGGGAGGCCCATACAGGTGCAGCCATCCAGGATTGGAAAAAAACCAAAAAACCAAACCAAAAAATCCGGTATCCTGGATCCCAGGTGGAGCTGGCAACTTGTCAGGGGTCTTTGGTCTGATTCTGGCACAATCCACCCAGCTCCTCCAGGAGAGAGCTATCCCGACAGATGGGGGCTTAGGCTGAGCCCTGGGTGTGACATGTGGACACTAAAGGCACAGTGTGTCGAGATCGTCCTTGTTTCCTTCCGAGCAGTTTCCTGTACTCAGGCTGCTTCCTGGCTGTGAAGCAGGACAGCACCTGCCACCCATACCTACCACCTCATAGTTATGCAAGGATTACAGCACCTCATCTGCAGAGCCATGCTGGCTATTGCTATTAATAACACAAGGAGGGAGATTATCTTTTGGAGTTTGAAAGGGTTCGAAAAGGCCCCAAAGTGGACACTTCCTAGCAAGGGCCATCACACCAACTCTCGTAACTCAGCCCTTTGCGTGTCACCAAAGTTCTCCTAGAAACACTTTTTTGCGACTCTCAGTGTCCCCCGTGAGGCCAAGTAAGAGTTATTAACCTCGTTTATACACAAACAAAAAGAGCTCTGTGGGATATTTCGGGTTGTGTAAGGGGAAATGGATATCCTCAGCAAAGTAGGCCTCCTAAAGGCCTGCAAGCAGGAAACGCCTGAGAGAGGGTTGAGAGGCGCCCCCCGAAGTTCCGCCCCGCCGCGAGCCCCGGATGAGGAAGTGGCGGGGCCACCGAGACGGCGGAGGCCGGGAGAGAGAGGCCCGGGGCGCGGGGGCGGGAAGGGGGCGGGGCCCCCAGGGCGGAGCTACCGGAGCGGCGCGGGCTCTCAGGTGAGCCAGTGCTCCGCGGCCGGGGCGGGCCTGCCGGCACCTCAAGCTCAGGGACGGAAGCTGTGCAGGCCGTGGAGGCTCAAGTCGGGTGTCCACGGGAGGCACGGGGGACCTGGAGAGAGTCCGGGCCCAGAGGCCCGGGCCTGAGACGGGTAGGGGCTCCAGAACGGCGAATGAGTGAGGCTGTCCGCCCGGGACTGGCGCTTGGGGGATTGAGGTAGGGGACTGGTGGCAGAGGTTCGAGTCCCAGCTCTGCCTCGAACCCGCTGTGTGACCTTGTACAAGTCTCTCTCCCTCTCTGAATCTCAGCGGCTTCAACTGTGGAACGGAGGCGGAAAGGTCCGCTGAGAGTGGTACAGGTGGAGGTTGGGGGAAGGACCTCTGCCTTCCTCTTTGTAGTCGCCTTTCCCAGGACATTGGTGGCGAAACGCGAACGGTAGGAGCGTCTCGGAGTGACCTTGTGCAAGTCCCTTGCTCTCACTTTGCCCATGTGCAAAATGAGTGGACTAATTTCCTTTAAGATGTCTTTAATATTGGAGTGTTTGACGTAGGTGGAAACAAGATATTGAGCGCTCATTCGCTACGAATGAATTGTAGAAATAGAATCTATCTTTTCTGAGGTTTGACGTTAGACCCTAGCTCAGATTCCCCTTATTTACCCTATTGTGTTTGTTCTCCCTCCTTGCTTGTAATTGGAGGAGTGACTTCATCCAAGAGCCACTAGGCACCACATTTCAGCTGAGCAACACCAGTATCTTCACTGGCCTAAAAAAATCAAAGAGCAGTTGCAAGGAAAAGTGTGACATTTCAACCTTTTTGTTTCTGTTTCAGTGGTAGGGAGGCAAGATGACGTCTCTGCCCCAAACTTGGAACAGCTGAAGGAAACAACAGTGCAAAATGAGAACAACTAAGGTCTACAAACTCGTCATCCACAAGAAGGGTTTTGGGGGCAGTGGTCAGTATTGATTGACCTTTCGGGATTGTGTGAGTTGGCTTAGGTTCTGGTGTGTTTGGTGCTTCCAGTGCCATGAAAATTGCACATTGACTCACAGGACAGTTAAGGCTAGACAGGCGACTTAACAGAGTTAAGCAGGAGCTATAACACAGTAATTGGGAGGGCAGTCAGACTGTTCTAAAAGCATTTGCATCCAGACTTTTAAGGAACACGGTGAATGTCCTGGTTTACTACCCCTTTGTTTAATTATGTTGTTTATTACAAATTTATTGTGTATGTTCCATGAAATTCTAGCCTGTTCTATTTCGGTAGATAAGAGAAACTAAAATGATATTTGTTTGACATTCAGTGAGAGAGAAGTATCATAGATGTGCATAGAACAGGTATAATCAAAGTGGGAACTTTTGCCTGATTCCTAGGCATAGGAAGAAAGAACAGGATGCAGTGTGTTACACTCCACTGAACCAGAGTCTCAGTACTAGCTCTGCCTCTAACTTTCCTGGTGACCTCAGACAAGCCCCCAGTTTAGTTTATCTGCAAGTTGAAAGGCTTTAGAATGGTTTTTCTTTGCCCTTTGAATCCATAAATCTGCAAAATAAGAGGACACTTACTAGTGTGATTGTTTTCTATTGTAAAGGAAAAAGTTTTCCTTTTGTTTTAACAACTTTATTTACTTTAGAAATTAGAATTAACACAATGAGTCTTTTTATAAAATTTTGTATCTTAGGATGCATTTGCTTCTGTGTTAAGTGAATATAAGCTTCAAGAGGACCAGGACTGCCAAAAAGGGAAAACATTATATTCATAGGGTGGTGTGAGGCTTAACTTGATCTTTGTAAAGTATTTAATAGAGTAACAGTGTCTGCTCAATAAATGTAGCCATTATGATTACTAGGACAAGGATATGCCAGGCATTGCTATACTTAAAATACAATTTCTGGCTCGGTGCCTGTGGCTCAAGCGGCTAAGGTGCCAGCCACATACACCTAAGGTGGAGGGTTCGAATCCCCAGCCCAGGCCCGCCAAACAACAATGATGGCTGCAACCAAAAAATGGCCAGGTGTTGTGGCGGGCACCTGTAGTCCCAG
>NW_003852511.1:5645620-5652997 GCF_000181295.1 Otolemur garnettii
CCAGTCTCCTGCCTCTGCCACCCAAGGAGCTGGGACTACAGGCGCCTGCCACAACACCCAGCTATTTTTTGGTTGCAGCTGTCATTGTTGTTTGGTGGGCCCGGGCTGGATTCGAACCCACCACCTTAGGTGTATGTGGCTGGCGCCTTAGCCACTTGAGCTATAGGCACCGAGCTGGGTCTGATTATATTTGAAATCTGGATCTGTTTCTCATGGTGTTAGCATAATTAAAGGTGATATCCTTCCTCTCAAAGCAACAAAACAATCATCCTTTCTTTGTAATTCTGAGTTTGTGGGCAGCACCTATGGCTCAGTGAGTAGGGCACCAGCCCCATATACTGAGGTTCAAACTTGACCCTTGCCAAACTGCAACCAAAAAAAATAGCCGGGCATTGTGGTGGGCGCCAGTAGTCCCAGTTACTTGGGAGGCTGAGGCAAGAGAATCACCTAAGCCCAGGAGTTGGAGGTTGCGAATTATGTGACGCCACGGCACTCTACCTAGGGTGACAGAGGGAGACTCTGTCTCAAGTAGACAAGCATCTGAAACCATGATCTTTATGGACCCTAATGTAAACTGGTACCTGAAGTTTTTTCCCTGATCAGGTGCTGCACTTGGAAGTCCAGGCCATTTTTGGCGTCACAAGCTCACAGCAACCTCCAACTCCTGGGCTTAGGCAATTCTCTTGCCTCAGCCTCTGTAGCAGCTGGGACTATAGGCGCCTGCCACAACGCCCAGCTATTTTTTTTGTTGCAGTTTGGCTGGGGCTGGATTTGAACTCGCCACCTTTGGTATACAGGGCCGTATATGGGGCCGGCGCCCTACCCACTGAGCCACAGGCGTTGCCCCAGGCCATTTTGTTTGGCTTGATTTTTATGACATGCAAGAGAGGTGATGAGTTTTAAGGAGAAGGAACCTGGGACCAGTCAGTCCTGGCAATCCTGTTACTAGCTGTCCAACCATAGGCAAGTCACTTAATCTCCGAAGTTATTTCCTCACTCATGTTAGATCCAAAGATTTATTGTGAGCGTCATTTTATAGCAGTGTGTGGGAAATTCTTTGAACATTGTATAAATATAAGGGATTGTGCTGTGTCTGTGGAAGCCAGCCTGTTTTGTTCTTGGTGTATGGAACAAGCATCTGTGGTCTCCAACCCTGGGCTGTGGACTGCTACCAGGCTGTGACCAGTTAGGAACTGGACCCTGCAGCAGGAGGTGAGCAGCCAGGTAGGTGAGCAAGCAAAGCTCAACTTGAAGCTCCACCTGTGTTTATGGCTTGCTGCTCCCTTGCTCCCTCATATTACCGCCTGAGCTGCTCCTGCAGTCACATCAGCTCAGTTAGACTTTTTTTTGAGACAGTTTCACTTTGTTGCCCTTGGTAGAGTGCTGATAACCCACAGCAACCCCAAACTCTTGGGCTCAAGTGATTCTCTTGCTCAGCCTCCCAAGCAGCTGGGACTACAGATGCCCACCACACTGCCCGGCTATTTTTAGAGACAGGGTCTCCCTCTTGCTCAGGCTGGTCTCAGACTCCTGAGCTCAGGCAATCCACCTGCCTCAGCCTCCCAGAGTGCTGGGATTATAGGCATGAGCCACTGCACTCAGCCCCAAGTTAGATTCTTAGAGCAGTGCAAACTCTGCTGTAATCTGCACATGTTAGGGATCTAGGTTGTATGCTGCTGCTGCTTTTTTTTTTGAGACAGAATCTCACTTGGTCACCCTGGGTAGAGTGCTGGGGCATCTTAGCTCACAGCAACCTCAAACTCTTCGGTTCAAGTAATCCTCTTGCCTCAGCCTCCCCTGTCAATGGGACACAGGTGCCCAGCACAACACCCAAGCTATTTTTTTAAGAGACGGGGTCTTGCTCTGGCTCAGATTGGTCTGAAACCTGTGAGCTCAGGCAATCCACCCGCCTCAGCCTCCCAAGTGCTGGGATTACAGGCGTGAGCCACTGTGCTTGGCTATGTTGTATGCTTCTTATAAGAATCTAATGTGTGATGGTATGAGGTGAAAAAGTAATGTACTTTATCCTGACACCATCCCACCCCACTCCCACTCCCATACATAGAAAAATTGTCTTCCATGAAACCAGTCCCTGGTGCCAAGTAGGTTGGGGATGGCTGAATAATATTTGAGGGAATAAAAGGATGTTCCAGAAGCCTGATATCCAGATACCAAGGGCTGCTTTTCCCCTGGGATTAGTAGGATAGTGTTACAGAAAGAGCAGGGGGTTCGGAAACAAGGATACTTGAGCAGTGTTCCACTCAGCTACCCACCAACTTTAGTCATTCCAAATCTTGATTTAAAATGGAAACGCAGGACGGTGCCTGTGGCTCAGTGAGTAGGGCGCCGGCCTCATATACTGAGGGTGGCGGGTTCAAACCCAGCTCCAGCCAAAATGCAACAAAAAATAGCTGGGTGTTGTGGTGGGTGCTTGTAGTCCCAGCTACTAGGGAGGCTGAGGCAAGAGAATCAACCTAAGCCCAAGAGTTGGAGGTTGCTGTGAGCTGTGACACCATGGCATTGTACCGAGGGTGACAAAGTGAGACTCTCTCTCTAAAAAATAATAACAATAATAACAAAACAGAGGCAGCGCCTGTGGCTTGGTGGGTGGAGCACTGGCCCCATATACTGAGGGTGGTGAGTTCAAGCTGCCCGGGCCAAACTGCAACAACAACAACAAAAATAGCTGGGCATTGTGGGTGTCTGTAGTCCCAGCTGCTCCGGAGACTGAGGCAAGAGAATCCTCTAAGCCCAGGAGTTGGAGGTTGCAAATTATGTGACGCCACGGCACTCTACCTAGGGTGACAGAGGGAGACTCTGTCTCTACAAAAAAAAGAAAATAATAATAATAATAAAATAAAATGAAAACTCACCCGCCCATGGGGTAGTAATGCCAACATGGTGGGTTGTGAGGACCCATTATGAGAACATACACAGTGTACCTATCACCCAAATGAGTGTGATTTCTACTTGAGATCTCTGAATTATCTTTCAGATGATGAGCTAGTTGTGAACCCAAAAGTGTTTCCTCACATCAAGCTTGGAGACATTGTAGAGATTGCTCACCCCAACGATGAATTCAGGTGAGCATCCTGTTAGGATCAAGAGAACTGGGCAGCCTACTGGTCCTAAATGATATTTTGTGTAAGGGTGAAAGGTGGACAGGCTAGTAAAGGCTTTTAAACAATGCTCATGCCCTCTAGGATTTGGTAAACCAATACATTTTCAAAAATAGTCTTTATGTTTTAAAGATGAGATGACGGCTCTGAAAAATTCTGTAGCATTTGTCCATTTTCTTTAGTGTCTGTGTAACTTTCCTTGTTTCTAAGGAAATTTTTTCCTATTGTTGTAGTACAAGTTACAATATGTCCACAGTGATCTGTTTGCTTTTTGTGGGGGATGAGGAAAGCTGGGGAGTTACTGCTTACAGTATCTCACCTTTTTGTTGCTTTCTTTTCTAGCCCTCTGCTTTTGCAAGTCAAGTCACTTAAGGAAGATTTACAGAAAGGTAAGAATTACCTTTCTTTTTGAGATTTTTTTTCAGGGTAACAGAAAGATTTTATTTAGGAAGAACAAAGAGACGACCTGGAAGTTGTGCTTGAACCCACCCCTTTCCTCCTCCCACAATCCCTCGCGCTCTTTCTTTCCAACTTGGGCCCTGCAGAATGGCTCCCGCAAAGAAGGGTGTCGAGAAGAAGAAGGGCCGGTCTGCTATCAACGAGGTGGTGACTAGAGAATACACTATCAATATTCACAAGCGCATCCATGGAGTGGGCTTCAAGAAGCGTGCCCCTCGAGCGCTCAAAGAGATCCAGAAATTTGCCATGAAAGAGATGGGAATTCCGGATGTGCGCATTGATACCAGGCTTAACAAAGCTGTCTGGGCCAAAGGCGTAAGGAATGTCCCATACCGTATCCGTGTGCGGTTATCTAGAAAACGCAATGAAGATGAAGATTCACCAAACAAGCTCTATACTTTGGTTACCTATGTACCTATTACCACTTTCAAAAATCTACAGACAGTCAACGTGGATGAAAACTAACTGGTGATTGTCAGACACATCAAATAAAATTTTAAAATTAAAAAAAAAAAAAGAGCAAGGAGAGTTGAAAGTGGCTGTCTTTAAGAGTTTTACCTTTACCATCTCAGAAACAGTAAGAACCCTCTCTTCATAATCTCAGGGAATGTGGGCCGGTACTTCTCTTATCAAATTGTAATCCCTCTAAAAAAATTGTCAGGTGTCAAAACTGCCAAGGAATCTCATTTCTCAGCATCTTGAGGGAAATAAAGAAATTATCTTTGTTTAGACTCATGAGAGAAGTTTATCTGAATATGTGAAAGTTTATAAATAACTGCAAATTGTTGGTAAAACAGATTTTTCTAAATACACACCCACACAAGAGAAAAACAAGTATGTAGATTGCATTATTAATATAGTACATTGTTTCACAAAGTAATTTGTTAAATGCCTATTCTAAGGTGAGTTGGGCAGTGGGGGAAGAAACATATATAGACAATTGCCCAATGGAGTTTTTTATAAACTATCTTTATCCTTCCAACAAATCTTGAGTGAATAAGGAAATTTAGTTTTAGCTGGACTATAATCTAAGTGGAGTCAGAATGGTGATTCTACTTACTCATTCTGCATCTACATTCTTTGATTTTTCCTGTAATAGTTATGCCATGCTACTCAAGGAACCAGGATGTTAACTGGTGGTAAATAATTTAATTACTGAAATTGATTTTCCTTTCTTAAAATAAATTCTTTAAACAGATAATTCCTTTAATAGTAAGAGAAAAAAAAAACAACTTCTGTGTTGCTCTAAATGGCTTTGATGTCAGATGCTCAGGTTTAGCCACTCAATACAGAGGGTGCCAAAAAATGTATATACTTTTTAAGAAAGAAAAAACTGTATTAAAATTGGAATATTCAACATATACTGATAATGTTTGTTATCTTGTATATTTTAAATGTTACTGGTATATATTGAGTATGACAATTTTAATAACAGTGTTTTTCTTTTTAATTGAATGGTAACTATGTACATTAATGCACTTCTGGGGTACAATGTGGTGTTTTCACATACAATTTGAAACATTTCCATCAAACTGGTTAATATAGCCTTCATGTCATTTTCTTAGTTAATGTGTTAAAACGTTCATATTCTACTCTTAGAAAGATTCACTTGTACCCTTGTAAGATAAACCATAGAAGTGATCCCTCCAATCTCCCTCCTTCCACCCATTCCCCCCTCCCCTCTCCCTGATACAGTGTTTTCTTAAATTGTGTATACATTTTTTTTGGCATTCTCTGTATATTAATTCGATTGGAAAATATTCTATAAAACCTTACTCCTAAGAATGGTATTCCTATCCTTACCCCATCTCCTGCCACCCACGGGTTTCTTACTTGCCAGACTTAAAGGCTCATTGAAAAGTTTATTTTTTTCTTAATTACTATGGATACCTTCATTCTAAATGAGGGATTTCTTTTTTCTTATGGATTTTTACAGGTCTTTGAACTTTCTTATGCTACTTAAATTCCTTCTTTCCCCTTCCTTTCTGCCTTCTACTCTCTCCTCTTTTGTCTCTCTTATTTGATTGGAGTGCAGTGGCATCATCATAGCTCTCTGCAACCTCAAATTCCTGGGCTGAAATGACCCTCCCCCCTCAACCTTCTGAGTAGCTGGGACTACAGGTATGCCCCACCATGCCCAGCTAATTTTTCTTTTCTTTCTTTCTTTTTTTTTTTTTTTTTTTTTTGAGACGGAGTCTCAACCTGTTGCCCTGGGTAGAGTGCCGTGGCAGCACAACTCACAGCAACCTCAAACTCTTGGGCTTAAGCGATTCTCTTGCCATAGCCTTCCAAGTAGCTGGGACTACAGGCACCCACTACAATGCCCAGCTGATTTTTGGTAATAGTTGTCATTGTTGTTTGGCAGGCTGGGGCCAGATCCGAACCTGCCAGCTCTGGTGTACGTGGCTGGTACCCTAGCCACTGAGCTACAGGCACTGAGCCTCTTTGTTTTTTTTGTTTATTTGCTTGTTTGTTTTCTGGTGCCAGGAATACAGGCATGAACCACTGCACCCCACCACCTCTCTTTTTTTTAGGAGTGAAATTTATTTATTTAGAGACAGAGTCTTACTTTGTGACCCTCGGTAGAGTGCTGTGGCATCACAACTCACAGCAACCTCAAACTCTTGGGCTCAAGCAATCCTCTTGTCTCAGCTTTCCTAGTAGTTGAGATTACAGGGTGCCTGCCCCCAATGCCCAGCTATTTCTTTCTTTTTTTTTTTTTAAGAGATGGGATCTCACTCTTGCTCAGGCTGGTCTTGAACTCTTGAGCTCAGGCAATCCACCCGCCTTGGCCTCTCAAGAGTGCTAGGATTATAGGTGTGAGCCAGCGACCCGCCTTACTTATTTATTTAATTTCAGATTAATACGAGGGTACAAAAAATGAGGTTACAATGTTTGCACTTGTTAGGTAAGGTCTATGTTGTAGTTGGATCCCACACCCAGGAGGTATGCCGTATACCCATACATTGTGCCTATTAGGTAGGCGCACCTCAGTCCCTCTCCCCGCTTCCCTCCCACTCCTCCCCGTGAGTTGAACTGAGTTTTTCTCTTGTGTGGGCGTGTATTAGTTCATCTACTGGTTTCATATTAGTATTTAGTACATTGGATACTTGCTTTTTCATTCTTGTAATACTTTACTAATCTCACTTATTTTTTCAATTGCTTAGGTTTAAGCTCCTGGAAAGCAGCAAATTGTGCTTTGCCCATGGCAAACGATCAGTTGTGTTGCTTGTTTAATGTCCAAGTATTTATAGATTAGGATGTATGTACTAGCTTTTTCAAAATGTGTTACCTGAGCCAGATTTCTTCACTATTTCAGAAACTATCAGTGTGGACCAGACTGTGACTCAAGTGTTTCGGCTAAGACCTTATCAAGATGTCTACGTGAATGTTGTAGACCCTAAGGTTTGTCTTTGTTCTGGACTTGAATATATTTTTGGAATGACGAGCACCTTTCTTCTACATTAAGTCACTAAGAAAATAATGAGTTACTTAAATATAGTATTAGATTATTAAATATATGGCCATATTAGGTCTTTTAGGTTATAGGTGGTATGTAAGTAGTGTTTCAGATTCTGTATATGAAGCTATATGTAAAATTTTTTATATTTTCTCATTTTTTTTCAAAAAATGATGCTATAATAGGTAAAAATTGTCCAGAAGGTATTGACATTAGTAGGGAAATAAGCACATAAATCAATGTCATGGCTCGGCACCTGTGGCTCAAGTGGCTAAGGCGCCAGCCACATACACCTAAGGTGGCGGGTTCGAATCCCCAGCCCAGGCCCGCCAAACAACA
>NW_003852511.1:5653290-5655914 GCF_000181295.1 Otolemur garnettii
TCACAGCTCACAGCAACCTCAAACTCTTGGGTTTAAGCAATTCTCTTACCTCAGCCTCCTAAGTAGCTGGGACTACAGGTGCCCGCCACAGCACCGGGCTATTTTTTGGTTGTAGTTGTTATTGTTGTTTGACAGGCCCGGGCTGGATTTGAACCCACCAGCTCTGGTGTATGTGGCTGGCACCCTAGCTGCTGAGCTACAGGTGCTGAGCCAGTACTGGGTTTAAAAATATATATATACATATATATGTGTGTGTGTGTGTGTATAAATACATGTAAAATATATACATATATATTTTAATTTGAGAGGGAGTTTCCCTCTGTTGCCCTGGGTAGAGTAACATGGTGTTATCATAGCTCACAGCAACCTCAAACTTTTGGGCTCAAGTGATCCTCTTGCCTCAGCTTCCCAAATAGCCGGGACTATAGGCACCTGCCACAATGCCTGGCTAATTGTTCTATTTTTAGTAGAGATGGGGTCTTGCTCTTGTTGAGTTGGTCTCAGACTCCTGAACTTAGGCCATCCATCCACCTTGGCCTCCCAGAGTGCTAGGATGGCAGACTTGAGCCACTGTCTGGCCTGGAACTCTTTTTTTTTTTTTCTCTCTCTTTTATCTTTTTTCTTAAGCTTCCTCTTGGTCATACTTGTATTTTAATTATTATTATTGTATGTTTTAGAGACAGAGTCTTGTTTTGTCTCCTAGGCTGGAGTGCAGTGGCACAATTAACCTTGAATCCCTGGGTTCAAGCAATTGTCTCACCTCAGGCTCCTGAGTAACTAGGACTATAGGCACACGCCTATGCCTGGCCTAAGTTTTAAATTTTTGACAAGGCCTCACAATGTTGCCTAGGTTGATCTGAAACTCCTAGTCTCAAGCAAGCCTCCCACAGTCCTGGGATTATAGGTGTGAGCTACTGTACCTGGCTGCACTCTTTGCACTCAAAATGATTGTGATACAACTGTTATAGGATCAGTTGTAGACTTACTACCTATACTTGAAAGCTGCCTTTGACAGGGCAAAATTCTGTTGTTTTAGATTTCTAGTAGTTTTTTTTTTTCAAAAAGTTTTTTTTCCATGGGGAGTGGGTGTTGTCTTATGAATATAAATTGTGACAGAGTAAGGCAAGAATTATTTTATTATCCCTTTTAGGATGTGACCCTTGACCTAGTGGAATTAACTTTTAAGGATCAGTATATTGGCCGTGGGGATATGTGGCGACTAAAGAAAAGTTTGGTAGGTGTGATTTTTTTTAAAAGTTTGTTATTATTTCCATTATGTGATTAACCCCTGTTTATCATAGATATTTAGAAGAGCTAGAAGGGAGAAGAGTATAAAATCATTTTCATTTCTAGCATCTATAGATAATTATTGTTAAGTATCCTGTGGGTTCTTCTTTTTTCTCTTCATAACTTTTTTCAGCTTTGTTTATTTATTGTTACAGAGGTTTACTCTACATTTTAAGTTTAAATGGGAAATTATACTATATTTTACATTTAAATGGTACTTTAGTTTTCATTTTTCTTTTTTTTCTTGAGACATAGTGTCACTACATCTCCCTTGGTAGAGTGCCGTGGCATCTCAGCTCATAGCAACCTCCAACTCTTGGGCTTAAGTGATTCTCTTGCCTTAGCCTCCCAAGTAGCTGGGACTACAAGTGGCCACCATAATGCCTGGCTATTTTTCTGTTGCAGTTGTCATTGTTGCTTAGCTGGCCCAGGCTGGGTTTGAACCCACTAGCCTGGGTGTATGTGGCTGGCACCGTAACTACTGTGCTCCAGGTGTTGAGCCAGGCACTTTAGTTTTCAGATTTTTCACTTGATCTCATTTGTTTTTCACATCTTCTTCTGGAAAGGTATTTATTGTTACTAATTTATAGGCTAGATAGCTAGCAAGCTGTTGACACTTGGCAAGAACCTGGATCTTGTGGTTTCTAGGTCAGACTGCTTTTTGCTTCCCATTTTCCTTATTTATTTATTTATCTGGACAGAATCTCACTTTGTCACCCTGGGTAGAGGGCCGTGGCATAATAGCTCACAGCAACCTCAGACTCTTGGGCTCAAGCAATCCTCTCGCCTCAGATTCCCAGGCAGCTAGGACTACAGGTGACCATCACAATACTTGGCTATTTTTAGAGATGGGGTCTCACTCTTGCTCAGGCTGGTCTTTTTTTTTTTTTTTTTCTTAAAGACAGAGTTTTACTTTGTTGCCCTCAGTAGAGAGTTGTGGTGTCATAGCTCACAGCAATCTTAGACTCTTGAGCGCAAGTAATTCTTTTGCCTGAGCTTCCCAGGTATCTGGGACTACAGGCGCCCGCCACAACATTCAGCTGTTTTTAGTTATGGGGTCTCGATCTGGCTCAGGCTGGTCTCAAACCTGTGAGCTTAGGCAGTCCACCCGCCTTGGGCTCCCAGAGTGTTAGGATTACAGGCATGAGCCACTGAGGCCAGCCCCATAGTTATTTATTTATTTATTTATTTATTTATTTATTTATTTTTTGAGACAGAGCCTCAAGCTATCCCCCTGGGTAGAGTACCGTGGCATTACAGCTCACAGCAACCTCCAACTCCTGGGCTCAAGTGAGTCTCCTGCCTCCGCCTCCCCAGTAGCTGGGACCACAGGCGCC
>NW_003852511.1:5656680-5658423 GCF_000181295.1 Otolemur garnettii
TTTTGGTTGCAGCCGTCATTGTTGTTTGGCGGGTCCGGGCTGGGGATTCGAACCCGCCACCTTAGGTGTACATGGCTGGCGCCTTAGCCAGTTGAGCCACAGGCGCCGAGCCGAAAATACTTCTTATTGGAGTGTTTGCATATTATAAAACAACACATTCTAGATCAAAATGCCATATAGTATACATTTTCAGGAAAACATTTTGGCTTATTTTTCATTATATTTGGTGAGTGAGGGTTCTGTTTTCGAAAATGAGTGATAAAATGAAGAACTACTATATTTAAATGAGCATGTAAATATAGCTGTAAACATATGTGAGTATAAGTGCAGTAGAACCTCTTTAGTTGACCACCCCCTACATTAACTACCTCATTAAGCTGACCTAATTTTCATCAACCAGACATGCACCACATGTACGTATCAATAAGATAGGCCTAGTTCCTTATGTTGACCACCTCCCTATGTTGATTAGTTTGTTAAGAGTCCCTTGGTTGGTCAACTTACAGAAGTTCTGCTACAAATTAGTAAGTGGGTCCTGGGATTCAGACTCAGGTATTCATCCATCCAAAGCTCCTACTCCTCATCTTCATGAAATACTGTTTTCCTAAAATATAACATCATTAACCTCTCAGAGAAAATAAATGCTTTCATGTATGTATCAATCTAATAGGCACAGATCTGTGATGACCGCCTCCGTATGTTGAGCGGTTTGTTACAGTCCCTGGGGTGGTCAGAGGTCCTAGTGTGTCTGTGAAGCTCACCGTTTGTTATCTACCTGGTCTTTACATCTGTCTGTATTTGTCAGACTCTTTAAGCACCTATAGTTATACCTACCTCAGCCCGTTTTCCCATGGGGGTAAATCTGTTACTCTCAGGTGAATTGAATTTTGTGTTGTTAGAAGAAATTAAAAAGGCAGGAGACCTCATTTGTGACTTTTTATAGTCTTAATATGTTAAATCTCTTTCTCTCTCCCCTTAGGTTAGCACATGTGCTTATATTACCCAGAAGGTGGAATTTGCTGGCATCAGGTAGCTATTAATATCACTCTTTTTAATTTTTCTTTCTTTCTTTCTTTTTTTGTATCTGTCTGTCACCCTTAGCAGAGTGCTGTGGCATCACAGCTCACAGTAACCTCAAATTCTTGGGCTTAAGCAATTCTCTTGCCTCAGCTTCAGAAGTAGCTGGGCCTACAGGAGCCCACCACAATGTCCAGCTATTTTTTTTTATTGCATTGTCATTGTTGTTTAGCTGGCCTGGAGCAGGTTCAAACCCACCACCGTCAGTGCATGTGGCTGGCACTGTAACCACTATGTTATGGGCGCTGATCCCTTTTTTCTATTTTTTTCAGACAGAGTCTCACTTTGTTGCCCCCAGTAGAGTGCTGGGCCAACAGAGTTCACAGCAACCTCAAACTTTTGGGTTTAAGCAATTCTCTTACCTCAGTCTCCCAAGTAACTGGGAATACAGGCTCCTGCCACAACACCCGGCTATTTCTAGAGACAGGATCTCGATCTAGCTCAGGCTGGTCTTGAACTGTGAGCTGCTTGATCCACCTGCTTAGGCTTCCCAGAGTGCTGGGATTACAGACATGAGCCACTGCACCCAGCCTTATATGTCACTCTTGATTTACCTATGCAGTTACTGGGCTACATAAGGCATTTGAGGCATATCATTATCCATGCAATAAAATATGCAATCTCAGACAAACAACAGGATGCACTATGATTTTTTTTTTTTTTTTT
>NW_003852511.1:5658883-5670475 GCF_000181295.1 Otolemur garnettii
TCATTGTTGTTTGGCGGGCCCGGGCTGGATTCGAACCCGCCACCTTGGGTGTACGTAGCTGGTGCCTTAGCCACTTGAGCCACAGGCGCCAAGCCACTTCTGGGTATTCTGTAACAAAGGAGTTAGAGACTCATATAGTATTAGAACTGGGGAAAAAAAAGTAGATACAAATCTAATCAAACCTTTTCATTTCATAGATTAAAAAGTAGGTTTAGAGTCATAAGATAACTAACAGAATAGGCTCAGCACCTATAGCTCAGTGAGTACAGTGCTGACCACATACACCAAAGGTGGTGGGTTTGAGCCTTGCCCAGGTCTGCTAAACAACAGTGACAACTGGAACCAAAAAATAGCCAGGTGTTGTGGGTGCCTGTAGTCTCAGCTACTTGGGAGGCTGAGGCAAGAGAATCACTTAAGCCCAAGAGTTTGAGGTTGCTGTGAAGTGTGATGCCACGCACTCTACTGAGGTTGACAAAGTGAGACTGTCTCAAAAAAAAAAAAAAAAAGATGACTAGCAGAATAGTTCTTGATTTATTACATTTTAAACTATATTTCCCTGGTATTGATTTATTAAAATTATTTTTATATATTGGTTTGTGAACAAAAGGGACTTCCTTTTTTTTTGGAGTTTTTGGCTTAGGCTGGGTTTGAACCCAACCACCCCTAGCATATGAGGCTGGCGCCCTACTCCTTTGAGCCACAGGCACTGCCCTTCTTAAAGTCCCTTTTAAATTCAAAAAGTATTGTATGTACATAGTAAAACATTCAAATAATATGATAAGGTATATCCTATATCCTTTTCCCCAGAAGTAATCTGCATTTTTCCTGAAATTTGCAGTGTATACACAAGCATATTTATGTCTGATTGACTTTCATTTGTTTATTTTAGTTTGAGATAGAATATCACCCTGTCACCCTGGGTAGAGTGCCTTGGCATCATAGCTCACAGCAACCTCAAACTCCTGGGCTTGAGCAATCTTTTTGCCTCAGTCTCCCAAGTAGCTGAGACTACAGTTGCTTACCACTGTGCCCAACTAGTTTTTCTATTTTAGTAGAGCTGGGCTCTTGCTCTTGCTCAGGCTGGGCTTGAACTCCAGAGCTCAAGCAGTTCACCTACTTTGGCCTCTTAGAGTGCTAGGATTATAGGCGTGAGCTACTGCGTCCAGCCTGATTGACTGACTTTTAGTAATACTGAGATTGCTCAGTGGGTTCAGATGATGCAGTTTGGTTCCCTATTATAAAGCTCCTCATCAACTTTTCTCCAGTGATTTAAGTCACTGTTAATTGTTGTAAAATAGTGATTTTCTAATTTTCAGTCATCCTTTCTATATTTATTAGCTGGTATCCTTTGTTTTATTTATGAGACAGTCTCACTCTGTCCTCTCGACTGCATACCCAGTTAACTTTTTTTTCCCATTTTTTAAGAAATGAGATCTCCCTTTATTGCCTGACTGGAGTGCATTGGCTATTCTCAGGTGTGATCATAGTCCACTGCAATGTGAAACTCCTGGGCGCAGGCAACCCTTCTATCTCAGCCGCCCAAGTAACAAGGACTATAGGCATGTACTACCAGGCTTGGCTAATTCTTTTTCATTTTTTTTGAGATAGGTGTCTTGCTATAATGTCCATTCTATCTTGAATTCCCAGGCTCATGTGATCTCCCTACTTTAGCCTCCCAAGGTTTTGAAATTACAAGAGTGAGCCACTGTGTCCAGCCCCTGAATCCTTTTAGTATTTATTTATTTAGATTTTTTGAGACAGAGTCTCACTGTGTCACCCTCGATAGAATGTCGTGGCATCACAGCTCACAGCAACCTCAAACTCTTGGGCTTAAGCAATTCTTTTGCCTCAGCCTCCCAAGTAGCTGGGACTACAGGTGCCTGCCACAATGCCTTGCTATTATTATTTTTTTTTTTTGGCTGGGGCCTGGGTTTGAACCTGCAACCTCTGACATATGGGGCTGACGCTCTACCCTTTTGAGCCACAGGCGCCGCCCACGCCTGGCTATTTTTTTGTTGCAGTTGTCATTGTTGGTTTTAGCTGGACTGGGCTGGGCTCGAACCCACCAGCCTCTGTGTATGTGGCCAACACCCTACCCTCTGAGCCATGGGTGCCACCTTTAAATGGATGTTTTAAAAGTTGATTGTTTTAATTCTTTTAAAACTTCAAGCAACTAAAGCACAACTCAAGTGACGAAATGCAACCTAGATTCATGGGATGGTGAACCAGGGGTCAGGAAACCTCACTTCTGAGTGAGTGAGTGATCTATTAACTTCATTAGTGCCAGCAATTAGCTATCACTGTGATCAGTGAGTAGGTAAACTCTCAGTCTCCACATCTGCAATCATTCCATGATTGGTTTAGAGTCTTTTTCCGTCAGGCACTAGATAATAAATATTTTAGATGTCATTGGTCACATAGATCTCAGGTCTCTATTGCATATTCTCTGTGTGTGTTTGTGTTTAAAAATGTAACAACTGGGTGGTGCCTAGGGCTCAGTGAGTAGGGTGCCGGCCCCATATTCTGAGGGTGGCAGGTTCAAACCTGCCCCGGCCAAACTGCAACAAAAAATTAGCCGGGCATTGTGGTGGGCGCCTGTAGTCACAGGTACTCGGGAGGCTGAGGCAAGAGAATTACCTAAGCCCAAGAGCTGGAGGTTGCTGTGAGCTGTGATGCTACAGAATTCTACCAAGGGTAATAAAGTGATACTCTGTCTCTAAAAAAAACAGTAACAAGCATTTGTAGTTGTGGACCATACAAAAACAAGAGATGGGCTGGATTTGTCCCATAGGCTGCATATAGTTTATTGAGCCATGATTTAGAAACCTTCTCAATTCCCTTTCCTTCTTAAATTCCTTATTTCTTTTTTGTAAATGGCCCCATATACGTGGTGCTAGATAAAGAAAATCCTGACACAATGACAGTTTTAGACTTTTCAAGATCTGTCCTAATATTTTGCTGAGGCATACGTAGTTAAATCTCAACATCAAAGTCTTCTATCCTTTCTCTAGAAGATTCGTAGTATTTGTACATTGGATCAAACTTCACTTTCTCTTGCTAACTCCATGAATGGACGAACAAAAAAGATGTTCTGGCCCTCATGTGAGGAAAAGAAAGTAAAGTCATTATTTGTATAGTTGATGGCATTATGAATTTTTAAAGAATTTTCCTGTAATTTAACTTTCAACCTGGTAATGAGTTAAATAATTAAGGACATATGAGACAGTTTCATTATCTTGAGACCCTGCCTTTAAAACATTATTTTTTCTTAAACATTTTTATTTCCTCTGAGCAAATTCCCAATATAGAGTGTTAAAAATATTAAGGGCAGTGCCTGTAGCTCAAAGGATTAGGGCACCGCCCCATATACTGGAGGTGGTGTGTTCAAACCAGCCCTGGCTAAAAACTGCAAAAATTTAAAAAAAATTAGCATGCCTGAAACTTATGAGTTAGGAAAATAATGATTCGGGGTGACACCTGAATCCTCACTCCTTATATGAGATGAATTTTTGAGCGGGTAAAGGTCGCCCCAATTAAAAAAAAATTAGCATGTTAGAAACATTGAGGAAAATTTCAAAAGAAAATTTCACTATTTCAAAGTGAAATATCTCTTTCCAATCCAACTTTTTTCTTTGAGATAAAGCCTCAAGCTATCCCCCTGGGTAGAGAGTGCCGTGGCATCACAGATCACAGCAACTTCCAACTCCTGGGCTCAAGCGAGTCTCCTGCCTCAGCCTCCCAAGTAGCTGGGACCACAGGTGCCTGCCACAATGCCTGGCTATTTTTTGGTTGCAGCCGTCATTGTTGTTCTGGTGAGCACGGGATTTGAACTCACAACCTTAGGTGTATGTGGCTGGTGCCTTAGCCACTTGAGCCATAGGCGCCAAGCCTCTAATCCAACTTTTGCTTTATTATTTTTAAATATTTTTTCTTTTTGGTTTTTCTTTTGTTTTTATTTTCCTTTTTTTTTTCTTTTTTGATACAGAGTCTTACTCTGTTCCCCAGGCTAGAGTGTTGTGGCATCAGCCTAGCTCACAGCAACCTCAAGTTCCTGGGTTCAAGTGATCCTCCTGCCTCAGCCTCCCAGAGTGCTAGGATTACAGGTATGAGCCACTGTACCTGGTCTATGTTTTTAATTTTTTAATTAGTTAATTAATTTTTTTTTTTGAGATAGAGTCTAACTTTGTCACCCTTGTTAGAGTGCTGTGGCATCATAGCTCACAGCAACCTCAAACTCTCGGGCTTAAGCAATTCTCTTGCCTCCGGAGTAGCTGGGACTACAGGCACCCACCACAATGTCCAGCTATTGTTAGACACGAGGTTTCGCTCTGGTTCAAACTGGTCTCTAACTTGTGAGCTTAGGCAATCCCCCGACCTTGGCCTCCCAGAATGCTAGGATTATAGGTGTGAGCCACCGTGCCTGGCCAGTTAATGTTTTTGAGACAGAGTCTCACTCTGCTGCTCTAGCTAGAGTACAGTGTTGTTATCACAGCTCACTGCAACCTCAAACTATAAGGCTCACGCGATCCTCTTGCCTCAGCCTCCCAAGGAGGTAGGACTACAGGCGGCGGCCATGGCACCCTGCTAGTTTTTTTCTATTTCTAGTAGAGATGGAGTCTTGCTGTTGTTTAGGCTAGTCTCACCTCCTGGAGTCAAGCAATCCACCCACCTAGGCCTCCCATAATGTTAGGATTACAGGTGTAAGCCACCTGACCTGGCTTTTTGTTTTGTTAAAATACTGTACTTGGGACCCTCTCCTGTTTATTTATTTATTTTTGCAGTGTTTGCCTGGGGCTGGGCTTGAACCCACCACCCCTGTATATGAGGCTGGTGCCCTACTCCTTGAGCCACAGGTGCCTCGCCTGTTTAATCATATTGTAGCTTATTTTAACTTTTTAATTCACAGAGTGATGAAACTTAGTTGTAAAAGATAGTGGTGATCACTGACTCCACACAACTCATTTGATAGAAAAACAAGGGAAGTGACCTGCCTAAGCTCATGCATAAATGAAGGACTGGTATTCCGAGGTCTCCTTCATTGAGATCTAGGGCTTGGCAGTGTGCCATTTGCTGTTCTTGCACTCTGTGAGAAGCCATGCATACTCTTGGGTTATGTCTAGGGGATATAAATTATGTGCTTGCATTTGTCAGTGGCGTTTGTTTCTCCTTCAAACCAGTAGAAAAGAGAAAGATAGTGCCTTTGGGCTGTTCTTGGTTCCTTTTGGGTAAGGGAAAATTAAAGGCTTAGGAATCAGGGTCAACATTGCATTTTCTCTGTGTGTGTGTGTGTGTGCCTGTGTATGCATGCATGCTTTTCTTTCTTTCTTTCCTTCCTCTCCTTCCCCTTTCCTTTCCTTTCCATTCCTTGACAGAGTCTCACTTTGTCTCTGTCAGTAGAGTGCCCTCAAACTCTTGGGCTAGAGAGTTTTTTGTTTGTCTGTTTTGTTTTTTAACCACCGAGTCTGGCCCATGCATACTTTTCAATAAAGAATTTTTTCCATAGGGATAATAATAACTGTTTTGTGGTTTACCAAGTTCTCTCATTTACAGTATATGACATTTGACCTTCCCAACCCTAGAAGATGGATGGGGCAGGATTCTTCTTAACCACATTTACTGGTTTTGGGGCAAAGGAGAATTAAGGCCGTAGATGTAAGCCGTAGATAAGCCTGGTCTAACCAAATTCATTATGCAAATATGAGGGCGGCCCAGAGAGATTGATAGATTGTTCAGCATTTCTTAGGTAACTGAGCTGCAACTCGTGGTATGCAGTCTTTTCTGGCTTTTTTCTAGACTTTTCTTTTTTATAAGGACTGATTGTTTAGGTCTACATTGGGGAAAAGAGAGTGAGATAGGTAGAAGATAAGGGCTTAAGAGGTTGGGCGAGGGATGACTGATTACTTGGTTCTTAGGTAACAGCTACCACTTTCTCTCCAGGCTAGCATTTTGTATTAATATTGGCTATACTTTAAGTTCTCCCTAATACAGATAGTTTCCTAGTACTCTTAATTAACCAACTGTTTCCTATCCTAATGCTAACCTCAACTATTTTCCCACATTATCTGATTTAATTTTCAAAATAGTTCTGTGTGGTAGGTATCATTGTGTTACTCTTTTTTTTTGAGACGGAGCCTCAAGCTATCCCCCTGGGTAGAGTGCCATGGCACCACACTCACAGCAACCTCCAACTCCTGGGCTCAAGCGAGTCTCCTGCCTCAGCCTCCCAAGTAGCTGGGACCACAGGCGCCCGCCACAACGCTGGCCATTTTCTGGTTGCAGCCATCATTGTTGTTTGGCGGGCCCGGGCTGGGGATTCGAACCTGCCACCTTAGGTGTATGTGGCTGGCGCCTTAGCCGCTTGAGCCACAGGTGCCGAGCCCATTGCGTTACTCTTAAAGGAAGATTACTGAACCTCATGAGTCATTTTTCCATGGCCATTCAACCAGTAAGTGACACTCAGAGCTGGATTCCTGCCTAGACCAGTTTTTCTGCAGGCTGGTCAGTACAGTATAATACCATGCATTATATACTGTACTATCCATTTCACACCCTCAAAAGTTGCAGAGGAAAAACATCAGTCCTTAAAAATGTAGCACCAAGTTTCCATTAAAAATTTTCAGCACCTAAGCAAGAGTGGGACCCCCATCTCTACTACAAATAGAATAATTAGCCAGGTGCTGTGGGGGTGCCTATATTCTCAGCTACTTGGGAAGCTGAGGCAGGAGGATTGCTGGAACTCAAAAGTTTGAGTTTGCTGTGAGCTACAGTGACACCACAGCACTAGGTGTAAAGCTACAGAGTAAGACTTTGTCTCAGCAAAGTAGCCTCCTTCTATCTTCTGACTGCTTGTTTTCTACTTCTAGTACTATGATGGATTTATGTCCCCATTAAATACTCATTGTATCAAAATGGGGGTTAACAGGCCTGGTACAGGGACTCACACTTGTGATCCTGGTACTTTGGCAGGCTGAAATAGGAAGATTGCTTGAGGCTAGGAGTTTGAGACCAGCTTGGGCAACAGTGAGATGTCATCTCTACAAAAAATAGAAAAATTAGCCAGGCATCATGGCATGGGCCTGTGGTCCCAGCTCCTCAAAAGGCTGAGGCAGGAGGATTGCTTGACCCCAAAGTTCAAGGTTGCAGTGAGCTATGATGATACACTGCACCTCTAGCCCAGCCAACAGAGTGATACCTTGCCTCTAAAACAAAAACAGCAACAACAAAAAACCCCGAGGTAGCAAAATTGTTCATCAGTGCTTCTCAACTTTTTATTGTGACATGGGCCCTTTCAAAGTTTGACCACAGTTGTAGATTCTCTCCCTAGAAAGTTTTACATATCATTTCAGAGGGTTCAAAGATTCTCTGAAGCCCTTTCTTAGATCTTCATGTTGTTTATGGGCTCCCAGATTAAGCACTCCTGTTGTACATACTCAATATAGTATGGGAATTTATATTGGATAATTTGTTCATGGAGCTGTCTTTGAAAATCTATAACGAGTCAGTTCATTGGCTGTAAGTCTCAGAGTAGGAGCCACCTGAAGTTGCCTCTATTTCTTCTTGGTTTAATGTAAAGCTTATAATAATTTATGTGTGTTTCTCTTTTCAGGGCACAAGCTGGTGAGCTATGGGTCAAGAATGAAAAAGTCATGTGTGGTTATATTAGCGAAGATACCAGGGTAAGACTTATAAAATGCCTTTTCAGTTTTATCTCCCTATACCATTTTGTCTATGCCCTAAAATTTAAAAAAAAGAAACAAAGAAATGCCTGATAATCTCATAATTGCTACTGTTTGCCTAGGTGGAACTGGTGATAATTGTCAGGGTCTCCTGTAACTCTGATGATTTGCAGTTGGATTGCTCCAGTTTGGTTTTGATCTTTATTGCCTTTTTCTGAAGGCATTTGTTTTTTATTTATATATATATATATACATACATATATATATATATATATATATATTTTTATTTTTTTTTTTGAGACAGTCTCTCACTATGTTGCCCTCGGTGGAGTGCCGTGGCATTACAGCTCACAGAAACCTTAGACACTTGGGCTTAAGTGATTCTATTGCCTCAGCCTCCCAAGTACTGAGACTACAGGTCCCTGCCACAATGCCTGGCTATTTTTTGGTTGCAGTTGTCATTGTTGTTTGGCAGGCCCAGGCTGGATTCATACTCGCCAGCCCCAGTATATGTAGCTGGCACCCTAACCATGGGCTCTGAGCCAGCAGCTGTTTAATGTTAAACACAGAGATTTAGTATCTGACCTATAGGATATGCTCATTGATACATAACAAAAGTTAAACTGTCGACTTTTCCTTTTTCTCATTTTCTGTCTCCCCTGAGAGCAGTGGTTTCAACTAGGGACCATTTTGTCCTCCCCACCAATAGTCTTGACAATGTCTAGGGACATTTTGGGTTGTCACAACTGGGGGCTTGTGCCTTTGGCATCTAGTGAGGTCACTGCTAAACGTGCTGTGCATACAGAACAGGTCTCTAGAACAGAGAATTATCTGGCCCCAAAGTTAATAATGTGGTGGGGACCTGTCTTGTGCCCTATGGGATAGTTACCAGTATCTTCATGGCTTCCACTCATGAGATGCCAGAATCACCCTCTACAGCCTACCCTGCGAGTCATGTTAGCCCTGGAGATGTCTCCATACATTGCATATGTCCCCTTGGGGACAAAATCACCCCTAGTTGAATACCAGTGCATTAGAGGTAACCATATCTAAATTTTATTCTTATAGTTTTCTGCATATGTAGTGTTAATACATCTATTTTTTTACCCTAGTATTTGTTTTGTTTATTTTTTAATTCAAGTGGAATAAAAATGTGTGTGTGCTTCCTTGGCTAGATTTTTGGTACTCCATACTGTATTTTAAGTCTGTAATTAAAGGCTGGGCACAGTGATTTGTAAGGCTGAGAGGGGAGGATTGCTTAGGACCAGGTGTTTGAGACTAGCCTAGGCAGCATAGTGAGATCCCATCTCTTTAAACATTAAAAGAAAAATTCTGTAATTAAGGGTACATTTGAAGGCATGCATGGTGGCTTATGGTTGAAGTTGCTTTTGCTGAGGAGGTTGAGGTGGATTGATTAAGCTCAGGAGTTTGAGACCAGCCAGAGCAAAGTGTGATCCCATCTCTACAAATAGAAAAAACTAGCCGAGTTTTGTAGTAGGCACCTGTAGTACCAGCTACCTGGGAGGCTGAGATAGGAAAATTGCTTGATACCAAGGGTTTGAGGTTGCTGTGAACTATGACACCATGGCACTGAACCCTAGGGCAACTGAGTAAGACTCTGTCTCCAAAAAAAAATGTGTATAGAGTGTATTTGCTGGGTCATAGGTGCCTCTGTGACAGGGCTGTCCACCCTTTTGGCTTCTCTGCTACACATTGGAAGAACGGTTGCCTTGGGCCATACATTAAATACACAAACATTAATGAAAACTGATGAGCAAGATAAAAGGTCAGTGCATAATTTTTGTGATATTGGCAACCACAGATAAGCAAAAAAGTCCTCACATAATCTGCATGTGATCCATGATTTGGATACCCCTGCAAGATATTGTTTTCATATAATAAAACATATCTATACACATAATAAAACCATCTTATGGCCAGGCACAGTGGCTCACACCTGTAATCCTAGCTCTCTTAGGAGGCCAGGGTGGGTGGATTGCCTGAGCTCATAGGTTCAAGACCAGCCTGAGCCAGAGTGAGACCTCATCTCTAAAAATAGCCCGGAACTGTGGCAGGCACCTGTAATCCCAGCTGGTTGGGAGGCTGAGGCAAGAGAATTGCTTAAGTCCAAGAGTTTGAGGTTGCTGTGAGCTCTGATGTCACAGCACTCTACCCAGGGTGACAAAGTAAGCCTCTGTCTCAAATATCAAACAAAAAAACAAAAACAACCCCCCCACCTTATGTACACAGTTTGATGTTTTGAGAAATGTATACACCATTCTCACTTCCATCAAAGGTAGAACATTTTTCATCCCCCTAAAAAGTTCCCTTGTAAGCCTTTGCACTCCTTATCCCCTTGTACAAAAGCAGCCTATCTCTAGAATAATTTTGCCCACAATAGTATCTTTGTTTTCTTTTTCAAGTGTGAAACAAAGTTTATTGAGGAAGAGAAAGGCTTACAGAGCAAGAGCAGGATAGATTTATAGAGATTTATAGATTTATTTATACATTTGCCAGAAAGAATGAACAGTCTCCGTTGTTGTGGCAAAAAAGCTAAAATGATATATTTTTTTAAAACTAACTTTAAGGGCTTCTTAGCAAAGTATCTCAAGATTGGAAGAAAAAGTATCCAATGTACACAGCCTTATTGTGAAACTAATTTATAGCTTTCATCTGAAAGCTATAACTTAATTATAGCCTAAGGATATGGGGGGGGAAGTGAATGGGTGGAGGGAGGGTGATTGGAGGGATCACCTCTATGGTTTATTTTACAAAGGTACAAGTGAATCTTTGAAAAAGTAGAATATAGATGTCTTGACATAACAACTAAGAAAATGACATGAAGGCTATGTTGACCAGTTTGATGAAAATGTCTCAAATTGTATATCAAAACACCACACTGTACCCATGATTGCATTGTTGCACACAGCTATGATTTAATAATAAAAAAAAATAACTTTAAGACTGGGTATGGTGGCTCGCACCTATAATCCTAGCACTCTGGGAGGCCGAGGTGGGTGGATTGCTTGAGCTCAACAGTTTAAGACCAGCCTGAGTAAGACCCCATCTCTAAAAAAAAGAACATAGCTGGGTGTTGTGGCAGGTGCCTGTAGTCCCAGCTACTTGGGAGGCTGAAGCAAGAGCATCGTTTGAGCCCAAGTTTGAGGTTGCTGTGAGCTGTGAAGCCATTGCACTTTATTGAGTCTAACAAAGAGACTCTGTCTCAGAAACAAAAAAAATAAACCACTTTAAGAACTTTGCATGTTTATTATTTAAAAATTTAGAAAATATGTATTTTTTGTTCATTTCTGTAATTGATTTCATAATTAGAAAAAGTAAACAAAAAGAAGTAAAATCATTTATAATATCAGTACCCCGAGGAGATCACAGTTCACATTTTGAAAGGTGTATCTCCTCCCAAACTTTGTGTCTTTCTGTGTTAAAAAGGGAGAGTGCAGCCAAGCATGGTGGGCTCATGCTTATAATCCTACTATTTTGGGAGACAGAGGTGAAGGATCACTTGAACTCAGGAATTCGAGACCATCCTAGACAACATTGTGAAACCCGGTCTCTACATAAAATATAAAAATTAGCCTGGCATAGTGGCAGGCATCTGGGAAGGCTGAGACAGAAGGATTTCCTGAGCCTATGAGTTTGAGGTTGCTGTCACTTATGTTCACACCAGTACACTCTAGCCTGGGCAAGAGAGGGGAACCCTGTCCCCCCACCCCATTCCCCCCAAAAAGGGAATTAGAGGGAGAGCGAATGTATCAAGTGCCTATTATGCCTCAGGAACTATAGAAAGCCCCAGAGCTTGAATGGTTTTTAAGGAGCTTCTGTCTTTAAGAAGCAGATCTCTGGCTCGGCGCCTATAGCTCAACCGGCTAAGGCGCCAGCCACGTACACCTAAGGTGGC
>NW_003852511.1:5673751-5677805 GCF_000181295.1 Otolemur garnettii
GATTCGAACCCGCCACCTTAGGTGTACGTGGCTGGCGCCTTAGCCGGTTGAGCTATAGGCGCCGAGCCATCAAAGTTTTTTTTAAACTTGCATTTTCTCTTGAAGCCATGGCCCCTTACTGAGTGAGGCAGATATTAAATTTGGCTTTCCAATACTTCTAGCTCCAAAGAGAAAAACATTAGGTTTGGTAGAAATTGTAGGATTAAGCTATTTCATACCTGGGTTTTATGATCTTCTTTTAAAATATAACAGAACCTGCCCTTTCTTTGGTCCCATTCCTGTTACTTTACAGGAAAGAAGAAAACACAAGCAAGAAATAAAGGTAGTCTTCAGCCTGTTTTCATTGTTTCTTTTCAGGGGATCTGTATTTCGAGAAAGCTGTGAATGGTTTCCTTGCTGATCTATTTACCAAATGGAAGGTATGTTTCTTCTTACATACCAGATCTCACTGAGTGAGTAAACATTATTCACTACAGATTTTTAAAATGCACTGTTTCTGTTAAGTTACCTTAAATTGAGCCATTTTAGCTAAAACTTGGACTCCATTAGCCAGGTGTGTTGGCAAGCACCTGTAGTCACAGCTACTTGGGTGATTGAGGTAGGGGGATCATTTGAGGTTATAATGAGCTATGATCATGCCTCAGCAACCTCCATCTTCTGGGTTTAGGCAGTTCTCTTGCCTCGGCCTCCCAAGTAGCTGGGACTATAGCTGGGACTACTGCACTCTAGCCCTGGCAATAGAGCCAGAGACCTTGTTTCCAAAAAAAAAAATTTTTTTTTTCAAAAAGAAAAGAAATAAAACCTGAACTCCAAATTTAAATTGCCCTAATCACTTCAACATAATAAAGAGCATATATGGCATATATCATGTGTACTCATTGGAGAAAGACTAAAAACTTTATTCCAACATCAGGAACAAGACAAGGATGCTTGCTTTTGCCACTGGTATTCAACATTGTACTAGTTGTTCTAGGCAGAGCAACTAAGTAAGTAAAAGAAATAAAAGGCAGGGTGGCGCCTGTGGCTCAGCTGATAGGGTGCTGGCCCCATATAGCGAGGGTGGTGGGTTCAAACCCAGCCCTGGTCAAACTGCAACAAAAAAATAGCTGGGCATTGTGGCGGGCACTGGTACTTGAGAGGCTAAGGCAAGAGAGTCGCCTAAGCCCAGAAGGTGGAGGTTGCTGTAAGCTGTATGATGCCATCGCACTCTACCAAGGGTGATAAAGTGAGACTCTGTCTCTAAAAAAAAAGAAAAAAGAAATAAAAGGCATCCAAATTGGAAAAGAAGTAAACTCTCTCTATTCATAGATGACATGATCCTCTATGTAGAATATCCTAAATAATCTATAAAAAAATTATTAGGGCTAATAAATTCAGCAAAGTTTTAGGTTACAAAATCAACACACAAAGTCAGTTGTGTTTCTATACACCAGCAGTGAATCTGAAAAGGAAACTAAAGAAAACATTTACAGTAGCATCAGAAATAATAAAATGTTTAGGAATGATTTCCCCAAGGAACTATAATATTTTCATACTAAAATCTCTAAAACGTTGTCTGGGCTCGGTGGCTCACACCTATAATCCTAGCACTCTGGGAGACTGAGGCAGGTGGATTGTTTGAGCTCACAAGTTCAAGACCAGCCTGAGAAAAAGGGAGTCCCCATCTCTACTAAAAATAGAAAAAGTGAGGCAGGACGATCACTTGAGCCCAACTTTTGGAGGTTGCTGTGAGCTATGATGCTATGGCATTTTAACCAGGGTGGCAGCTTGAGCCTCTGTCTCAAAAAAAAAAAAAAAAAATTGTGAAAGAAATAATTAATGAAAACTGGGCAGCGCATGTGGCTCAGTGGGTAGGATGCCGACCCCATATACTGAGGGTGGCGGGCTCAAACCTGGCCCCAGCCGAACTGCAACAAAAAAATAGCCAGGCATTGTGGGGGGCACCTGTAGTCCCACTTACTCAGGAGGCTGAGGCAAGAGAATCACCTAAGCCCAGGAGTTGGAGGTTACTGTGATCTGTGATGCCATGGCACTCTACCAAGGGCAATAAAGTGAGACTCTATCTCTACCAAAAAAAAAGAAAGAAAGAAATTAACAAAGACCTAAATAAATAGAAAGATTAACTTCTGTTCAGTGATGAAAAGACTTAACATTAATAAAATGGCAGTTCTGCTTTCATCTATCTAGAGTTTAATGAAGTTCCTATCAAAATCTCAATGCCCTTTTTTTTTTTTGATACAGAGTCTCATGTTGCCCTCGATAGAGCACCATGGCGTGTTCTTGGTGCTCAAACTCTTGGGCTTAAGCAATTCTCTTGCCTCAGCCTCCCAAGTAGCTGGGACTACAGGTGCCCACTGTAATGCCTGGCTGTTTTATTATTGCAGTTGTTGTTTAGCTGGCCTGGGCTGGGTTTGAACCTGCCAGCCTTGGTATATGTGGATGGCGCTGTAACCACTGTGCTATGGGTGCCAAGCCCTCAATACCCTTTTTTACAGAAATGGAAAAGTTGATCCTAAAATTCACATGGAATTGCAAGGAATCCTGAGTAGCCAAGACAATCTTATAAAAGGAGAATAAAGTTGGAGAAGAACTCTCGCTTTCTAATTCAAAACTTAGCGTAAAACTGTAATCGTCAAAACAGTGTGATACTGGCAAAAGGATAGACTTGTAGATTAATAGAATTGAATTAGAAGTCGAGAAATCAACCAATACGTCTATGATCAGTTGATTTTAGATGAGGGTATCAAATCCATTGGGGGAGAGATAGAGCTTCTTCAACAAATTGTTCTGGAACAACTGAATATCCATATGCAGAAAAATAAATTTGGACCCTTATATACAAAGATTTTTTTGGCAGGGCGGGGAACAGAGTCTCACTATGTCACCCTGGGTAGAGTGTCATACATCACAGCTCGTAGCCACCTCCAAGCCCTGGGCTCAAGCAATTCTCCTGCCTCCACCTCCTTAGAAGCTGGGATTACAGGTGCCCACCACAATGCCTGGCTATTTTTTGGTTGCAGCCTTCATTGTTGTTTGGCGGGCCTGGGTGGATTCAAACCCGCCAGCTCAGGTGTATTTGGCTGGTGCCTTAGCTGCTTGAGCCACAGGCACCAAGCCCTCACAATTGTTAAAAACTGAAAAATATTACTTCATTCAGTTACCTAACCTTGATATCACATGGAAACATTATCCTGATCAAAAAATATCTGAGGTAAAATTAAGTAGCAGAAAGAGCATAGAGTTTGGATTAGAGCAGACTAGGTTGAAAATTATGGCTCTGCTCTGATTGACTTTTTTTTTTAGACAGAGTCTCTCACTATGTCACCCTCAGTAGAATGTTGTGACATCACAGCTCACAGCAATCTCAAATTCTTGGGCTTAAGGGATTCTCTTGCCTCAGCCTCCCAAGTAGCTGGGACCACAGGTGCCCACTACAACGCCCAGCTATTTGTTGTTGTTGTTGTTGTTGTTGCAGTTGTTATTGTTGTTTAGCAGGCCCAGTACAGTCCAGGTTTGAATCCTCAGCCTCAGTGTATGGGGCCAGTGCCCTAACCACTGAACTATGGGCGCTGAGCCCTTTGATTGGCTTTTTGACCTTTGAGATTTAATCTCTCTGAACCTTTATTTCCTTATCCACAAAAGTGGTGATGATGGTAGTCCCTACTGCCTCTATCATATGAATTGGGAGGCTTACGCCAACATCAACCTATTGGGAGACATTTTTACTCTATGTTACTTATACCAAAATTAGATAAGGATTTATTTACATAGTGTTTATTTTATTTTAGGTGAATTTGTGGAGTTATGTGATACATGGCATTTATATTGTATTAGGTATTGTAAACTGGTGATGATTTAAAGTATAAGAATGTGTATAGGTGGCTCGGCACCTGTGGCTCAAGTGGCTAAGGCGTCAGCCATGTACACCCAAGGTGGTGGGTTCGAATCCAGCCCGGGCCTGCCAAACAACAATGACAGCTGCAACCAAAAAATAGCCGGGCGTTGTGGCAGGCGCCTGTGGTCCCAGCTACTTGGGAGGCGGAGGCAGGAGACT
>NW_003852511.1:5678308-5684734 GCF_000181295.1 Otolemur garnettii
CATATGGGGCTGGCGCCTTACTCCTTTGAGCCACAGGCGCTGCCCAGCACTGCAAATCTGGAATTGATTTGTGTGAAAGTCAAAAAATATTTCAGTTTAATAAATATAATTGGTACAGGGAAAGAAATTTTTTCTTTCCTTCTTTCTTTTTTTCTTTTGCAGTTTTTGGCTGCTCTACTCCTTGAGCCACAGGCGCCTCCTGGGAAAGAAATTATTTCTTAAAAATTAGATAAGGATGCAGAGTCTGGAGCAATTGGAGTTCATTTAAACTAGTTGGTAGCTAATGAAGACCTGCTCTTGCCTAGATTCTGCTCTTGCTATTATGGCTTTTTTTTTTTTTTTTTTTTTTTTTTTTTTTTTGAGACAGAATCTTACTATGTTGCCTTTGGTAGAGTGCTATGGTGTCACAGCTCACAGCAACTTCAAACTCTTGGGCTTAAGCGATTCTCTTGCCTCAGCTTCCCAAGTAGCTGGGAGTGTAGGCACCCACCACAATGCCTGGATTTGAACCCACCAGCTTAGTTGTATGTGGCTGGCGCCTTAGCCACTTGAGCCACAGGCGCTGAGCCTTCTTTTCTTTTCTTTTTTTTTTTTTTTTTTTTTTTTTACAGTTTTGGCTGGGGCTGGGCTTGAACCTGCCAACCACAGTATATGGCGGGCTTGAACCCGCTACCCGCCCTACTCCTTGAGCCACAGGCGCCACTCCCCAGCTATTTTCTTGTTGCAGTTGTCATTGTTGTTTAGCTGGCCTTGGCCGGGCTCAAACCCGCCAGCCTTGGTGCATGTGTCTGGCGCAATAACCCCTGTGCTATGGGCGCTGAGCCTATGGTTTATCTTTTTCTGTCCACTTGAAATATATCAAATATAAGATGCCATATAATGTGCATTAAATTGTATTCCTTATACAGTGAATGCTGAAATGTCTAGTCAGTAAGTATGGTTGGGATAGAGGAGGTTGGTCCATGCAGTCTGTTGTCTTCAAAAACCCAGGAGAAACTGAAACTGAGCTTAGTGACTCATTAGTACAAGCCACATTTCATGTTCACATGAAAACACCCTCGTTCGAGGAAGTTTATATCCAGATTCATGAAAACATTATTCTTGCTAGTCCCTAGGTGTCAAAAGATATTTAATAATTTATGGCCTTGGCTTATACTCTTATATCTTTATTTTTTTTTTTTTTTGAGACGAAGCCTCAAGCTATCCCCCTGGGTAGAGTGCCATGGCATCACAGCTCATAGCAACCTCCAACTCCTGGGCTCAAGTGAGTCTTCTGCCTCCGCCTCCCAAGTAGCTGGGACCACAGGCGTCCGCCACAACGCCCGGCTATTTTTTGGGTGCAGCCATCATTGTTGTTTGGCGGGCCCGGGCTGGGGATTCGAACCTGCCACCTTGGGTGTATGTGGCTGGCGCCTTAGCCACTTGAGCCACAGGCGCCGAGCCATCTTTTTTTTTTTTAATTGAGACAATCCCACCTTTGTTGCCCTCAATAGAGAGCTGTGGCATCACAGCTCACAGCAACCTCAAACTCTTGGGCTTAAGCGATTCTCTTGCTTCAGCCTCCCAAGTAGGTGGGACTACAGGCGCCTGCCACAACTCCTGGCTATTTTTTTATTTTTAGCAGGCTGGGGGTGGGTTTGAACTCAACAGCCCTGGTGCATGTGGCCGGCGCCCTACCCACTGAGCTATGGGTGCCGCCCTGTATCCTTATATCTTGAGCTGCTTCCAATCCTCATCCTATGGCAGTGGTATGGTGTGAGAGTGCCTGTAATTTTTAAATCCACCACTATGAGTGCTGTTCTTAATTCCCAAACTGCAGTTTTAAAGAAATTTTAAAAACTGTAAACATGTACAACTATGAGCCTTGATGCTGGGCTAGTCAATTTCATGCCCCATCAAGAACTGGGAGATGGAGACCATTACTTGTTGGTGATTTGCAGGGTTTTTGTTGTTATTATTGTTTCTTGGATTTTCTGTATCCTTGGGACTTTATTATTTATTTATTTATTTTGAGACAGTCTCACTATGTCACCCTCAGTAGAGAGCTATGGCATCACAGCTTACAGCAACCTCAAACTCTTGGGCTTATGTGATTCTCTTGCTTCAGCCTCCCAAGTAGCTGGGACTGTAGGCACCCGCCACAAACATCTTGCTATTTTTTTGTTGTTGTAGTTGTCATCGTTGCTTAACAGGCTCTGGGCTGGATTTGAACCCACCAATGTCGGTATATGTGGCTGGTGCCCTAACTACTGAGCTATGGGTGCCAAGCCTATCCTTAGGACTTTAGGTAACTTGCCCAAGGTCACATAATGGCAAGTTTCAGAGCAAGAACTCCATGCAGGTCTTCTGATTCTCAGCAGTACTCTTTCCTCTGCACTGTACAGCTTGTAATTACGTGAAATTATCCAATACTATACATTGCTGCTGAGCCACCTAGAACTGAGACTGTTATATGTATACACACTGCTTGGTAATGAAGTATATGAAGTAAACTTGAATGCTGTTTTTCTCTGTTCATGCCTAGGAAAAGAATTGTAGTCATGAAGTAACAGTGGTCCTATTTTCCAGAACTTTCTATGATGCAAAATCTATTGGTGAGTAACTCTTTTTTCCTCCTACAGTTATATTTTTGTTATGCTTGCTTTCCAAAGATGTGGGATCTGTGGCCTTAAGGACACTTGTGGCCTTTTGACTGAATCCAAATTTTACGTAACAAGTCCTTTTATTAAAAGGGGTGTAGCAAAGAAAGATGAAGCTTTTTTTGCCCCCTTTGGTGCTTAAAAAAGAATGATCTTGAAAACAGAAGGCTGCAAGTTCCTCACCCCTGCCAACTACAGCAGTAGGGCCTACCCCAACCACCACCATTCTTTTTTATCTTCTTTCCCTTTGCACTGTCCTATCTTTCCCACCCTATGAGGACAGGCTAAAATAGAAAGTAGCATAGTCCATTTGTTGTTGTAAGAAGTGTGTGGGCTGTGATTCATTTAAAAAGCATCTTTACTAGTCTGGGTATAAGGACTCACACCTTTAATCTTAGCACTTTGGGAGGCCAAGGCAGGAAAATCACTTGAGGCTGGGAGTTTGAGTCTAGTCTGGGCAATGTAGTGAGACTTCATCTCTGAAAAAAAAAAAAATTAGTTGAGTGTGGACTCTTCCCTGAAGTCAGCTACTTGGGAGACTGAGGTTGGAGGATCACATGAGCCCAGGTTTGAAGCTGCCATAAGCTATGGTCATACCTTTGTGCTCCAGCCTTGGGCAACAGAATGACATTCGGTTTTTAAAAAGCCAAACCCAAGTTCATAAACATTTATCTTTATTTTGTTGAGATGCAAATCTTTAACCCAAAAGAGGAAGCTGACAAAACTGTTAATTTCTCTTTTTGGTCTAAACTACATATTCCATTTTCTCTATTTCAGATGAATTTCCTGAAATAAACCGAGCCTCAATTCGACAAGATCACAAGGGACGGTTCTATGAAGACTTTTACAAGTATGTTTGGGTGTTCTGGTGTGCCTTCTATTTATTTATCAGTTGTTTCTTTACTAACTTAGAAAAAATTAACCTTTTTATTTTGGAATAATTTTATTTATTTATTTATTTATTTTTTGCAGTTTTGGCCGGGGCTGGCCTTGAACCTGCCACCCCGGTATATGGGGCTGGTGCCCTATTCCTTGAGCCACAGGCGCCACCCAATAGTTTCATTTTCATTTTTATTTTTTTTGTTGAGACAGAGTCTTTTTTTTTTTTTTTTTTTGGAGTCAGAGCCTCAAGCTGTCCCCCTGGGTAGAGTGCTGTGGCATTACAGCTCACAGCAACCTCCAACTCCTGGGCTCAAGCGAGTCTCTTGCCTCCGCCTCCCAAGTAGCTGGGACCACAGGCGCCCACCACAACGCCCGGCTATTTTTTGGTTGCAGCCGTCATTGTTGTTTGGTGGGTCCGGGCTGGGGATTCGAACCCGCCACCTTAGGTGTACGTGGCTGGCACCTTAGCCGGTTGAGCTATTGGCGCCGAGCCGAGACAGAGTCTTACTATGTTGCCCTGAGTAGAGTATCATGGCATCACTGCTCATAGCAACCTCAAACTCTTGGGCTTAAGCAGTTCTCCTGCCTCAGCTTCTCAAGTAGCTGGGACTACAGTTGCCCACCACAATGCCTGGCTATTTTTCTCAGAGATGGGGTCTTACTCTTTCTTAGGCTGGTCTTAAACTCATGAGCTCAAGTGATCCACCCACCTTGGCCTTCCAGAGTGCTAGGATTATGGGTATGAGCCACTGTACTTAGTCTTATGGAATAACTATAGATTCACAGGGAATTTGCAAAGATAGAACAGAGCATTCCCATATACCTTTTGCCCTATTTTCTCTAATATTAACATTTCATAACCAAGTTACATTGGTCAAAAGTAGATTAGGGTTGGTACATTATTACTAACAGACTTTTTTACATTTACATTGGTACATTATTACATTCAGACTTTTTTTTACATTTCACGAGTTTTTTCACCCATGAGCTTATATGATCGAATCCAGAATGCCACATTTCATTTAGGTCTTCTAAATGTTTTATTGTGAAAAATTTCAACATGCACAAAATGAATGAATATTGTAATGAATTGATATACCCAATACCTGGATTTAACAGTTATTATTTTGCCATATTTGATTTTTTTTTTGACTGAATTTTGTTTTACAAATTATAGATACCATAACGTTTTATTTCTATCTCTATCAAAAGGGCATTTTAATATGTAACCACAATATCATCATTTCACTTAATAAAATTAATAATGATTATATAATATCGTCTGATGTCTAATACATATTCATATTTACTTAATTGTCCCCCAAAACAACTTTCTATGTTTTGTCTGATTCTTTTTGTTGTCGTTGTTGTTGTTGAGGCAGAATCTTACTATGTTGCCCTTGGTAGAATGCTGTGGCGTCACAACTCACAGCAACCTCCAGCTCTTGGGCTTAGGCGATTCTCTTGCCTCAGCCTACTGAGTAGCTGGGACTTTAGGAGCCCACCACAACGCTGGTCTATGTTTTTGTTGCAGTTTGGCCAGGGCCGGGTTTGAACTTGCCACCCATGCACGGTATGTGGGGCCGGCACCCTACTCACTGAGCCACAGGGGCGCCGCATTGTCTGATTCTTAATTCAAAATCTAAGACAACTTCCTCCTTCCTTTGTACCTCCTAACTATTGACTTGTTGAAGAATCCGTGTCAGTAGTCTGGTAGAAGTGTACATCTCAAACTTTAGCTGCATATGAATCACTCCCTGAGGATTCCACTTCTGACCAGGATCTTTTAAAAATGCTGATTTTAGTCAGTTCAGGAGACGTGGGACAGGCTTGAGATTCTGCTTGGTAACGAGTTCCTATGTTTACATACATAACTTATTATGGGTCTCTTTGTACCACATTTTGAGTAGGGAGGCTATATAAAGAATATCCTATCTGGATTTGTCTGATTGCATCTTTATAGTTGTGTTTAAATGGGTATTTCCTCTAAACCAGAGGTTGTAATGGTGGTGATTTTGATCTCCCCAACCCTTGGATGTTTGGCAGTATCTGGAGACATTTTTGCTGTAAAAACACACAGCAGAGAGGAAGGGAGGTCATGTAACTGGTATTTTTTGAATAGACACTAGGGATGTGGCTAAATGTCCTATAGTGCATAAACAGTCCTACACAACAGAGTTATTTTGCTTAAAATGTTATTAGTGTGGCTGGGCACAGTGGGTAACATTCAGAATCCTACCATTTTGGGAGGCTGAGGCAGAAGCATCGCTTGATGTCAAGAGTTTAAAACCAGCTTGAGCAATATGGCAAGACTCCACCTCTACAAAAAAAAAAAAAGAAGAATTAGCTGGGGGTGGTGGTAGATGCAGCTCCTTGGGAGGCTGAGGCAGGAAGATTGCTTGAGCCCAAGAGTGATTGCTGTGCGCTGTGATACAATGGCATTCTAGGGCAGGCAGCAAAGTGAGACTATGTCTCAAAAAAAAAAAAAAGAAATTAACAAAATAAAATAAATTAAATTAAATAAAGACAGAAAGAAAAGAAAAGTTTTTAGCACCCAAGTCAAGAATCTCTGATTTTAATTTTTTTTTAAATTTTTTTATTGAGACAAGAGTCTCACTTTGTCACCCTTGGTAGAGTGCAGTGGTGGCATAGCTCACAGCCTCTTCAAACTCTTGGGCTCAGCTGATTCTCTTGCCTAAACCTCGCCAGTAGCTGGGACTATAGGCACCCACTACAACACCTGGCTGTTTTTAGATACTGGGGTCTCGCCTTTGCTGAGGCTAATCTTTAACTCCTGAGCTTAACGCCTAGAGTGCTGGGATTACAGGCATGAGTCACTGTACCCTGTCCTTGGATGATCTTTTTAGCTATTCAATTACAATTTTTTTTTTTTTGAGACAGAGCC
>NW_003852511.1:5685220-5686659 GCF_000181295.1 Otolemur garnettii
GAACCCGCCAGCTCAGTTGTATGTGGCTGGCGCCTTAGCCGCTTGAGCCACAGGTGCTGAGCCAACAATTTTTCAAACCTATGAAATGGAAGAAGAATATAATGAATATTTGCTTGCTTTTTCCCTAGACTTATCAATTATATTCAGGATATTTAACATTAATATAAAGAGGTCAGGTGTGGTGGCTCAAACCAGTAATCCTAGCACTCTGGGAGGCTGAGGCTGGAGGATCCTTTGAGTTCAGGAGTTCAAGACTATCCTGAACAATAGAGACTCTGTCTCTATTTAAAAAATAGAAAAATTAGCCAGATGTCATGGCAGGTGCTCAATCAACCCAGGAGTTTGAGCAGCTGTGAGCTATGACATCATGGCACTCTAGCTTGGAGCAACAGAGTGAGACTCTCTAAAAAAAAAAAAATACCATTATATAATCTTTCATAGTTTGCCAGTTTTCATAATATCTCTTATAGAAATGTTTTTCCTGATTCAGATTTCTATCTAGAATCACGCATTGCTTTTAGCTTAGATTATCTTGTTTACTTATTGTTTTTTACAGTGTTTCACTATGAAAAATTTCAAATATATAGAAAAATTGAGAGAATAGTATAGTGAACAATTTATAACTCAGCCACTTAGATTTCACAATGAACATTGGCTATATTTATCACATATCTGATTACCTTTTAAGTCATTTAAAAAGTAATGCATATTCATTATAGAAATTTTGAAAAATATAGAACACAAGGTGGAAAATAATAGTGGCTCCACTTTCTTACTGAGATGACAAGATGGTAATATTTGTCTATTATGCAGGACTTATGATGCATGGGGTACTATATTCTAACCACTTTACATAATTTGATTCATTTAAATATTACAACATTCTATGGGATAGTTACTGTTACCCTATTTTACAGATATGGAAACTTGGACACAGACTTTAAGTAACTTATCCAAAGTCCATGGCATATTAGTGGTGGGGTGTGGACCTGACACCGTCTAGTTCAGAGTCTATGTTTTTTGACCGTTATATTATTTATCTTCATATTGAATATACTTTATTTTATTTTTATTTTATTATTACTTTTTTGAGACAGAATCTCACTGTGTTGCCCTCAGTAGAGTGATGTGGCATCATAGCTCATAGCAACCTCAAACTCTTGGGCTTATGCGATTCTCTTGCCTCAGCCTCCCTAGTAGCTGAGACTACAGTGGTGCGCCACATACCCGGCTATTTGTTTTTTGTTTTTTTGTTGTTGTTGTTGTTGCAGTTGTCATTGTTGTTTACCAGGCCCAGGCCGGGTTCGAACCCACCTGCCTTGGTATATGTGGCTGGCGCTCTAACTGCTGAGCTACAGGCAGTGAGCCTGAATATACTTTAAATTATTTGTTGCTCTTTTGTTAGATCCTATATCCCTTTGAGAATTTTTTTTTTTTTT
>NW_003852511.1:5687913-5689704 GCF_000181295.1 Otolemur garnettii
CAGGCCTGGGCTGGATTCTAACCGACCACCTTAGGTGTATGTGGCTGGCACCTTAGCCACTTGAGCCACAGGCGCCAAGCCTATTAGCCTTTATATTTCTCTTGTGAGTTGCCTATTTGTGTTCATAGCTTTTTCTTTTTTTTTTGAGACAGAGTCTCACTATGTCACCCTGAGTAGAGTGCTGTGGTGTCTCAGCTCACAGCAACCTCAAACTCTTGGGCTTAAGCAATTGTCTTGCCTCAGCCTCCTAGGTAGCTGGGACTGCAGGTGTCTGCCACAATGCCCAGCTATTTTTAAAGATGAAGTCTTGCTCTGGCTCAGGCAGGTCTGGAACTCATGAGCTCAGGCAGGCCACCCACCTGACCCTATCAAGTGCTAGGATTACAGGTGTGAGTCACCTCTCCCAGTGATAGCTTATTTTTTAAATCATTTATGTGTATGTGTATATGGATATTTTATCTTACCCCTTATCTGACTCTGTAGTCCTAAGGGAAGTACTTTTGACAATATGATAGAATGTTTGTCCAGATCTTTTTCTGTCTAGTCCAGAACTTAAAATTGGTATAGTCTGTTTTTGTTATTAGTGAAATCAAATGTACTTAGGTAGAAAGAACAGTATTGTGAACTTCCTTATACCCTTTACCCATATTAGTAATTATCAAAAGGGTTCACATCATTTTTGATGGCTATATATTTTGTCATATTCTGTCAAATTTTTAAAATTTAACTAATTCCTTATTGTTCAAAATTTAATTTTTTTTTTAATTGGGACAGAGATTCGTCTGTTGCCCAGGCTGGAGGGCAGTGGCACTCATTGCAGCCTCCAGCTCCTGAGCTGAAATGATTCTCCTATCTCAGCCTCCTGAGTAACTTGGACTGCAGGCGAGTGCTACCATGCTGGGCTCATTGTTTTTTTCATTTTTTTGTAGAGATGGGATGTTGCTATGTTTCTCAATCTGGTCTCAAACTCATTCCCGGTGATTCTCTTGCCTCAGCCTTCCAAAGTGCTGGCATGAGCTACTGTGCATGGCCAATTTTTTTTCAGATTAATATGAGGGTACAAACGATTAGGTTACAATGTTTGCATTTGTTAGTAGTAGTGTTCCACTATTGTAGTTGTGTTTAGTACCCATGAGGTATACCATGTACCCTTACATTGTGTCCATTAGGTGGGAGCAAACCAATTCTCCTTGCATGGCCAATTTAAAAAAAAGTTTTAAATCATCTATATCACTGTGATAAATCAATACATAGTTATATAGCCGTAAGTTTAGAATAAATTCCAAGCATTGACATTATTAAGGAAAATGTATTTTGTTTTCTATTTAAATTAAAATTTTCTTTGAAATACATCCACATGGTTCTTATTTCCAGTTTTTAATTCACAATGTGTATTGTAAAGAAATTCCCATCCATCCTTTCCCCTAATCAAGTCTCCCAACCTGGGCATGTTTATTGGATTTATATTTATTTATTTATTTTGGCTGGGGCTGGGTTTGAACCTGCCACCTCCAGCATATGGGATCAGCAGCTTACCTTTTTGAGCCACAGGTGTCGTCCATTGGATTTATATTTAATACATATATATGGATGTTATTTTTAAAGGTTTGTCTATACATGCACCTAATTGTAATTTAAGAGTATAAAATGTACATGCCCTCAACAGCATATGGGAATGTTTGTATACCTGTCCGACAATGGGCATTAGTACGTGTACAGTATGAAGGCAATTTTTTGGCCAGATGTGGTGGCTCACTCTGGGAGGCCAAGGTGGGTGGATTGCTTGGTTGA
>NW_003852511.1:5689902-5698025 GCF_000181295.1 Otolemur garnettii
ATTGTTGTTTGGCGGGCCCGGGCTGGGGATTCGAACCCGCCACCTTAGGTGTATGTGGCTGGCGCCTTAGCCGCTTGAGCCACAGGCGCCGAGCCGCTTGGTTGAGATCTTGTCTCTACTAAAAATAAAGAATATTAGCTAGGCGTCATGATGGACACCTGTAGTTCTTGCTACTAGGGAGGCTAAGGCAGGAGGATCACTTAAGCCCAAGACTTTGAGGTTGCTGTGGGCCATAATGACACTACTGCACTCTACCCAGGGTGACAGAGTGAGACCCTAACTCACAAAAAGGCAATTTTTAAAATTTTTTCTAGCTTTTACTTTTATGTAATTACTAATATGATCACATTTCTTTTTTAATGTTTATTATGTGTATTTAACTTCGTTACTTCTTTTTTTTTTCAAAACATATTTTAAATACAAATCAAACATTGATTTTAAAGGGAGACAGGTGGTATTAAGGATACTGCTAACAGCACCAAATACCCCAGACACATCAGACAAATGGTCAATCTCTTCCTGATTCATTATTTCTTATTATATAGTTAATTCACCCAACTCTGGTAATCCCATCTTCTTTCCTTGTAAGGGACCTGATGCAATACATAGCTGCTTGATATCCATTTTACAATAATACTCCTTTTAGAGTGGTGGTGCAGAATGAGAGAAGAGAAGAATGGACTTCGCTTCTTGTGACCATTAAAAAACTCTTCATCCAGTATCCAGTGTTGGTGCGCCTGGAGCAGGCAGGTACTGCATCCATGTGATAGAAAGTGTGGTGGCAAAGGAGGTTTGAGAGGGAGGCTGGGAGACAAAGAAGAGGTTCATGCTTGTTTCCCATCCATTGCCCTCTGTAATTTCTGCATCTGGTTAGGTTTCTATTTCCAAGTGAATACACTTGTTCATTACATATGTAGTAAGTTCAGCAATGTCCCTGATACAGGCTTGGGGGCCTTGGGAAGCCAGACACCTTCTACTTTTTTTTTTGAGAATTTATCTTTCATGAGATGTTTGTCCTTCTCTTGTATTTTTGTTTCAGAGGGCTTTCCTCATGGAGATAATTCTACCTCAGCACAAGGAAACTACCTAGAGGCCATCAATCTGTCATTCAATGGTGAGTCATGATGCCAGCCACAGTGAGCCAGAATCTTCCTTATTCATGGCTATGAACTTCTCTCTACTAATGCATAAGGGACCCAGACTTGGGTGACAGTCCCCACACCCAGCAGATTCATTCCATGAAGTAACTTCGGACTGGATGGCTTTAGTGACCAATATTTAGCTCTTGGGTCTTCTGTTGTGAAATTAACTTTGTAGACTCATTTGTTTCTCATGGTAAAGAGTCAGAGGGAGTCTTCCTTGGGCTCTTTATTTTACTATAAACTGTGTTCTTATTGTCATATTTCCCACCCTACCCCTCAGCTGCTTTTAGGTAATTAAAAAAATCTACTCACAGCTTGGCACCTATAGCACAGTGGTTACAGTGCCAGCCACATATGCCAAGAGTGACAGTTTCAAACCTGGCCTGGGCCAACCAAACAGCTGTAACCAAAAAATAGCCAGGCGTCTATAGTCTCAGCTACTTGGGAGGCTGAAGCAAGTGAATCACTTAAGCCCAAGAGTTAGAGGTTGCTCTGAGCTGTGATGCAATGGCACTCTACCTAGGATGACATAGTGAGACTATGTCTCAAAAAAAAAAAAAAAATCTACTCACGGTAGAAATCAGAAAAAAATAAAAAAGAAGAAGAAAAAAAAAAATCTCACAGCTCAGCACCTGGGCTCAGTGGTTAGGGCACCAGCCACATACACCAAGGCTGGCGAGTTTGAACCTGGCCCGAGCCTGCTAAACAACAATGGCAACTGCAATAACAACAGCAACAAAATAGCCCAGTGTTGAGGCAGGTGCCTGTGGTTCTAGCTGCCAGGGAAGCTGAGGCAAGAGAACTGCTTAAGCCTGGGAGTTTGAGGTTGCTGTGAGCCATGATGCCATGGCACTCTACGGAGGGCGACATAGTGAGACTCTGTCCTCCCCAAAAAAAATCTACTTGAAAAAAATGACAAAAGTAACCCGTGTTCTTAGAATTCAAGAATAAATAGGTATTCATATTAAGTAAAAAATGACACCCTCCACCAGTACTATTGATCTTTTCTAAGAGAAACCATTTGTGAACAGCATGGTGTGATTTTTTCTAAATGTCTATTACTGCATTTATGTGTTGGCCGAAATACTACTGCTTGCAAATAATGGAAACCTACCAAGTTAATTGAAACAAAAAGAAAATGCTATAAGGACACAGGAGCTTAGTGGGGCAGTCAGGAAAGGCTTAAATGCCATGTTGGAAAAGGCATTTTCCTTGAGCCACCTTGGTGGCTCTGGGAACCACAGCTGCAGGAATTCCTAGAGCTATATGTAGCTCCCAGCACCCCCAGTTCTGCTCTCCTGTATTCAAAATTTCACATTCCCAGTAGAGGGAGTCTGATAGGCCTAGATCTGCTTAGCTTTCTGTCCGGAGGTGGCAGGGATGATGTGTGCTCACATCTAGTCTGTTGTATCACCTTCCCATGTGTTTGTACCCAAGTGCTGGGGAATTCTAGAGCATAGTGTCTTTTAGAAAATCTTTTTTTTTTTTTTTTTTGGCCAGGCACGGTGGCTCATACCTGTAATCCTAGCACTCTGAGATACTAAGGCTGGTGGATCGCTTGAGCTCAGAAGTTTGAGACTACCCTGAGCAAGAGCAAGACCCTGACTCTAAAAATAGCCAGGCATTGTGGTGGGTGCTGGTAGTCCCAGTTACTCAGGAGGCTGAGGCAAGAGAATCACTTGAGCCTAAGAGTTTGAGGTTGCTGTGAGCTATGACACCTATCACTGACTTTCCATAGTAGGAATTGTAGATGTTAGAAATAAAAATTATCTTACCATGTTTACCAAGTGATCTGAAGATTCTGGTCTACTCTGTTAAATTAATGTTTGATTCTTTTTTTTTTTTTTTTGAGACAGAGTGTCAAACTGTTGCCATGGGTAGAGTGCTGTGGCATCATAGCTCATAGAAACCTCAAGGTTTTAGGCTTAGGCAATTCTCTTGCCTCAGCCTCCCAAGTAGCTGGGATTATAGATACCTGCCACAATGCCTGGCTGGTTTTTTTTTTGCTGTTGTTGGAGTTGTCATTGTTGTTTTAGCTGGCCTGGGCTGGGTTTGAATCCGCCAGCCTCAGTGTATGTGGCCGGCACCCTATCCACTGAGCTACAGGTGCTGACTCTTTTATTTTGTTTTTCTGAGACACTGTCTTACTCTGTCACCCTTGGTAGAGTGCTGGATCATCAGCTTAGCTCACAGCAACCTCAGACTCTTGGGCTCAGGCTATCCTCTTGCCTCAGCCTCCCAAGTAGCTGGGACCACAGGCACCTGCCACAAGGCAAGGCTAGTTTTTTTTTTTTTTTTTTTAGTAGAGATGAGGTCTCACTCTTGCTGCTTAGGCTGGTTTTGAACTCCTGAGCTCAAGGGAGCCACCCACCTTGGCTTCCCAGAGTTCTAGGATTACAAGTGGAGGCCACCATTAAAAGTAAGTTTTAAGGCTCAGCGCCTGTAGCTCAACCGGCTAAAGCGCCAGCCACGTACACCTAAGGTGGCGGGTTCGAATCCAGCCTGGACCCGCCAAACAACAATAATGGCTGCAACCAAAAAAATAGCCGGGCGTTGTGGTGGGCGCCTGTGGTCCCAGCTACTTGGGAGGCGGAGGCAGGAGACTCGCTTGAGCCCAAGAGCTGGAGGTTGCTGTGAGCTGTAATGCCACGGCACTCTACCCAGGGGGACAGCTTGAGGCTCTGTCTCAAAAAAAAAAAAAAAAAAAAAAGTAAGTTTTAATACAGACTCGTTTGTGGGTGGTTTAAATTAACCACATGAAATCTGAGCATTTAAGCTGCATTAAGGCAGGTATTAGGCATCCTTGAGGAGGATTGACAGAGATGATGGAGGCTTAGTTCTCAGTTCAAGCAGGTCTTAATGTAGAAGAGAAAAGACAGACAATCAACTAGAATGTGGCAGTTGAAAATAATAGAAATATGGACATAATTCTCTGAGAGTGCACACATGCTTGCCTGTGGCTGGGTTCTGAATTTTTGTTTTATTTCAAGTGTTTGACAAGCACTACATCAACCGCAACTTTGACCGAACTGGACAGATGTCTGTGGTGATCACGCCTGGGGTGGGTGTCTTTGAAGTGGACCGCCTACTCATGATCCTGACCAAGCAGAGGATGATAGATAATGGTACTGCTTCCTGGCTCATGCTCTGTCTGTCTATGTGTGTGTATAGCTTGATTTTCCCCTGAGCTTCCACCAACTTCTTAAGAGTGTGAGGAGTGCCACAAGGTCTTCTGCGTGTCACAGGATCTAGGCATGTCAGTAGATATCAGGCGACAAAATAAGTAGCATCCTCAAATCAGTATGGGAAATGCTGGGTCATACATAAATAACCAGGTTCTGGATTGTAGGCCTTCCCCAGAGTTTCTGGTATGTTAGCGTATGTTGTTTATCTCTAGAGGGTGTGTCTGGTATTCTGAGTTCCCCAAACATATTTGACAAAAGAGCTCCCTCTCTGGGAGGATTGTTTCAATGCATCTTGGGAAGCACCATCAGGTCATCTAGTTCAGCCCTCTTTCCATAATGCGCCTTGTGTCTCCAGCTTGGCCCCATGAGCCCCAGTTGAACTTCTGTTTTACCAACAAGATGGAGTTGGGAAAGCAAATCCTGATTGTCAATACAAAAAAAGCTCTGTTAAATGACATGAATTAGTTTTCCTTTTTATTGTGATTACACAGTTCTTATTCCTTTCTGGCCTCAAAAGAGGAATCAGACAAAAATCCATCTATTTATTTCTTTGTTGCATAGGAAACAAGGTTATAAATGATGAGGTTATAAATCATAAATGGTAAAGCTGGCTTTGCTCATACCTTGTTAAATAATAGCATTTATGGAATGAAACACTCATGTTTGCCCACTCCCCTCCCTCCAGTTCTTTTTGTCTTTTCTTTTTTAGGAATTGGTGTGGACTTGGTATGCATGGGAGAGCAACCATTACATGCTGTCCCATTGTTCAAGGTAATTAGATTTTGGATTTGCCAGGTTGAAAATAGCCCAAAACAGAAAAGTTGTAACAGTTCCACATCTTACTTATCCCGTGCATTTACTTTTTTCTTCGCAGTTGCATAATCGGAGCGCTCCTCGGGATTCTCGTCTGGGTGATGACTATAATATTCCTCACTGGATAAACCACAGGTGGGTGCTATCTTGATCAATAGTAGGTGATAAGGGGTTCAAATAGCTTCCTTGCCCTTTTCTCTTTAAATTTATTCAGTTCTTTTTTATGGCACAAACTTTTGTTAAGAACTTTGACAAAGTACATCTGAGCTGGTGGGTTCGAATCCAGCCCGGGCCCGCCAAACAACAATGACGGCTGCAACCAAAAAATAGCCAGGTGTTGTGGCGGGTGCCTGTGGTCCCAGCTACTTGGGAGGTGGAGGCAGGAGACTCGCTTGAGCCCAGGAGTTGGGAGGTTGCTGTGAGCTGTGATGCCATGGACTCTACCCAGGGCGATAGCTTGAGGCTCTGTCTCAAAAAAAAAGAGAAAAAAAAAACCAAAACAGTCTGTGGTGAAAAAGTGAAAACAATCTTTTTTTTTTTAAGACACAGAGTCTCATTTTATTGCCCTCAGTAGAGTGCCATGGCATCACAGCTCACAGCAATCTCTAACTCCTGGGCTTAGGCGATTCTCTTGCCTCAGCCTCCCGAGTAGCTGGGCCTATAGGCGCCCGCCACAATGCCGGCTATTTTTTTTTGTTTGTTTCAGTTTGGCCAGGGCTGGGTTTGAACCCACCAATCTCGGCATATGAGATTAGCACCTTAATTCTTGAGCCACAGGTGCCACTAGGCCCAGCTATTTTTTTTGTTTCAGTTTGGCTGGGGGTCCAGGTTTGAACCCACCACCCTCGGTATATGGGGCCGGGGCCCTACCCACTGAGCCACAGGTGCCGCCCATAAAAACAAATCTCAAAGGGCTAAAATAAGGGCTATTATTCCAAAGTCCTAGTGTTTCCAACTCCCACAGACCATAGTAGACTAACACTGTGCCTGACCTTCTCCATTTGTAGAAAGTCCCCAGACTCTCAGTGTTCTTGCTGATTCCACCTCAGGAATGTGGCTTCTCTCTCCCCTCTGCCAGTGCTATTGCTTCATCTCCAGCCTCATCTTTTTTTTTTAAATTTCAGAGTGTTAGGGGGTACATGTTTTGTTTACATACTTTGTTTTTGTAAATTTTTGCTTATTTATTTATTTTAAGACAGAGTCTCATTCTCTGGCCCAGGCTAGAGTGCCGTGGTGTGGTGTCAGCCTAGCTTACAGCAACCTCAAACTCCTGGCCTCAAGTAATCCTCCTGCCTCAGTCTCCCAAGTACGTGGGACTACAGGCCTGAACGACAATGCCCAGCCAATTTTTTCTATTTTTAGTAGAGATTGGGTCTTGCTTTGCTCAGGCTGGTCTCAAACTCCTCAGCTCAAAGAATGCTCCCGCCTTCATCTCCCAGAGCAGCTAGGATTGCAGGTGTGAGTGACTATACCTGATCATGTTTTTGTACAGATTGACTCTAAGTTGTACGTGTAGGTGTGCCCTTCACCCAGATAAAGTGCACTGTACCCAGTAGGTGTGAATTTATCTATCCCCTTCTCCTCCTGCCCCCATCCTCACCTTTTTCAACTATGGTAGTAATCTTTTTGGCGTGTCTATTTCTCAACTTTGACTCTGTGACAGATCATTCTGTGCTATGGGGGCTGTCCTGTGTGTTACAGCCTGAGGGAACAGCATCCTGGCCTCTACTTGCTTGGTGCCAATAGCACACACATAATGTCTGCAGAAATTGCCACATGTCCCCTGGGTAGCACAAACGACCCCCCAACCCAGTGGGGCCCCCACCCCGTGCCCCATTGAGAATTACTTCTTTTGACCAGTGTTTTTCTTCTTTCCTTTCTTATTTTATTTTGCTCTTAATCAACAGAGCCCTTTTTTCAAGTTAAAGTCTTAGAATCCCAATATAAAAAGCAAAGTGAATTAGTGTTCCTCTCTGCCCTTTGTGGCAGGCCCTGAGGTAGCACCTTAAACCCTGGGGGTCTGGGGCCTGCTGGTATCTAGCAACCACTGGTTGCCAGAGTCACTTTTATGAAAACCAAATCCTCATGGTCTTTCCCTCTGATTCTTTATACCAAATTTGGTAAAGACTGAAATATTTTCAGGACACAATTATAAGAGGGACTTTACCTAACAAATGCAATCAGTAACCTGGTTTCTCGTACCCTCAATGAATCCCCAATAATAAAAAAACAAAGGGGACGGCACCTGTGGCTCAGTGAGTAGGGCACTGGCCCCATATACCAAGGGTGGCAGGTTCAAACCCGCCCCGGCCAAACTACAACAAAAAATAGCTGGGCATTGTGGCAGGTGCCTGTGGTCCTAGCTACTTGGGAGGCTGAGGTAAGAGAATAGCCTAAGCCCAAGAGCTGGAGGTTGCTGTGAGCTGTGATGCCACAGCACTCTACCAAAGGTGACAAAGTGAGACTCTGTCTATAAAAAAAAAGACTGAAACATTTGACATCTGAAGCTCCTGGCCCACCACTGCCCTCTTTCATTTTTCAGAGAAGCACCTCACTTCTAGAGGGCCCTCTCCATCTGCCTGTCCCTCACAAATGCCTATTTATCCCCTAGACCCAGCTCTGTCATCTCTCTCCCCTGAATTCTTCCTGTGCTGCCTCCAATATCTAATAGCTGCTTTCTCTTTCATGTTTCCAGAGCTTTCTGTCCTTCTTTGGGTTGTTTGTCTATGGCGAGGACTTAGGAGGAGCATAAAACCACTGGGCTCTTTCCTCAGTGCAACAGAACCTTCAATTTTAGCTTCTGTTTTGTTGTAAATCTTTGCTGGAGACCAGCTTGAAAACTCATCGCAAATGTTGATTGTGGGCTTGGTGCCTGTGGCTCAAGTGGCTAAGGTGCTAGCCACATACACCTAAGGTGGTGGGTTTGAATTCAGCCCGGGCCTGCCAAACAACAATGATGGCTGCAACCAAAAAAATAGCTGGC
>NW_003852511.1:5698652-5723633 GCF_000181295.1 Otolemur garnettii
TTTTTTTTTTTTTGAGACAGAGCCTCAAGCTGTCCCCCTGGGTAGAGTGCTGTGACATCACAGCTCACAGCAACCTCCAACTCCTGGGCTCAAGCGAGTCTTCTGCCTCAGCCTCCCAAGTAGTCTGGGACCACAGGTGCCTGCCACAACACCTGGCTATTTTTTTGTTGCAGTTTGGCTGGGGCCAGGTTTGAACCTGCCACCCTCAGTATATGGGGCCAGCGCTCTACCCATTGAGCCAAGGCACTGCCCAACACCCAGCTATTTTTTTGTTGTTGCAGTTGTCATTGTTTTTAACTGACCTGGGCTAGATTTGAACCCACAAACCTCAACGTATGTGGCTGGCTCTGTAAACAGTGTGCTATGGGTGCCAAGCCACCATTATTATTATTATTATTATTTATTTTTTTTTTTTTTGAGACAGAATCTCACTCTGTCATCCTGGGTAGAGTGCTGTGGCATCATAGCTCATAGAAACCTCAAACTCTTGGGCTCAAGTGATCCTTTTACGTCAGCCACCCGAGTAGCTAGGACTACAGTCACCTGCCACCATGCCTCGCTAGTTTTTCTATTTTTAGTAGAGATGGGTCTTGCTCTTGCTTAGGCTGGTCTTGAACTCCTGAGCTTATGCAATTTAACCACTTTGGCCTCGAGTGTTAGGATTACAGGTGTGAGCCTCTGTACCCCATACCTGGCCTATATTACCATTATTTTAAAAACCTGATTCTTGGCTGAGGACAGTGGCTTACACCTGGGTGTCCAAAGCAGGAGTATTACTTGAGGGCAGGAGTTCAAGACCAGCTTGAACAGCATAGCAAGACCCTGTCCCTACAAAAAATTAAAAATAAAAGAAAATAAAAATAAAAACCTAGTAAGATGGAGCTGATTTCTTTTTTTCACAATTTCAGAGTAACTTCTTTTTTTGTCAGCCTCTATCTTTGGATCTGTAATCTTTTAATAGACATTCAGATTCAATTGCCGGTTAAAAAAAACAAATAGCTGCTCTTTAATTATACATCATATTTTATGGTTTTCAGTTTAGTTCAGGAAGTAAGGTAAAAAATAACCATAGCATGCACAAAGTTGTATATGAAGTATTATAGTTTCCTTTAATTTTACTTTAGAGCAACTTGAAAGTTTCCTGAATTTTCACTTTATTTTTCATCCTGAATTGTTTCTCTGATGCCAGTTAAGATGGAGGATGGAACCAGATGCTTTAGAATCTGAGATGCGTGAAGGCCCAAGGCCTGCTTTTCATTTCGTTGTAAGCTTTGTTTGCCTGTGCCACTTGGGGATGGGAACACAAGGCCCTGAGATGGACAGCTGCTCACAGGGGCTCTTGTTCTTTTCTAGTCAGCAAAGCCTCTTTAGAAACAGGCAAGGTATTCCCACTATGTTAAGGCCCAAGAGTTTACTAAGCATAATCAAATTGTCTTCAGTGAGGACTTAACTGCTCCCAAAGTATAATTATCTCTTAATGAAAATTGATCCAGAAAGTAACTTAATGTCAGGTATATTAAAAGTTACAAAACTGGCCTGGTGCAGTGGCTCACGCCTGTAATCCTAGCTCTCTGGGAGACCAAGGCAGATGGATTGCTTGAGGTCAGGTGTTTGAGACCAACCTGAGCAGGAACAAGACCTTGTCTCTACTAAAAATAGAAAAACTAACCAAATGTTATGACAGGCACCTGTAGTCCCGGCTACTCAGGAGGCTGAGGCAGGAGGATCACTTGAGCCTGAGTGTGAGGTTGCTGTGAGGTATGATGCCATAGCACTCTAGCCTGGGGTAACAGAGGAGTGGGACTCTGTCTAAAAAAAAAAAAAAAGGAAGATTAAAAAAAAAAGGAAGTTATAAAACTGAGATTTTTGGGATATCGCAGGAATTTATCTTAGAAATCGTGTAAACCATTCAGTCACATTGTGTAGGTAGGCAATGAGTTCCCGAGTGGCTTGCCTAGGGTTGAACAACAAGTTCATGACAAAGCTGCAGTTCTTAGTTTGAAACTAAGATATTTGAAACCATGATATTAGATGGTATTTGACCTTCAAAAATAGTAATTTCATTATGCTTTATGTGATAGAAACCCTTTCTTCATGCTGACATCACTTGAGCACTCAGATGTTTTACAATTAATATCTGGGAAGAGAGTAGCCTTCTCTATTTGATACTTTCCTAAATACCACTGTGAAAGACCAAATCACAGGGCCCATTTGGATTCTAGGTCTGTCTTTATGTGGCATCCCTTTTTTTTTATTTTGAGACAGACTCTCACTATGTCGCCCTCAGTAGAGTACTATGGCATCACAGCTCACAGCAACCTCAAACTCTTGGGTTTAAGTGATTCTCTTGCCTCAGCCTCCCAAGTAGCTGGGACTACAGGTGCCTGCCATAATGCCTGGCTATTTTTGTTGTTGTTGCAGTTGTCCTTGTGGTTTAGAAGGCCCAGACCAGGCTCGAACCCTCTAGCTTCAGTATATGCGGCCCACGCCCTGCACACTGAGCTACGGGTGCTGCCTGTGTGTCGCATTTTAAGTTCTTATTTACTTAATATGCCACAAGGGTTGCTTCACAATCCATTGGTCATCTGTTGAAATTGCCTTTTTGATTTTTGGGTTTTTTTTTCTTTTTTGCTTGTGGTCAAAGTTTTGATGCAAGGTGGAGATTGGTCAATATTCAAAACATCTTTACCACTAGTGAATGATAGATAAAAGAGAATACAGAGAGATGCTTGAGTAATAGCAAAGGCTGCACAGCCTCTTTCAGCATATTCAAGGCAAGGATGAGTCTCCAGTTTTCTTGTATACCTGACATGAATATATTAAGATGCTCTTCAGAGGCATTGGGATTTAATGGTTTCTGCCATCTTTTCTTGAGTACTAACCTTTTTCTTTTGTTGCTTTATTCTTGCTTACTAAGTGCTAATCGATTGATAGGGACCTCCCTTGGGTGTAGCATCATGCCAGGTATCAAGGTGAAAGTATCATGGTATAAATAGATTTTAATCATTGCCACAAGGAGGAGATTCTGATCCACTTAGGAGTTAAGATTTGCATGCATAAAATAATTTATGGGGAAAAAAAGAATAGCATAACAATTAGAAACATAATTAATGTTTTATAGTCACTTCTTGCAAAAGAAGTTAGAATTTGCAAGATCAGTGAAGCTTAAAATAAATTCCATCACTGGAGGACTAATCCATGCCTGGGATGTCAACTATGTTTTGAGGTTAAAATAAAAGGGATTTAGATTAATGGCCCTGTTGGTTTCTTTTATAGTTTCTACACGTCCAAAAGCCAGCTCTTCTGTAACAGTTTCACTCCACGAATAAAACTGGCAGGAAAGAAGGTAGGTTTCATGACCAGGAGAGCCTTTGGGGACTGTCACACATTGATGTGTTTATTTTAGTCCTAAAGAACCTTCATTTCCCCTCATCCTCCCCATGATCAGGAACAGGGTTTAAGAAATTTGTCGGCTCGGCGCCTGTGGCCCAAGTGGCTAGGGCGCCAGCCACATACACCTAAGGTGGCGGGTTCGAATCCAGCCCGGCCCGCCAAAAACAATGATGGCTGCAACCAAAAAATAGCTGGGTGTTGATGGCTCACCCAAAAAGTAGCCTGCGGTCCCAGCTACTGAGGGAGGCTGAGGCAGGAGACTCACTTGAGCCCAGGAGTTGGAGGTTGCTGTGAGCTATGATGCCACGACACTCTACCCAGGGGGATAGCTTGAGGCTCTGTCTCCAAAAAAAAAAAAAAAAGAAATTTGTCTTAGAACTTTACAGTTATGAATAATAAAATAACCCCCATAGACAGCATGAAAAACATGGAAAAAGTTAATTTTATTATGTTGTGACTGGTTTATTCCAATCCTGAGGCCACTCAGATACCAGCGGGGACAAAACTCAGATATCCAAAGGGAAATGTGATAAGAAGGTGCATCCTAATAGTAAAGAAATGAAAATTCTGGCTCGGCACCTGTGGCTAAGGCGCCAGCCACATACACCTAAGGTGGTGGTTTCAAATCCAACCTGGGCCCGCCAAAACAACAATGACAGCTGCAACCAAAAAATAGCCGGGCATTATGGCAGGCGCCTGTGGTCCCAGCTACTTGGGAGGCCGAGGCAGGAGACTCGCTTGAGCCCAGGAGTTGGAGGTTGCTATGAGTTGTGATGCAACAGCACTCTACCCAGGGGGATAGCTTGAGGCTCTGTCTCAAAAAAAAAAAAAAGAAAGAAATGAAAATTCAAACTAGAAAGTGGGGGTTGGGCAAGATGGCTCACACCTGTAATCCTAGCACTTCAGAAGGCCAACGCTGGTGGATTGCCTGAGCTCAAGAGTTCAAGACTAGCCTGAGCAAGAGCGAGACCCTGTCTCTAAAAATAGCGGGGCAGGTATCTGTAGTCCCAGGTACTTGGGAGACTGAGACAAGAGAATCGCTTATGCATAGGGTTTGAGGTTGCTGTGAGCTATGATGCTACAGCACTCTACCAGGGCAACAAAGTGAGACTGTGTCTAAAAAAAAAACCTAGAAAGTAAATTCATGTTTTTGCTTACCAAATAGGTTTAAAATATATAAATTATACTACATGCTGGAAAAAAGTGGTAAAATTGGTACTTGAGTACCTGGTTAGTGTATGATAATTTTGCAAAGCAGTTCAACCATGTGTATTGGGAGCAATGTCAATGTTCATGCCATTTGACTAGGCAAGTCCATTTTGGGGCATGTGGTAAAATAGATTTGGGTCTAGTTTCATTTATAATAGTGAGAAGTTGAAAGCAAGAAAACAATGGCTGAACAAACCATGCCGTATCTACTTGATGGAATATATTTGTAACTAATAAAAAATGACAGTTTTAAGAACCTGAACAAGTATTTTTGATGTAATATGAGAAGAAAAAGAGGCCCCACACCAGGGTGCTGTCACTCCTCTGCCTATTTCTAGTAGAGCTGAATTCTCTGAGAGTTGCCCCATTTGTGGCCACGTTACATTAATAGTTTTAGGGCAGCTAGGAGTAGTGGCTCATGCCTATAGTCCTAGTATTCTGGGAGACCGAGGTGGGTAGAATACCTAAGCTCAGGACTTCAAGAACAGCCTGAGCAAAAAGTGAGACCCCCATCTCTACCCAAAATAGGAAAACTAGCCAGGCATTGTGGCAGGCACCTATAGTCCCACCTACTTGGGAGGCTGCGGTAAGAGGATCACTTGAGCCCAAGAGTTTGAGGTTGCTGTGAGGTATGATGCCACAGCACTCTATCCCAGGGTGACAGAGTGAGACTTTGTCTTTAAAAAGAATAGTTTCAGGGTCACTTCTTCGCTTTTCTTTTTTTTTTTTTTTTTTGGCAAGGAGGACTGTTAAAATGGAAAATATTAATTTGGAGGAATCTGAAGACCCCTTAAATAGGCCATGTCAAGTAGTAAAGTGCTGGGAGATAGGACTCTGCCTACAAAGAGCCTTCTCCTGCCTTATGAGGTTTTATGCCTTCACCACAACCATTCTTGCCAAAGTGGAGAAACGTATCTGCATCTTGATCATGAATATTGTTATGAGAGGTCTCAGGGTCCTGAAAAAGATTCATTGAAAAAAATCTAAAAAATGATAGTTCTGTCAGATTTTTTTTCCTCTACCTGGTTCTCCATTTTAGCATACTAGGTGATCTGCAGAGTGCTCAGCTCTCTTAGGTATAAGCAGACAGGTGACAGTGCTGTGGGGAAAGGAAACACATAGCCTTTGGGTCACCTGAACAGTGGATTGACCACCAGTTAGGATTTTGACTCTGCCACCTGCTAATCATGTGACTGTAGGCTAGTTTCTTTATCCTGTCTAGAAATTAATATTGTCCCTTTTAAAGTGAGGTCTATGTCCCTACTGGATAGGCTCTGAGAACAAACAAGATGTGAGGTGAGAAGGAAAGGACCATGGTAGGTAAGTGTCAGACGTTAGCTACTGCCTTTCCATCAGTTACAGGAAGTGTTAAGACATGGTCTCTGCCTTGGGGAGCAGCCATGTGCCTACTGTGCCTTGTGATAAGTTCTGTTCTGGCAGAGGAGGAAGTGATTAACTATCTATTTAATTTAATTTTACAGCCTGCCTCTGAGAAAGCAAAAAATGGCCGTGATACATGTGAGTACTTTTGAGATCTTCTTACATTACTTTTAGAAAGAGTCACCTAACCCATGGCAAAAAAAGATTATGTGAAATCACTTAAAAGTTCACAGAAAAGTTGGAAGACCTGAGTTCCTTTTGTGTCACTATGGAAGGTCCTTTAACCACCTTGTATTTTGGTCCTAAACACTGTGAAATGATGACAAAACCTTGTTTTTCTTTTTCATAGATCAGTTGTCAGGATCAGGTAGAAAGTTTGATTTATTCATGCATTTATTTATTTATTTGGTAAAAAGTATTAAAGTACTAAACATACTAAGATGGTATTTTTAGAGCAGGATCACAGAAGAATGAAATGCTACCCACACCTTGCCTTCTTTTAATGCTGTACTATCTCTGTATAACTTTGGCATATTGTTTAATCCCAAACCTGATAGATGGGTTATTTCATTTTCCAAGGGGAGATGATGGTCACCTATGCCTTGCAGGTTTTGGTGGAAATCCTCTGAAGGCATCTGTTTGAAATGTACTTGGATGACAATTTGTATTATTTGTGTATTTCAGCTCTCGGGTCTCCAAAAGAATCTGAGAACGCCCTTCCCATCCAAGTAGATTATGATGCCTATGATGCTCAAGTGTTCAGGCTGCCCGGCCCATCCCGGGCTCAGCGCCTCGCCACCTGCAGGTTTCCTGCCAGATTCACTTTGGGGGCGGGGGGTGAGGGCAGGGTATACATGTGCACAAATCGCCTGATGTCCACTAGGCATATTTATGGGAGTAACTTTGAAAACGTTTTAAATTAAAATTAGCCAGAAGAAAGCCATGCTATGTAGAGCATCAGGGATTTTCTTTTCAGGCTCTTCAGTCCCCGCCATTGTTTGCTGTGAAGTATTGTCTCAAAATAAAGAGAGCATTCTAGCTAAGAGAAGTAATCCACAGATTTTAGAATCAGTGGCCTTATCATAGCTCACTGAGCTCAAGTAGTCCTTGTACCTCAGCCTCCCAAGTGGCTAGGGCTATAGGCACAAGCAACTATGATTGGCTAATTTTATTTTACATTTTTAGAGATAGGGTCTTGCTCTGTTGCCCAGGCTAATCTGGGCTTAAACAATCCTCTTGCCTCAGCCTTCCAAAATGCTGGAATTATAGGCATGATTATAGGGCATGGAATTATAGGCCATGCTCAGCCGTATATTTTATTCTACTGCTTATAGTCTTAGAATTTTTTTTTTTTTGAGACATAGTCTCACTATGTTGCCCTTGGTAGAGTGCCGTGGCATCACAGCTCACAGCAACCTCAAACTCTTGGGCTTAAGCAATTCTCTTGCCTCAGCCTACCAGATAGCTGGGACTATAGGTGCCCATCACAACGCCCCGCTGTTTTTTGATTGCATTTGTCATTGTTGTTTAGTGGCCTGAGCTAGGCTCAAACCCTCCAGTATCAGCATATGTGTCCAGTACCCTACTCACTGAGCTACGGACGCAGAACCTATAGCCTTGGATTTTATGTTTTTTTTTTTTTTAATTGAGACAGAGTCTCTCACTTTGTTGCCCTTGTAGAGTGCTATGGCATCATAGCTTACAGCAACCTCAAACTCTTGGGCTCAAATGATCCTTTTGCCTCAACTTCTCAAGGAGCTAGGACTACAGCCACCTGTCACACAGCCCAGCTATTTTTTTTTTTTTTTTTTTTTAGAGACAGGGTCTCTCTCTTGCTCAGACTGGTCTCAAACTCCTGAGCTCTAGCAATCCACCATGGGAGGCCAGGATTCTAAGTGTGAGCCACTGTGCCTGGCCTGTGTTTAATTCTTTATGTAGAATTTTTTTGCATGAATGTGAGAAACAGAATTCTACCTTGTTTTCTCCCCTGGTTGGCTAAATACTGTTTTCTAGATTTCTTAAATGTGTATATTTAAATACAACTAACTGTAAGAATATTATATCTCTTAATTTTGTTCCAAATGAAGTTGTGGCCACATGATTTTTTTTTTTTAAGAGACAGAGTCTCACTTTGTTGCCCTTGATTCGAGTGCTGTGGCATCACAGCTCACAGCAACCTCCAGTTCTTGGGCTTAGGTGATTCTCTTGCCTCAGCCTCCCGAGTAGCTGGGACTAAGGAGCCTGCTACGACACCTGGCTATTTCTTTTTTTGTTGTTGCAGTTTGGCCAGGGCCAAGTTCGAACCTGCCACCCTTGGCATATGGGGCTGGTGCCCTACTCACTGAGCCACAGGCGCTGCCCCCACATGGTTTTTTTTTTGTTTGTTTTGTTTTTGTTTTTGTTTTTGAGACAGAGCCTCAAGCTGTCCCCCTGGGTAGAGTGCTGTGGCATCACAGCTCACAACAACCTCCAAGTCCTGGGCTCAAGCGAGTCCCCTGCCTCAGCCTCCCAAGTAGCTGGAACCATAGGCACCTTGGCGGGCCCAGGCTAGATTCAAACCCGCCACCTTAGGTGTATGTGGCTAGCATCTTAGCCACTTTAGCCACAGGTGCCAAGCTACACATGGTCTTTTTTGTTTTTTGTTTTTTAATCCTTTTCCCTGAACCCATTGTAATATCTCTTCCTGAGACTGTTTAGGCAGGAGTCCTCAAACTTTTTAAACAGGGGGCCAGTTCACTGTCCCTCAGACCGTTGGAGGGCCGGACTGCAGGCCCAGGACGAGTCGGCTGCTAAGCAGGACAGGCAGTGGCAGCAAAAACACCCGGCTGGCCAGATAAATGTCCTTGGTGGGCCGCATGTGGCCCGCGGGCTGTATTTTGAGGACCCCTGGTTTAGAGCTCAGAATAAGTGCTATTAACAGCAGGTTTCCTACACGTGATGCTACTTAAGGCCTCAGTAGTAGCTACTTAGGGGCTTTTCTTCTGAGTCTTTAAAATTGCTCTCATAGTTAGATTTTTGGTTTTCTTTTATCTAATCAACAACAGCAAAACCTAGTGTTTTAGGTATCCAGGTAACTTGAAGGCACAAACCATGTCTTAATCTGTGCTCTACCTCTTACAAATGGCTAAGCATATTTTGGTGCTTAAGTATTTTCTGTTAAAATAATGAATATGTAGTCAGCTCCTGGGATCTATTTTCAGGCTTTATTTAAACTCTTAGGTAAAACAAAATCCTTCCAGGAGGAGAAGGAAGACTCTGATGTCAGAAGGGCATCCTATTGGTGGGCTAAGTCTTTTGTTCTTAATTTTTACTTCCCCATTGGGCTTCTTTTTTTTTTTTTTTGAGACAGAGCCTCAAGCTATCCCCTTGGGTAGAGTACTGTGGTATCACAGCTCACAGTAGCCTCCAACTCCTGGGCTTAAGCAAGTCTTCTGCCTCTGCCTCCCAAGTAGCTGGGACCACAGGCGCCCACCACTATGCCCGGCAATTTTTGGTTGCAGCCATCATTATTGTTTGGCGGGCCCGGGCTGGATTTGAACCCACCACCTTAGGTGTATGTGGCTGGCGCCTTAGCCACTTGAGCCACAGGCACTGAGCCGGGCTTCTTTCTTTTTGATCTTTCTTCCTACTGCTTCTAGAGATTCTTTCTTTATGGAGTTTATGGATTTGTTTTTTTGTTTTTTTATTATTAAATTATAGCTGTGTGCATTAATGCAATCATAAGGTACAGTGTGCTGGTTTTATATACAATTAAAATATTTTCATCAAACTGCCTTCTTGGCATTTTCTTAGTTGTTGTGACATTTATATTCTACATTTAGTAAATTTCATATGTTATGTTTTAATGAGTAATTGTTATTTACTTATTTATTGAGACAGAGTCTCACTATATCACCCTTGGTAAAGTGCTGTGGCGTCATATCTCACAGCAACCTCAAACTCTTGGCCTAAAGTAATTCTCTTGCCTCAGCCTCCTGATTAGCTGGGACTACAGGCACCCACCACAACTCCTGGCTATTTTTTTTGTTGTAGTTGTCATTGTTGTTTGGCAGGCCTGGCCTGGCTTGAACCCACCAGCCATGGTGTATGTGGCTGGCGCTCTAGCTGCTGAGCTACAGGTGCCAAGCCAGTATATTGCTTTTTAAACGTTTATTAAGGAAATGTTCAGTCATGCTCAGAGATACTAATATCATGAATAGTTGTCACCATGTTGCCCGTCTTATTTCATCACTTCTCTCACATTTTACATTTTGGCTGAAGAATATTAAAATAAATCCTAGGCATTCCTATTTCTTTCTCCTTCCCTGATACATATGTCAGTATATGTCTCTTACTAATAAGAACTTTAAAAAATTAATACTAATAACAAAATTAACACTAATTTCTTAATGTCCTCTAATAGCCAACCCATATTCACAGTTCCCATTTATCTCAAAAACATATTTCTATAGTTGTTTTGTATAATTTGGGATCTAAACAAGATGCACACATTTCCTTTGGTTGTAATGTGTCTTTTGTGTGTGTGTCTAATAGTAGAATATCTTGCTTTCTTCTTTTGGCTGGTTGTTTCCTTGTAATGTTTTACCTTTCTCTTTACTCTCTGAATTTCTTTTTTCTTTCTTTTTTTTTTTTTTTATTTTTTTTGAAGTTTGGCCGGGGCTGGGTTCCAACCCACCACCCTCAGTATATTGGACCAGTGCCCTACTTCCTGAGCCATACCACCGCCCCTCTGAATTTCTTCTAAAGTGTGAATTATCTCTAGAAGCTTGGTTAGGTTTAGGTTCAAGTTTAAGGGCAAAAAGACTTCTCTGGGGGTACTGTGTACTTTGTCTTACATAACATGGTCTCTTGTCGGGTCCCCTGTTTTTAGTGATGTGAGATTGATCAGTAGGATGAGGTGGGGCCATCACTTCTTTACAGCTCTGATCCCATCACTTTGGCTATGTGAGAACTATCAGTCATTTCTCCCTTTCTTACATATTTCAAGCTGCTTAGGGCAAAGTACCTCCTATGTATTTCCCACTCATGTATCACATTGGGGGTCTTTGTCATTAGTTTCCCAAGTGGCTTGGGCAGGTGATGGCTTTAAGAGGTGGGACAGGATTCATTGCTTGGTGGTAACTTTTTGTCTCTTGCCCACAGGTCCGTGCGAGAGCGGGAAAGTCATAGTCGAAAGAGCGCCAGCTCCTGCGATGTCTCATCCAGCCCTTCCCTGCCCAGCCGTGCACTGCCCTCTGAGGAAGTGAGAAGCCAGGCTTCTGATGACAGCTCCCTGGGCAAGAGTACCAACATCCTGATGATCCCACACCCCCACTTGCACCAGTATGAAGTCAGCAGCTCCCTGGGCTACACCAGCACTCGAGGTCAGAGTGCTGGCACACAGACAGAGTGACAACAGCATCCTACTGTAGCAGAGGGTGGGTGGGGAGCTGGTGGTCTGGGGTGGGGTGTGAGTCCCCCATCTCCATTATTTCCACAGCAGTGCAGTGGGTGAGAATCCCCTTAGCTGTTAGGTATGTGCGCTTTACACTATGTTTTATCTCTACACTTTGTTCTCTCATTACAATACCTTTTCCTATGTTAATGTAGAGCTTTTCTTAGGTCTAGAGTCAAAGAGGTTTGCTTATTGCCTTGCCATTTCTAGTAGCACCATACATAAAACCACCTTTGTCCTGGGCAGCACCTGTGGCTCAGTGGGTAGGATGCCGCCAGCCCCATATGATGAGGGTGGTGGGTTCAAATCCAGCCCTGGCCAAACTGCAACAAAAAAATAGCTGGGTGTTGTAGCAGGTGCCTGTAGCCCCAGCTACTCAGGAGGCTGAGGCAAGAGAATTGCCTAGGCGCAGGAATTGGGGGTTGCTGTGAGCTGTGTGACTCCATGGCACTCTACCAAGGGCAATAGTGAGACTCTGTCTCAACCAAAAAAAACAAACAAACAACAACAAAAAAACAAACCTTTGTCCTATGTTCTATTTTAAGGCTTCTCCTCTCAGCTACCTGTTCCTGTCTAACACTCAGGAGCACAGATGCTGCTCTTCTTGTAACTTGGCCATCCAGCAACAACTACTAGTACTGTTTCACAGACCCCTCCTGACTTTTTTTTTTGTTTTTTGAGATAGTGTCTCACTTTGTTGCCCTGGGTAGAATATTATGGCATCATAGCTCACAGCAACATCAAACTCCTGGGTTCAAGCAATTCTCTTACCTAAGTCTCCCAAGTAGCTGGGACTACAGATGCCCACCACAACACCCAGGTATTTTTAGAGACAGGGTCAAGCTGGTCTCAAACTCTTGAGCTTAAGCAGTCCATCCACCTCGGCCTCCTAGAGTGCTAGGATTACAGGCATCATATGTGGAGATCATTGTGGTTCAGGCCTGGAATTGGAACATTATCTCTTTTACCTGTGTTGGATTGCTGGAACTAAGTCATTTGGCTTCACTGCAAAGGGGCTGGGAATGATATATTCTTGTTGTGTGCCCAAGAGGAAAATCAAACAGGTTTAGTAAAGAAATTGAGGGCAGTGCCCGTAGCTCAGTGGGTAGGGCGCTGACCACATACACTGAGGCTGGCAGGTTTGAACCTGGCCTGGGCCAGCGAAAACAACAATGAGAACTGCAACAACAGCAGCAACAAAAATAGCTGGGTGTTGGGGTGGGTGCCTGTAGTTCCAGCTACTTGGAAGGCTGAGGCAAGTAAATTGCTTGAGCCCAAGAGTTGGAGGTTGCTGTGTTGCCATGGCACTCTACCCAGGGTAACAGCTTGAGACTCTGTCTCAAAAAAAAAAAAAAAAAATTGACTAGCTCTGCCAGGGTTTGCCCTTCTAGCCACCAAATTATCTATTTTTATTGTTTCCCCCACATACAAAAAATAGTCATCCCTATCCCCAGGGCAGTGTTTTTCAGCCTTTTTTATATCATGGCACACTTGAACTTATAGTTAAACTTCCATGGCACATTTAAATTATGTTGAACTAAAAAAAAAAAAAAGTATTTACTGTGCTTTGAACTTGTTTCAAAAATAATTTAATTAATGGTCTTTAAAAATTTTCACAGCACACACCAGTTGAAAATCACTGACCCAAGGAGACAACTTAAGTCCTATTATTCAGTCATTACATCCACTACAGTGTCCAGGGTCTCCAGGTGATATGTGGTCCTTTCTGTCAAGTTTGTAGATGGCTTAATTGGGCCAGTAATTCAGGAACTTGAATTCTCCTTCTCCTACGTATTTAGTAAGTAACAAACCCAAACATACTCCATTCTTTATAGTTTGGCAATTTTACTCATTTCTCTTACTCTCTGACATTTACATCCAGGGTTCTTGTCAGTTCTGCTTATCAGCCTGCTTAGTTCTGGTTTCCTCATGGCTCTGTGCTTTCTCTTTGTGCCTCAACTCCCTGATACCGGGCAGATGTCCTGGAGAACATGATGGAGCCACCACAGAGAGATTCCAGCGCACCAGGGAGGTTCCATGTGGGCAGCGCAGAATCCATGCTCCATGTCCGGCCTGGTGGATACACCCCCCAGCGAGCGCTGATTAACCCCTTTGCCCCCTCTCGAATGCCCATGAAGCTCACATCCAACAGAAGGCGCTGGATGCACACTTTTCCTGTGGGTAAGTTTGTTGCTCAGGAAGAGCCTTGGACTAGGGTTCCAGCCATGGTCCTCATCTCTCATCATTCATGTGTTTTTGGTCTAGTGTTTCAGCTTCCAGCTTCTAGTAAGAGGGGAATAACCGTGTCCACTTTGGCTATCTCAGGTCTTCTCCTGGACAGGCTTTGTAACTAATTAGCTGTGTAAGCCTAAGGGCGTATTTTAAGGGACTGCTTTGCTACTTGCTTTCTTTCCTGAGACCAACTAATGTCCCTCATTCTTGTTCGTTTCCTCTTCTCTTAGTTCTCTCTGGATATTGATATTGCTGTCTTGGTTACACAGAATTATGGTACTTTGTTTTTTCTTAGGGGTCTGTGACAACTGAAAAAAAATTTTTTTTCACATTCACTGTTTTCCTAGTCTGTCCTTTTTGATCTGTGGTCTGTCCTAAAGAAGATGACAGTAAGGTTTTATAACACTGCAGCTAAAATTAAACTCCAGCTTAATGAGCTCTTACTGGGCTGGGAAGGAACAGATGTGTTGTGTTCCAGGTTTTTTTATTTTTTTCTTGGAAACCATCCTTCTGAATGCCTGGAAATGTCTAGTTTTTTGTTTGTTTGTTTGTTTGTTTTTTGCACTTTTAGTGTTTAAAAGTTACATTAGTCAGAAATACATTGGGGTCATGGCTGTGAGGTAAGAGGGCAAAACGGGGTTTGACCCCCTTTGCCCTTTTACCTCTGCCATAATCAGTCAAAGAGAAACTGCTTGTGTCTTTCTGGCTTCTTTTCCATTCTATTGCTATCCCCACTGACTCCATGTGAGAGAGCTCTCAAGAGAGCTTTTGATGCTTCTTCTGTGACCTTCAGCTCTTCCTGTTCTGTGCTTTTCCTCCTCCCACCCTTCGTGTACACTTTACTAAAACAGTATCCTCCAAACACTGCTTACTTGTTTCTTCCTCCTAAATACATCTGCGTGGCCTTCTGATAGCCAAGGCCTTCCTTTGCCGGCTTCCCAACCTCTCTCCTCATTCCCATCCTCAGGAGCTCTTCTCTTTCTCAAGTGATCTTCTGCACATGTTTTGCCTCTTTCACATTTGGGATTTCACTAATATAATTTCTTCTACCTATTTGCTGTCCCCTTCTACCCTTGCTAACATTGTTTAACACTTAGCTCTAGGCTGGGCATGGTGGCTCACTCCTGTAATCCTAGCACTCTGGGAGACTGAGGCAAGTGGATCGCCTGAGCTCAGGAGTTCCAGACCAGCCTAAGCAACAGCAAGAACCCATCTCTACTAAAAATAGAAAAACTAATTGGGTGTTGTGGCGGGTGCCTATAGTTCCAGCTACTTGGAAGGCTGAGGCAAGAGGATTTCTTAAGTCCTGGAGTTTGAGGTTTCTGTGAGCTATGATTCCATAGCGCTCTACCCAGGGTGACAGAGAGAGACTCTGTCTCAAAAAGACTAAATACATAAATATAAAAATTTAAAAAAACCGCTTAGCTCTAAAATATCTCTTTTTCTATGCAGCTTTCTTCAGTAAACTTGACTAATTCCAGTTTATCTCCTATTCCAACTGCTTTGCACTTAACCATTTTCTGCTTCTTAGAGAAGCAGAGTCATAGTTGTTATTTTCTTAAGTATTAACAGAGTCATTGGTGTTTCACTTGTGCTTCCTTCTGATTGAGTTTGTGTTAACCCTCTTGGGAAGGGGTCTTGCCTCCCATTCTGGTATATTTCTCTGTGGTGTCTCAGTTGGCCTGCATCAAACAGGCTTATAAAATATTCTTAATAGACTGAACAGGATGATGAACATGAGGCTCCACTGTAGAATGGGTCCAGCTTAGGAAGAGGAGGTACCTTTCTGGGAGCCCAAGGGTGTCTTGTGTCATGTTCCTGTGTGGTGTGCTCATCTTTTAGTCTCTCTAATACCTTTATCCTAGCAGTTGGAAAGAAGAACAGTTACAGTTAAGCGCACAGCACTAGCTTTCAGGTGGGAATGATGCTTAGTAGTTCTTTGTCTGGGTAGGACCATCCGGAGAGGCCATCCAGATCCATCACCAGACCCGACAGAATATGGCGGAGCTGCAGGGCAGCGGGCAGAGGGACCCAACTCACTCCTCTGCAGAGCTGCTGGAGTTAGCATATCATGAAGCTGCTGGAAGGTGAGATATGCATGGGGCTTCAGAAGGTAACTTGAGAACATTCTTTGGCACTTGGGACAACGTGCATAACAGATAGCTGACAAAACATGTTTATAAGACTTAAAAAGACAATATAAGATTAGAACCTTCCTTTGGCAGTCAGTGTCTTTCTCTTCTCGGGGCAAAGTGCAAAGCAAACGACCTGATGTTTTTGCCTGAGATGTCATTTAGGCCCTGCTTTATCTTGAATCTAAAACATGGATTTGTCTAAACCTCAGTCAAGGCTGAAAATGAGAGAGAAAATGCTTTGGGTTTTGAGTGGTCAGTCGGGTGATTCATGCTAAATGTTGTGGGCAGCCTCTTTATGACTTCTGTCATTTTAATGATTGAGAAATTCTACTGTTGAGATTAGAAGTTAATGCTAAAAGCAGTGGCAATCAAGGCCTGTGTTTATGGAAACAGCTTTTTTTGAAACAGAGCTCTGAATGTTTTATTAGGCATCTAAAGAGAGTCAGTGTAGGAAGAAAGTCATTTAAGCCTTGACAAGTGTGAGCCTGGGTTACACCTGGACTCACTGTTCCTGTGTTGCTTTAGAAAACACTTTGCAAAGAGCAATCTTTGGCCCCTCTTTCAATCATCTTGACATCCCTAGAGATGGGCAAGGGGTATGGGCAAGGCATGACCCTTTTACTAGAGCAACTCTAGTACGTCTGCTTAAGCATCTCACATCCATCCTTATTCCTAAGGTGGAGGCATGGGACAGAGAGGGTGGGTGGTCTAGCGTGGTGGTGGGAAAGCAGTTGGGTATCAAGGCCAGAGGAGCAGGACACAGGAGGCCAGAGCTGGCACACAAACCAAGCACTGCAGCCTGGTGGCTTGAGATATGAGTCCTGATGGTTGTCAGCCCAAGTGGCTAAATATTCAGGCCAGTTTCTGATGAAACCCCCAGGGATATAGGGTGAACAGGAAAAAGAGGTGGATGACCCACATTAAACCAGGTGGCTGGGCTCTGTTCTCTGCAGGCACAGCACTTCCCACCAGCCTGGTGACGGCATGTCCTTCTTGAACTTCAGTGGAACAGAAGAGCTTTCTGTCAGCCTGCTTAGCAACAGTGGTGCAGGTAACCAATCCAAGAGGTGAAAGAGTTGGGACGCTCAGAGGAGGCTCACATCTAGAAAAGACGTGAGGGCCAGGAAAGCAGGGCCACATCTATTTTGAGATCATTTCAGCCACGATTTTGGGTGACCTATTTAGAAACAGTGCTGTTTAATGCATGGAATTATAAATGGGCTGCACGTTACATTTTTAGCTGAGAAAGTATTGGTCAAGCTACATTTATCATCATCCTGTCAGGGAGTCATGATTGAGGGCTGCTTAGGAGCTTGGTGTCGAGGGCAACACCAGGGCCAGAGGAGGAGTGGTCTCTGCTCTAAAGGAGCCTTTAGGGTGAGGGGAGCAACCCCATCTCCATAAAAAACAGTCAGGAGAGTCTCAGAGGGGAACAGTGTGGCTCTAGTTATGAGACCAGAAAAGAGAAGGGTGGCGTAGTTGCTTAGAAAAGTGAGCAGAGCATGCATATCAAAATTTGGTTAGGTAGAGGGTCGGAAGATTAGGATTCCAAGTGGAGGGGGGAGGAAGAAGAGAAATATGAATGTGATTTTATGCTTTCCAGAAGCACCTTTATATATTTAATCTCATCCTGTCATTCCAATAGGGCATACTTATTAGACACATTTTATACATGGGCAGTGTAATGCCCAGAGACATAGAGATATTGAACTAATTTCTCAAAAAAACAAACAAACAAAAAACTAATTTCTCAAACCAGTGGGCAGGTATTCTGACCCAGACTGCTGTCCTCCTTTGACGGCTTTATCTAGAGTACCTTTGAGGGTGTAGCAGAACATGAGTTTTAATGGGTGGGGGCAGATTTTATAGAGTCTTAGAAGGGACAAAATGAATGTGAAAAGCAATAAAACTTAAAAAAAAATAACAGTGTTGATGCTTACTTGTATTTCTAAAAGTTAGCTTGAGGTAGATGGAGTAAAAGTGAAAATGTATAAAATTGGTAATGATGTTTTCCTTCATTCATCGGTAGGTTCATCCAACAGTATTCCTAGAGGCCTATGGCTAAGGCTTGGAAACTGTGTTGACAGTAAGAGAATCCCTAAATGATTATAATTTTATTCATTCATTCATACATTTTTTCATTTTTTCTTTTTTGGTCAACTTATTTACCAACATTCATTTGTTTTAAATGAGAAAACATATTGAATAAAAATTTCAGCTATGGAAGACCAAGGCAGGAGTATTGCTTAAGCCCAGGAGTTCAAGACCAGCCTGAACAATATAGTGAGATCTCTTCTTTATAAAAAAGTAAAAAAAAAAAAAAAATTGGGAGTGGTAGTGCATACCTGTAGTCCCAGCTACTGAAGAGGCTAAGACAGGAGTATCATTTGAACCCAGGAGTTGGAGGTTACAGTGAGCTATGTGATGCCACTGCACTCTAGCCCAGGTGACAGAGAGAGACCTTGTCTCAAAAAAAGTTGGAGGATGAGGATACTTTGTATCTTTGCGCTCATGGTGCTGAAAATGTTACCTAGTTGCTAGACTCCTTCATATTGCCTTTAAGCCTGGCAGGCACAGTGGCTCATGCCTGTAATCCCAGCATTCTAGGAGGCCAAGGAGGGTGGATTGCTTGAGCTCAGGAGTTCCTGACCCGCCTGAGCAAGAGCAAGACCTTATCTCTACTAAAAACAGAAAAAAAAAAAATAGGCATTCTGGCAGGTGCCTGTAGTCCGAGCTATTTGGGAGGCTGAGGCAAGAGGATCCACTTGAGCTCAAAAGTTTGAGGTTATGACACCACGGCACTAAACCTACAGTGACAAAGTGAGACTCTGTCTCAAAAAAAAAAAAAGTGCCTTCAGAAGGGTATAGAGGCAGTGTTTCTATTGCTTTCTTAAACCGAGGAACCACTTTTTAGGAACCCAGAGTTTGAGCTTTCCAGGCAGTTGGGGGTAGAGTTGCATCAAGAAAGGCTGCTGTGGAACTCACTAGACTATCCCTGGAGCTGGTTTCATTGATAACCCGAAAGAGGGGAAGTCACAGGTTTGGATGGTGGCAGCACCAGGATCTACTAGAGTTGCTCTGGGCCTAAGGTAATTCAGGCAGACCAGATGATTCTGTAGAAAAGGAATTTTCAGATGTACTTGGGGGGGGGGGAGTAAGATTTCAAAGAATATTTGGGGATGGTTGTGGAAGATCCTCAGATGATACCATTGTGGAGTCCTCGGGAGCTAAGCGTTCCCTGGTGGAGACACATTGGAAAAGCGTTTTCTGCACCCTGCATCTCCAGCTCAGCCTTTTCCCTCATGGGCCCTGTAGCAATAAATCTGTCTACCTGATGGACATCTCCACTTGGATGCCTAACAAGAACCTCACCCTTCATGTGTTGACAGCTGAACTCATGTCTTGTCGTTCCCATCCCACACTTCCTCTTCTGTTCCTTCCTTTTCCTGACTTTGGCTCCCATCTCCGTTCTCACTGCTTTTGTTCAGACCTCTGTCATTTCTGGCCGCTGTTATTGCAGCAGCCCTCTAAATGGTCTTCCTGCTCTGTTCTTGTCTTTGCTGATTCATCTTCCCTAATACCAGGGATGAGATATTTCCAGATGCAGGTCTCATCAGTCACTCCTTCCCAAATATTAACCCTTTTGTGGTTCTTTGTGGCTTGTGATGCTTCTTGTCACCTGGCTCCAGCCTCCATGGTGCTGCTTGTGAAAAAAGTACAGGTTCTAGACTGTTAGGACATGAGTCCTGACTCTTAACTCTGATGAGTATTGAGGCCTTGGACCACTTTCTGTGATCTCAGTTCCTCATGTGTGAGGAAGACTGTTGTGAATGTTAAATGTGATAATGCATGTAAGTGCTTAGGACAGAAGCAGCCATGCATGGCAAGTGCTCAACAAATAGGAGCTCTTGTTTTTACTATTATTATATGAGCATGTTAAGCCATTGCTCTGGCTTCCAAAAAGAATTGTGTCCTCATCTTCTTTGGCATAGATTAGCCCTTCTGTATAGAATATGCTTCTTTGTACTGGGCATAGTGGCTCATGCCTGTTATCCCAGCACTCTGGGAGGCCAAGGCGGGTGGATTGCTTGAGCTCGGAGTTCAATACCAGCCTGAGCAAGAGTGACACCCTGTCTCTACTAATAACAGAAAAAAACTAGTGGGTGTGTGGCAGGCTCCTGTAGTCCCTGCTACATGGGAGGCTGAGGCAAGAAGATCAGTCAAGCCCAGGAGTTTGAGGTTGCTATGAGCTATGATGCTATGGCACTCTAGCCTGGGTTAACAGAGTGAGACTCTGTCTCAAAAAAAGGGGGGGGGCGGTGCCTATGGCTCAGTGAGTAGGGCGCCGGCCCCATATACTAAGTGTGGCAGGTTTGAACCCAGCCCTGGCCAAACTGCAACAAAAAAATAGCTGGGCATTGTGGTGGGCGCCTATAGTCCCAGCTGCTTGGGAGGCTGAGGCAAGAGAATCACCTAAGCCCAAGAGCTGGAGGTTGCTGTGAGCTGTGATGCTACAGCACTCTACCGAGGTCAACAGAGTGAGACTCTGCCTCTAAAAAAAAAAAAGAAAGGCTTGGCACCTGTGGCTCAGTGCGTAGGGCGCCAGCCACATATACCATATGCAGTAACCAGTTAACGTCAGATCAATCTTCAGGTTATATCCAGAATCTTACCTCACCATCGTTAGCCTTATTCAAGGTACCAGGCTTTTGCCTGTGTACAGTAGTCTGCTAACTGGTATTGGCAGCTCCCTCTACCCTACCCTATCATTTATTTTCAACAAAGCAATTCAGAGTGATCCTTCTGTAACAGACATTAGATCATGAAATTTCTCTGCATGATTTCCTCCAAGGTCTTTCTGACTCATTGAGGTCAAAGCCATGGCATTGTGTCACTTGGTTTCTTCTTACTTTCAGATTCTGTCTCCTGCTTCCCCCTCTCACTTCAGTGTAGTGGTTCCCCAGGCAGATCAGACACACTCAGAATCTTAGGTCCTTTCTCTTGTTATCCCCTCTTCTGGGCTGTTACTCCAGAGAGCCTCACAGCTAAGGTCCATATGTCTGCAGTTTGCATCTCCAGTTGAATGAATGCTAAAAGCTTCCTGAGGTTAGCTTTCTCTCTGCTGAAGAAGGACTTAGGCGTTTCTCTAATGCTTTTCTCTCTTATAACCTTGTTGAACAATTAGCTAGATTGCTTTTTCAAAGACTTGGGCAGTGTTTTCCTACCTTACTTGGTTTCCTTTCAAACCATCCTCAAGCTTCATGAAACATGGTTTGCTTTCTTGAAACTCACAGAACTCTTATTCGTTCCAAAAATGTTGATTGAACTCTAGGTACTGTGCTAAAGCTGAGAAGAAACAAGAACTTGACTCTCCCGACTTCAGGGAGCTCTGGCTTCTCATTCACTTGGGATTTTATTTGAAGCATTTCCCCTCTGGGGTAATAGCCATGAAAAGAAAGCCCTCTCAGGAGGAATTGGACTATGTGAGTGGTTCCAGTAACAAATTCAGTGTGGGTTGAACATATGAGCTCTGCTAAATTAGGCTATGCTCAATGAGTGAATATGCTGTGATGAAGACAACCAAGATCAAAGTCCCAGCCCTCCTCACTGGCCTTTGGAATTGAGCCTTCATTTTTTGCGGAGACTTGGGTTCCTCATCTGTATTATGGGCTTACAGATCCTCACCGTCTCACCTGCCTACTCTGTACAATTGTTGTCAGGAACAAAAGTAGGTTGGGTTGGGCAGTGCCTATGGCTCAAGGAATAGGGTGCCAGCCCCATATGCCAAAGCTGGTGGGTTCAAGCCCAGCCCTGGCCAAAAACTGCAGCAACAACAACAAAAAGTAGGTTGGGTTTCTTAAAGGTGAGCTTACCACACTTAACACGCTGAGTCTTGGTTTGGGGCCAGGCAGGGTCAAAATACACAAGTAGTTAACATTTCATTCATTAAAAATAACCCAAACCAAACAAACAAATAAACAACAACAACAACAAAAAACAGAAGAGAAGCAGGAAAACCTTATCTGTGACCTCACCTCCTAGGGCTGGCTGGCTTATACCATCTGCAGGCACTCAAGCACGACTCAGATTTTCTTCTGCATGTGGACATGATTCACATGTGAGTCATGATTCACAGGAGTTGCTTCTCTGTGGGTTTCCCTCCTGGCTCGGTGGAACTGCATTTGGAGTGTTTTTGGCTGAGGCCTCACAGCCACACTCTTCCCTTATTTTTCACCATGCTGCCCAGCAGGGCCCACACAGTTGGTGGGATTGGGCAGAGAGTTTTTATCCCTCTGTTTCTTTAACTGAAGACCAGTTCAGAAGATTTGTTAGTAAGTGTCTTTCCTTTTTCTGCAGGTAGATGATTTTGAAAAAGAAAATGGGAAGGTGCCTGTGGCTCAGTGAGTAGGGTGCCGGCCCCATATACTGAGGGTGGCGGGTTCAAACCCAGCCCTGGCCAAACTGCAACAAAAAATAGCCGGGCATTGTGGTGGGCACCTGTAGTCCCAGCTACTTGGGAGGCTGAGGCAGAAGAATCGCCTAAGCCCAGGAGTTGGAGGTTGCTGGAGCGACTCTGTGCACTCTACTGAGGGCGAAAAAGTGAGACTCTGTCTCTACAAAAAAAAAAAAAGAAAAAGAAAGAAAGAAAAAGAAAATAAGCAGATGCCATGTTTTCTTTACCTTTAGTGTTGGGACTCAGAATCTACAAGCTTGGTGTTTGTGATGAATGTTGGGTGCATGCCGCAGATTGGCCTGAGAGCTAATATAAAAGTAAATCATAGCACAGTAAGGGTGGAAGGAAGGGCTTCTGGTCATTCACTAAAGCCAGGTTGGGTTTTTATGGCCTTGAGAGTTATAATTAGAGAACACAGTTCACAGTTCTCAATTCTGAATAGATAGCAAAAGAGACAGAACGGAGATGGTTTTCGTTAGCATTTGGCTCCACAAGTGATGTGTCTGACTTTGAACTTTGAGAGTGACACCTCATTCCCAAGTGTTGGATTGGAGCAGAACTAACCTACCACAAGATCTCACCTCCATTGTCAAGGTTGTTGGGGCTCTTCATATGCCAATAGCAAGTCTGCTTCACTGAAAATAAGGCATCAGAGGCAGAGCCAACGTCAAATGCAGTGTGTAGTTGGGCTTGGACTGCAAAGAAACTGTGTCATTATCTTCCTGGGAACACTTAAAATATTTATTTCTTTAAATGGCTTTTTCCTTAAAATTTGTGTGCATGTATGTATGTCTTTCTCTCTTGGAGATGACACAGGTCATCTCCTGTGGGTTAGGACCCTACGCTGCTCTGATAAGTTCAACTATTTCTTTAATAGTACAAGAATTTTAGTTGCCTTGTAGGGCAACTACAGTTACCACACGAAGAGGATCTGGCCATCTGTCACTGTCCAACCAATATGCAGAGATGGGGTTTAGGTCCAAACAAGCTTTATTTGTCAGAAGGCCAGGGATTCTGGAGAACAGCAAAAGTAGCCTCTCAATTCTGTTCTGCCACAGTTACAATTCTAATAACCGTTACAATGAAATGCCAGGAAACCAACCTAGAAAATTTTAACTTTATCTGATAGGAAGTAACATCAAACTCGTCTCCATTCTAACAATGCAAAATGTTTAAACAACAGAAAGGTAATTTTCTTTCTTTCTTTCTTTTTTTCTTTGAGACAGAGTCTCACTATGTTGCCCTGAGACATGTGCCATGGCATCCCAGCTCACAGCAACCTCAAACTCTTGGGCTTGAGCCATTCTCTGCCTCAGCCTCCCAAGTAGCTGGGACTGCAGGCGCCCGTCACAATACCTGGCTATTTTTTTTTGTTGTAGTTGTCATTTTTGGTTAGCAGGCCAGGTCTGGGTTCAAACTGCCAGCCTGCATGTATGTGGCCAACGCCCTAACCACTGAGCTATGGGTGCCAATGAGAAAGATGATTTTCACTTTAACAAAATATCTGAGAGACTTATCAGAGAAAACATATCATCAAAGTAACCTTTACTCTACCTATATCATAACACCTGTTGTCTGTGTGTGACCACCTCCCCAGAATCTCCTGAGATAAATATCCTCACAAGTGTGGAGAAACTTAACTAGATAATCACATAAGGTATGTGGGGAAGTCTGAGCAGACAAGGTCAGACTAGGTCAGCTGTACTGTTTCAGCTTAGCTTCTCAGACTCCATCTTGCAGGCCTCTTTTCTAGCTTCAGTCTGAGTTGGATTTTCTTAAGAACAACAACAACAAGAACAAAATAACAGATGATCAGATGATCAAATTTGGCATCCAACCTGAGAGGTGATGTGTTTAATATTTCTCTTATTGCTTAGAATGTTTTGCAAATGCTAATGTTTCATACCAGTTTTTAAGCTGAATAAGAAAATTCATCTCGTTGCTTCTTATTTATAATCAGGCTTTATGTTTGCATGAAAATGGATGTTGTCAGCCAAGATTTTTTTTTTCAGAAAATTTAGCTCCAAATGGCTTTTAGCTATTGACAAAAAACAGATAACATTTCAACAGCTAGAAACTGGTGCCCCAGATGGATAGTCAAGAAATAGAGCATCTGTAAAGTTGAGCGGAAAGAATCTAAATGCAGTTTCCACCTACCTACTGTGAGATCTTTAGTCATTTACTTAACTTCTCTGACCCTCAGTTTCTTGATCAGTGGGAAAAGAATCCTACCTACCTTTTATCTCCTGGGGTGAGTGTGAATTAAATGAAATACTTTGTCTGAATTAATAAATTATATCTTCTCTTATAATGATTAGTAATTTTAAAAATCTGCTTCATGGGCCAGGCGTGGTGGCTCATGCCTGTAATCCTAGCACTCTGGGAGGCGGAGGTGGGTGGATTGCCTGAGCTCACAGGTTCGAGACCAGCCTAAGCAAGAACAAGACCCCATCTCTAACAATATAGCTAGGTGTTATGGCAGGCCCCTGTAGTCCCAGCTACTCGGGAGGCTGAGGCAAGAGAATCACTTAAGCCCAAGAGTTTGAGGTCACTCTACTGAGGGCAACAAAGTGAAACTCTGTCTCAAAAATAAATAAATAAATAAAAATCTGCTTCAGGCAGTTCCCAAAAAGTTCTGAAATTCTTTTGGCGAAGAGATACCATCTTTTTTTTTGAGACAGAGCCTCAAGCTGTCCCCCTGGGCAGAGTGCCGTGGCATTACAGCTCACAGCAACCTCTAACTC
>NW_003852511.1:5724658-5753064 GCF_000181295.1 Otolemur garnettii
TTGTGGCAGGCACCTGTGGTCCCAGCTACTTGGGAGGTGGAGGCAGGAGACTCACTTGAGCCCAGGAGTTGGAGGTTGCTGTGAACTGTGATGCCACGGCACTCTACCCAGGGGAACAGCTTGAGGCTCTGTCTCAAAAAAAAAAGAAAAACAAACAAACAACAACAAAAAAACTTCTGTGGTCAAGCATTCTTCCTGCCTCAGCTTCCCAAGTAGCTAGACTACAGGCACACACTGAGAAGCCCAGACAATTTTCTATTTTTTTAGTAAAGATGGAGTTTCACTCTTAACTCAGGCTGGTCTTAAACTCTGAGCTCAAACAATCCTCCCTCCTTGGCCTCTCAGAGTGCTAGGTTTAGAGGTTTGAGCCATTGAACTCAGCCAGTTCTATGAGTTTTGACAAATGCACAGAGCTCCATATCTACCAACAAACACATCAAGATAGAAAACATTCCCATCACCCCCTTGTGCTATTCCTTTGTACTCAACCCCACTCCATCTGCTGGGAACCTCGGATCTGTTCTCAGCCCCTATGGTATTGCCTTTCTCTGCGTGTCACGTACATAAAGCCATGTAGTAGATGCAGCTTTTGAGTCTAAGCTTCTTTCATGGAACATACTGCATTTGAGATTCATCTGAGTTATTGCATACACCAGTAGTTTGTTACTTCATATTACTGAATAGTATTCCATTGTAGAGACGTACTATAATTTGTTTATCCTCTCACTGGCTGAAAGTCAAAACCTGTCCCCAGGTTTTGGTGACTGTGAGTAAGGTTTCTTTATAAACATTTACATAATTTCGTGTGAACAAAGTTAAGTATAAACTTAAGTTTTCACTTCTCTTATATAAATTTCTAGGATTATGATTTCTGGGTCAAATGGTAAATCTTTGCTAAAACTGTTTTCCAACATGGTACACCATTTTACATTCCTATCAGCAATGTATAAGGATTACAGTTGTTCCATATCCTTGCCAGTACTTGGCATGATCAGTCATTTCAGTTGTTCAGAGAGGCATGTAATAGTGTGTCACTGTGATTTTAATATCCTACTTCCCTAATGACCAGATGTTAAGCATCTTTTTATGTGCTTATCTGCCTTTTATATATGATGTTTGGTGAAGTGTCTGAGTCTTTTGTTCATTTTCTCATTGGGTTGTTTATTTTTTGGCTCTTGAGTTTTGAGAGTTCTCTATATTCTGGATATAAGTCCTTTGCCAGATGTGTGATCTGCAAGTGCTTTCACCCAGGCTGTAGCTTATATTTTTAAAGATTTCATAAGGCATTTATAAATTTTTTTTATTATAAAAGATTCAGATGATACAACATTATTTAAAGTAAAAAGTATAAGTTCTTTATTACTTCCTGCCTCCTTCTCCAGCTTTCTTTTTGGAGATAGCTGCTGTTGACAGTTTTATAAGAATCTTTCCAGTTCTTTTTATATCCCAATTTTCCATTAAGTTTGTGTTTTACTTATTAGAAATACTTAACAAAAGGACTCTTAACAAGAAGGGACACTTAACAAGATAGGTCTTTTATTTTAGTCAATAAGTTGCATTTCAAAGAATCTCCGTTTTTCCTTTTAGCCTACTAATAGGTAAAAATTGTTCTTTTTCTGTTAAAGTAGTGAGTTTTGGACTTAGTCCAGAAAGTCATGATTTGGAGAAGAAAATTCTAGAAGATAAGGATGGCTGATGAGTGGACTTAATTTAAATAGGTCGTTTTATATTTGCTAAAGATTGCTCTAGGAAAGAGAGGATGGGTAAATTCATACCTGTTGGGTATGGTGTATACTTTCTGGGTGAAGGGCATACTTATAACCTTTACTCAATTTGTGCAGAAAACAAAGTATATATATAAATAAAGCATGTGTACCCCCTAATATCCTGGGAGGGGGAAATTTCTGTAATTAGTTGAAATGACTTCAAGATCTCTATTTTCTTTCTTCTTTTTTTTTGAGACAGGGTCTTACTTTGCTGTCCTCGGTAAAGTGCTGTGGCATCACAGCTCACGGCAACCTCAAACTCTTGGGCTCAAGCAATTCTCTTGCCTCATCCTCCTAAGTAGCTGGGACTACAGGTGCCTGCCACAACACCTGTCTATTTTTAGAGATGGGGTCTCGTTCTTGCTCAGGCTGGTCTGAAATCTGTGAGCTCAGGCAGTCCACCTGCCTTGGCCTCCGAGAGTGCTGGGATTTACAGGTGTGAGCCACTGTGCCCAGCCTAAGTAAGATGTCTATATTTTCTTAAAATAAGTGATGAGTTAGTTGGGTGGGGGGAGGTTTATTTTGACAAAGAATGATATTAGTAACATTGTATTAAAGTTCTGCTTACTTCCAAGTTCTGTTGTTCTTTCTTTTTCTTTTGAAATAAGAGTCTCATTCTATTGCCCAAGTTAGAGTGCAGTAGTAGCATCATTATACCTCATTGAAGCCTCCAACTCCTTGGGCTCAAGTGATCCTTCTGCCTCCGCTTCATGAGTAGCTGGGACTACAGGCACATACCACCATGCCTTGCTAATTTAAAAGAAATTTTTTTGGCCAGGCGCGGTGGCTCACGCTTGTAATCCTAGCACTCTTGGAGGCTGAGGTGGGTGGATTGCTTGAGCTCATGGGTTCAAGACCAGCCTGAGCAAAGGCAAGATCCCCATCTCTACTAAAAATAGAAATACTGAGGCAAGAGGATCGCTTGAGCCCAAGAAAAGCCATTGCACTCTACCCAGGGCCACAGCTTGAGACTCTGTCTCAAAAAAATTTAAAAAAAAATTTTTGGTAGATACAGGGTCTCACTATTACCCAGGCTGATCTTAAACTTCTGCCCTGAAGAAATCCTCCCACCTTGGTCTCCCAAAGTACTAGGATTCAGGCGTGAGTCACTGTGCCTAAGCTCACTTCTAAATTTTAGATTGATCATTTTTCTTTGATTGATTATTCTGTGCTATGGGACATACTCAGCACAGAATTTACATTTGGCTCACATTTTTAGTTTTAGCTATGATTTTGGCCTTTCTTAACCATAATTGGTCAGAATTTTTTTGCAGAATAAGCCTTATTAAGAAAAGCTATTTTTGTCTTTCCATAGGTATGAATCCTAGGACCCAGAATAAGGATTCTCTAGAGGACAATGTTTCTACCTCTCCAGAACCAAGTAAGAGGAGTCAGTTGACTAGGGAAGTGGGAGTGGGCAGAGGGGGTGGGAAGTGATCAGAGTCTGAGGAAGCAAGAGGAAGCCTTGTGGGAAGAGAATGGTCTGGAAGTCTACACATTTCTGGGGTATGGGAAGGTGATGTGGTGAAAGAGGACACTTTGGACTCTGATGGGAAGTGGGGGAAGGGGGTGATGCTGAATGAAATGTGATTCAGAAATGCATGGGAAGGGTGACACATTTCCCTCAATGTTCTTATACCACTAGAGAGCTGGCTTAGTCTTTAAATGCTTTATAGTATCTCTGGGGAAAAAGTTGGAAAGAAGTGATAGGCCATTACTGGAACCCTCTACACTCCTGTAATTGAAAACATTTGGCTCATTTATGTTCATTTTGATCATCCTTGTCTATTTGAGTAGCTGTGCTGTAAGAGAACATCTAAATATCTATAGTACCAAAATAGCAGAAAAAATCCTATCACCTAATAAACTTTGTATTTTACATAGCTGTGACTAGTGGATAAGTATTGCTGAGTCTTTTTGTCCCCACTTAAGATTAACAAATAATCCTTTCTGTTTCTTCAGGTCTCTCTTTTGTCATTTCTTTTTTTTGAGACAGAGTCTCACTTTGTCACCCCAGTAGAGTGCTGTGGCATCATAGCTCACAGCACCTCAAACTCTTGGGCTCAAGCTATTCTCTTGCCTCAGCTTCCCAAGTAGCTGGGACTATAGACGCCTACCTCAATGCCTGGCTATTTTTAGAGACAGGGTTTTACTCTTGCTCAAGCTGGTCTTAAACTCCTGAGTTCAAGCAATCCATCTGCCTCGGCCTCCCAAAGTGCTGGGATTACAGGTGTGAGCCACCAAGCCTGGCATCCTTTTAGTTATTTGTAATGGTGATATATACCAGCACATTACTATATCCTGGTTTCAATAGTCCTTTCTTACTGGTGACCATTTGGATGGTTTCCCATTTTTTAGTGATAGCATATAATGCAGGTGTAATACGTGGCACACTGGGTGCATTGTTTTTTCCTTTTTCTTTTAGTTCATGTCCTTGGATTATAGGCCCCAAAGTATGATTGGCAGATTATTTTCCAGAAAGCAATGAATAGATGAGCCTATTTCTCTACAACCCCTCTAGTGGATTTTGTTACCCGTGTTCATCATTGTTATTCTAGTGGTTCTGAAGTGGAACTTCCCGAAGGGCCTACTTTTCAGAACCAGAAGATACCAAAGTTAGAAAAGAGGCTGAGTTCTTTTCCCAAAGATAGAACATCATTAAACTTAGAATCAGGAACCTTTCTCATCATGGGATTTTGGACTAAGGATTTGAATCCTGGTTTTTGGTGTATGCCCAGTAGTGAACATTTCTACGTGGTTTTTATAATCCCAAGGGTAAGTAAGATGATGAGGGCCAGAATGATCTTAAGAGAGCACACGATAATTTAGCTGTTTTCTGCATCTGGGGTTATGATCAGGTATCTACTTTGTGTTCCTAATTCTAGGCAGGAAATAAGAGCAAGCTCACCTTCTTGTCTGCCATATAGGAAGATTGAGGTGATTAGGCCATTCTGGGCTATGTTTAGAATTCCTGAAGTATTAATGAGTTAACAAGACCTGTATAGGCTATGGAGTTAAGCCCATTTCAGGTTAAATCATCTTCACCAAGTCAGTAGTGTTGCATGACACGTCTTCCTACTGTGACTTATGACCCAAGTTTTCTTCTTTGATGTGAGGGCGATGTGAGGGGTACTGAGGCAACAGGGGCTACAGCACATTGTAGGCCATTTACCTATACGAGTATCCTGCTCAGGGCTCAGAGACAAAAAGGCATAGAATTTTTGGCTTTATTTATTCCCTCTTAGAGATTTAAAAGATAATCTTCACTTAAATTAGTTAAACAGATAACTGCCCTATTACTTTAACTCAATAATTATCAACTGGAGAGGATTTTGCCCCCCAGGGGACATGTGTCAATATCAGCAGACTTTTCTGGTCTTCTCAACTAGGGGATGCCACTAGCATCTAGTGAGTAGAATCCAGTGAGCAATGCTGCTCAGCATCTTACAGGGCCCAGGACAGCATTCCTGATTCTCCAGCAAAGACTGACTTAGCTCAGAATGCCCATAGTTGCTAAGGTTGAGAAACTCTGCTTTAAGTGAAGGGCAGGCAGTTCCAGACAGACCTGTGTGGTCAGGCCCACTCTGCTGATTGCAGCTTTCATTTCTGGATTATTGAACTCTGTCTCTTGAAGTTCTGGCCTTGTAACATTCCCAGGCATCTGCCCTAGACTTTTTCTCCTACTTTTTAGATCTGTTACTTTGGTGATTCTGGAAGTCTTCCTTATTTCTGCTACTGTGTGCTGTTTGCTCCCAAATCAGGCTGAGCTCTGCTCCTTTCCCCACCCAGCCACTCTGCAGTCCTTAGGAGAGTCCCAGGCTTGAGCCTTTCATCTGCTCTTGGAATGTTGATTTGCTTCCACAATGTGTAACTCTGCCTGCCCTGCAGCAACCTCACCCGCATTGCAGCTGTAGCTCACAATCAGCAGAAAATGAAACATACCAGCTGTGAATTCCATTTGCATGATGGGATTGGATAAGCATGTGCACTGCATTGTCTAACAAATTCTGTTTCTTTCTTTCTCTTTTTCCCCTACCCCCTTTCCTCTTCTCCCTCCCTATCCTGACAATTTTATCACCCTTTACCATGGACTTCTCCCCACTTCTTTCCCTTTCCTCTCCTTGCCCCATGTCCCAAACCTGCCATGGTGACCACACGTACCTTTTCCCCTGTTACACGAGGCAGTTCTGACACTGTCTGCTCCCCCTGTAGTGCCAGGCTTCTGTTGCACAGTTGGAGTGGACTGGAAGTCTCTCACTACTCCGGCGTGCCTCCCCCTCACCACCGACTACTTCCCTGACCGCCAGGGCCTCCAGAACGACTACACAGAGGGCTGTTATGATCTCCTCCCGGAAGCAGATATGGACAGGTCAGTCTCAGAGAAAAAGACACTCACCTTGATTTGTGAAGGTTCTGGGTATATCCCGACATACACATTGGAACACTGAATTTGCAAACCTGCGTCCTTTTATAATTGGGAGATGTTATGATGCAAGAACTATTCATTTCCTTGGAGTTGTGTTGACATTAAAAATTTCTACTCATTGATGGTTCTCATATCTTCTAATGCAGTTATTTCAGTCATATTAAATTTGATCTCCTTTTTTGAGATGATCTATTTTACTCATTTGAGCATTTACCTGCCTTTTTTCCTACCTCTTTGTGCTGATCACTTCTCCCCCAAACAGCTTACAAATTGTGAGTTTTATGAACTGCCCTGGAATGGTTATCAGGGATAAAGCCAAGAAGAGGATGGGACAGTGTACTCTTAAGTGTCACTGCGCAAGGCCAGGCATCCATCTGAGCAATCATCTGTTTTTTAGGAGGGACGAGGAGGGTGTACAGATGACGGCCCAGCAGGTGTTTGAAGAATTCATTTGCCAGCGTCTCATGCAGGGGTATCAAATCATAGTGCAGCCCAAGGCACAGAAACCCAACTCCACTGTCCCACCTCCGCTGAGCAGTAGCCCACTCTATAGCCGAGGTGAGTTTTTCTCCTTGGACTTACATTTTTTCTTTTCTTGTAAATTTGTGGGAATAGGTTTTCAAGGGAGTAGATGAATTTAGGAGTAATTGTTTCAACATAAAATTTTTCCTTCCAAATATTATTTTACATGAGGAATGACGTCTCCATGTGGCATAGATTATCTTGAACACTCTCTTTAATTTATAACTCTTCTTGTATTTTTTTTGAGACAAAGTCTCACCTGGTCACCCTTGGTAGAGTACTGTGGCATCATAGTTCATAGCAACCTCAAACTCTTGGGCTCAAGCTGTTCTCTTGCCTCAGCTTTCCAAGTAGCTGGAACTACAGGTGGCCACCACATTGCCTGGCTATTTTCAGAGACGGCATCTTACTCTTGCTCAGGCTGGTCTCAAACTTGTGAGCTCAGGCAATCCACCCGCCTTGGCCTCCCAGAATGCTAGGATTATAGGCGTGAGCCACAGCACCCAGCCTACAATTCTCCTTTTAAGGAAGAAGATATGACCAAATTCAGGGATGGTACAGCTTGGCTTGAACAACACTTAGGAGCAGCAGTGAGCTGAGTAAAAACTGAACTAAGTATATAGTGAATATTTTAAACCTAGAAAGCTGTATTTAATTATTAATAATACTATCTCTTGCATATGGCAGGTTCTTAGATATTGCTTAAACCTGAAGTTTACACTTGTTCTTTTTTTTCTGTTCTGGATTTATCTTTCTCTTGTTGGTCACTGAAGCTTAGTGACTTGAAGCAAGAATGGGTCATCGTGAGTGGCAGAGGATAATAAGTGACAGTATTGGTAATGCTAATTGAATTATAGCCAGCTGCTGGAGCATTCTTTAAAAATAAGTCTAACACAGAGAATTAAGTGTGTGGGTGCCTGGAATTAGAAAGCAGTACTCACTTCTGGAACAATTAATGAGCTTTCTTTAGTCTTTTGGTTTCTCATTACTGCTAACAAGACCCCCACATTCCCTTAATCACCTGACTAAATCTCAGATAGCATCTTTGGCTCCATGAAAGCTCCTCTGGTCAGAGAATCAGATAAGTGTGGACCTGTTAGGGGGAGCTTAGTGGTCATCCAGGTCAGGTCCTTTTGTTTACAGATAAAGCTTTGGACTCCTTCCTGGTTGTTTTTGAAAGCACCTTGTGACTTTTTTTTTTTTTTTTTTGCAGTTTTTGGCCGGGGCTGGGTTTAAACCCACCACCTTTGGCATATGGGGCCAGTGCCCTACTCCTTTGAGCCACAGGTGCTGCCCCTGTACCTTGTGACTTTTTTTTTTTTTTGGCCGGGGCTGGGTTTTGAACTTGCCACCTCCAACATATGGGATCGGCATCCTACCCTTTTGAGCCACAGGTGCCACCTACCTTGTGACTTTTAATGCACATTGCTTTCTATTCATACTCTGGACCCTACTGAATATTAACCTTTTCAAGCCCCCATACTACTTCCAGTTCATCTTTATATCCTTTCTAGTGGAAATCACAGTGCCTGGCTGACTGTGGTCACCTGATCCACCTGATCCAACTATATAGATCAGGTCAATAAAGGGATGAATTCAGGCCAGGCATGGTGGCTCATGTGTATAATTTCAGCACTCTGGGAGGCCGAGGTGGGTGGATTGCTTGAGCTCAGGAGTCAGAGACCAGCCTGAGCAAGAGTGAGACCCACCTCCCCACCCCCCACCCCCGTCTCTATTAAAAATAGAAAAAAAACTAAGCAGGCATTGTGGCTGGTCCCTGTGGTCCCAGCTACTGGGAAGGCTGAAACAAGAGGATTGTTTGAGGTTGCTGTGAGCTATGACACCATGACACTCAACCCCAGGGTGACTGAGACTCTTGTCTAAAAAAAATAAAAAGTAATCAAATTCATTCGTTCACTCATTTATTCAACATTGTCTTTGAAGCTTCTGCTGTGGGCAGGGATTTATAGCCCAGAGGGGAAAACTAACATTAGTCAAACTATGAAATATAATTACATGTTGTGATACAGACTGTGAGGGAAAAGTCAAGGACTGTGAGAATATTTAATACATGGCCTGATTTGGTCTAGAGGATTAGAGACAGCTTCCTGAAGGAGATGATGTTTGAGCTTAGACTGGAAGTACTTATAGGTTGAGAGTGGGGAGTGGGAATAGAAAGGAAGAGCTTGCAAGGCTGAGGAATTGGTTTGTGCAAAGGCCCTGTGGCAGGAGGCATTTTGACATTTTCTAGGCACCAAAGAGAAAACTGATGTGATGGAGCGCAAGGAGTGAGCCAGAGATGTGCCTCCAGATTTCAGGGGACATAGGCCTCACAGGACAATATGCAGGATTTTGTTATTTATCCCAAGAATAGTGGAATGAATTCTTATTTAGTGTCACTGGTCCTATCCAGGTGGCCCACTTGCTTTTCTCTGGCTGATTTGTGAGCTTAATGTCATGGCTAGCTGACCAGAGGCTACTTGCCTATTATTTTTCTCCTTTGATAAATTTACTCTCTGTTATTTCTGTAGTAACTGAAATGGGGCCATTGTTGTTATAATTACTGGAAAAGTTGCATCATAACCAAGCCTGTGCTATTCACTCTTCACAGATGTATTAAATACTGAATGTGAGCAGGCCCTGTTCCAGTAGGGAATAGAACAGCATTACCCCTACCCTTGGAGTTTGTAGTCTACTGTGTGAGATGGATGTTAAACTAATAAACCGCAAGTATATATTTGATCATAGATTATGAAGAATACTGTGCAGGATAAAAACAGGAATAACTAGGGTACAACACATTTGAGGGCATACTTTCTTTCTACTTGCAGAAAGTGAGACTCAGAAAGATTTGGTGTCCAAAATCACACAGCTGGCAAACAAAAGAGCTAAGGATTAACTTAGTCCCCTGATCAAGGGCCAACCTCTTACTTATACGTATCTGACTTGCTACCCCCTTGGCATCATCTGGGAAATTTCCATATTCACAGTAAAGATTCTTCTAGCCTCTATTTGTCCTCTCTCCTCCTGACCACTCCCATGCCGCCTGCCTCTGTGCTAGTGTCTCTTAGGACTGCATTTCATTTCTAAATCAAGGGGATTTTGGCTTGGCTCAGTTCTTCAAGGCATAATTGTTACTCTCTTGAATACTTGTCATTTTCTTGATTCCTCATTATTTTCCTCTTTCCTGTGTTCAATTCCATTCAACTAATATTGTTTAAATATCTGAAGCTGAGCACAGTGGCTCAGGCCAGTACTCTCAGCAACTCAGGAGGTAGGAGGATCACTTGAGGCCAGGAGTTCAAGACCAGCCTGGGAAACATAATGAGATTATGTTTCTAAAAAAATTTTAAAAATTAGCTGGGCATAGTGGCATATGCCTATAGTCCCAGCTACGTGGAAGGCTGAGACAGAAGCATTGTTTAAGCCTAGAAGTTCAAGGCTGCAGTGAGTTATGTTGATGCCACTGCACTCTAGCCTAGAGTGACTTGGTGAGGCCCTGTCTCAAAAAATATTTTTAAAAAGATGAACAACTAAACAACACTTGGGTCTTGGCTTCCTGGAACTTTCAGTTTATAAGGATGTAAGAGACACACATATATGTACAAGGTAGAATTCAGACTGCTGGTACGGTTTAACAGTTTTCTGGAGAAAGTAGCTTGGTGGTGACTTTAAGTGATCAATAGGATTTCAAGGATGAGAAGGCAGTGGAAGCAACCCAAGAAAATGTTTAGAGGAAGGAAATGGCAGCAAATATATAGCAGTGTGGTTGTGATGGGAGTTAAGGCCAGAAAGCTAAGTTGGCTGCCACCCTGGGGTGAGGACCTCACATACCTTGGTGGGCATCTGTGCTTGGGTGGAGTGGAGTTCCATTTTCGTTTTACAGTCACCTCTTAGCCTACTAACATTTGAACATCAGGTTGTTCAGCTTTGAGACTATTATCTAGGTACTATCAGCACCCTCAGGCTTTTGCTGGTTGGTTTCATTACAGAAAAATAAGCCAACCTTAGGACTTTTTTTTTTAAACCAAGTATAGCTTTCTTTCATGAAACTGCCCTTTAAAAGAAAAATGTTGCCCCTTCTATTTCTCCTTTCCTCAATCTTTATGAATTTTCAGGAATTCTTAGATCTAAACAGGGATCTCATTGTTCACTTTTTTTTCTTTTTTATTTTTTTGAGATAGAGTCTAACTTTGTTGCCCTTGGTAGAATGCTGTGGCATCATAGCTCACAGCAACCGCAAACTCTTGGGCTCAAGTAATTCTCTTGCCTCAGCCTCCTGAGTAGCTAGGACTACAGGTGCCCACCACAACGCCTGGCTATTTTTAGAGGCAGGGACTCACTCTTGCTCAGGCTGGTCTTGAACTCATGAGCTCAGGCAATCCACCTGCCTCGGCTTCCCAGAGTGCTAGGATTACAAGTGTGAGGCACCACACTCTTGTTCTCTCTTCTTTATTCTCAAACATCCTTGGTGGGGGGGGGGCAGGTCATCCTTGTGGTGGGTGCACCACTGAACAACCTGTTTTAATATTGCTACACTAACATTTGGTAGAGGAGCAGGGTTGTCATCTCCTTCATCATCCATTCCCACATCTTCTACCATGGTCTTGATAGTCACAGACTATTTGACAATTTCCACATCAACTTCAAGTATCTCTGCATCAGAACTCTGCAACTTGATTGAAGTCATGGTGTTTAGTTTTAAAGAGCTAGGCAGCATCTACACAATAAGAGCAAAGTCAGATGACAAGGCCACTCTGAATCTGTGTGAATGAGAAGCAATTGCCTGTTCTAGGAATGAGCCTCAACCAGATGGAGGAAATTATTTTTTTTCTCTGTTAGGTCTTGTTTCCCGAAACCGCCCTGAGGAAGAGGACCAGTATTGGCTGAGTATGGGCAGAACTTTCCACAAAGTGACACTGAAGGATAAGATGATCACAGTGACACGGTACCTTCCCAAGTGAGTTCTGGGATGTTTAAAGTCTTCAGCTACTGTCCTGGACTATGTCAGCATACTGCAGTGTGGGTATGGTACATATTTTAAACCAGGGAAGTTGAGCAATTGTTTTTTCTCTTAGAGTTTTTGTTTTGTTTTCTGGAATTATTTTAGGGTTTTAGCTTACCTACTTCCAAAGGGGTTTCAATTCATCTTGTAATGATGAAGCATGACTAGAACAAGAATATGAGGAGATAAGAATATGACAATTAAGAATATAACAATAAGAATATAACAATTAAGAATAATTAATTATATATATAATATAATTAATATAACAATTAAGAATATGAGGAGATAATACAATATATTAATGTAACAATTGCTCTTATACCCCATGAATATACATAAATTTAAAAGAAAAAGGATCTGAGGAGAAAAGAATGCAAAAGTTTAAGAAAATCTGAGAAATTTCCATTACAGTTCCCTGGGATGAGTTGGTTACTACAGTTAAGGGTTGAATACCAAGAATGGTGCAAGGTATGTAGAGACAGAAAAAGTAAAGGAGGGTTGGACAAAATTCTCTTTTTGACCTTTTGGGCCTGCCTTTTATTTTCAGGTACCCTTATGAATCTGCCCAGATCCACTACACCTATAGCCTCTGCCCTTCCCACTCAGACTCAGAGTTTGTATCCTGTTGGGTGGAATTCTCCCACGAACGGCTGGAGGAGTACAAATGGAATTACTTAGATCAGTATATCTGTTCTGCAGGCTCCGAGGACTTCAGGTCAGAGAGTGGGCTTTGGCTTTCCATCCTTGTGACCTTGAGCATATGTATATTTTAACACTTTCTGTCCTTTTTTTCGGATGGCAAAATGATGTCTGTTTTGGGGGAAAAAATGGAAGAACAAAAGTACTTCTGCATTGGGTTAGAAACTCAGTCATGGGATGGATAGTGGAGATGTTCACACAACTGTGTGAATGTACTTAAATGCCACTGAATCATCCATTTAGAACTCGTTAAAGTCAGCCAGGCATGGTGGCTCACATCTGTAATCCTAGCAATCTGGGAGGCTGAGGTGGGTGGATCATTTGAGCTCAGGAGTTTGAGACCAGCAAAACCTCATCACTACTAAAAATAGAAAAACTAGCCATGCATTTTGGTGTGTGCCTGTAGTCCCAGCTACTTGGGAGGCTGAGGTAAAAGGATCACTTGAGCCCTAGAGTTTGAGGTTGCTGTGAGCTATGATGATGCCATGGCACTCTACTCTGGGTGATGGAGTGAGACTCTGTCTCTAAAAACGACAGCAAATGGCAGTGCCTGTGCTCAGTGGGTAGAGCTCCAGCCACATACAATGAGGCTGGCGGATTCAAACCCAGTCTGGGCCAGCTGAACAGCAATGACAACTGCAACAACAACAACAAAAATAAATAGCAGGCATTGTGGCGGGCACCTGTAGTCCCAGCTATTTGGGAGGCTGAGACAAGAGAATCGCTTAAGCCCAAAAGTTTGAGGTTGCTGTGATGCCACAGCACTCTACCAAGGGCAACACAGTGAGACTCTCAAAAAAAAAAACCTGGTTAAAGTAGATTTTCTTACATATATTTCACTGCAATTGAGGACAACAAAACAGCACTCCGTAATGATGGGCTACCTGATACACGTGTCAGTGCAGATCACGTTCTTAATGGTTTCCTTGCTCGTTGGCTGGTAGCTTTGTGGTATCTCATTTTCAAAGTTTGATTTTTATGTGTGATTTATGATTGTGGAGATAGAATACCACAACTTCATTGGCCTGAGTACACAGAAGCATTCTGACATCTCTGAGATTAAAGCAAAAGCCACCTTTGTGGTCTTCCTTCAGAAATTACCTTTTCAATAAAGCCATGAGCTGTAGTATCAGATGAATACATGCTCTTAGGGATATAGACCCTCATGGGAGTGTTCATTTGGTGTACTTCCCTCAGCTCCTGTTTCTCACCACCACCCTGTGTTTTCTGTGGTCTTCTGTAGCTTAATTGAGTCCCTGAAGTTCTGGAGGACCCGCTTTCTGCTGCTGCCAGCCTGTGTCACTGCCACCAAGCGCATCACAGAAGGGGAGGTACACTGCGACATCTATGGGGACAGACCTCGTGCTGATGAGGACGAGTGGCAACTTCTGGATGGTTTTATCCGCTTTGTGGAAGGCTTGAATCGGATCCGCAGGCGGCATCGGTCAGATCGCATGATGCGGGTGAGGGCCTCCTTCCCTCTCTGGAACACGGGCATGGTCTGGGATGCAGGATCAGCCTCCTTCTATCTCGGGGTCTTCAGCTAGTTTATTTATTCCACAACTTCCCAGTGTTTATCTTAAATCCAAAACATTATGTTCTTCTCCATTGCAGGATGACAGAGGGAGGGATTATTGCAGACAGCAACTGGGCAGTGTTCTCTGGCTTTGAGCCACCCCTCTCTGCCTGAGGACAGAGCCTTAATGAGCTGCTCCCCAAGTGAGACCCAGTCTCAAATGCAGCTGCTTGTGTGATTTGGTACTGAATTGCTAGACTCTCAGGAGTCCAACAGCAGCAATCCTTATTTACTCTTGTATCTTTTAGAGTTTCTAGCACCCTTTTGCCTCATTTCAATCACATGCTGCCCAGTGGGGAGACTGAGGTTCATTTGGGTGTCAGAATACGTCCCAGCTAATGATGAGCAGATCTGGGATTTAGCTTGGTTTTGTTTTGTTTTAATTAACGAATAGTGTAATTGACACTCGTGTAAGTGTATGTGTATATGTGTACAGGCCTATGAATTTTTTTTTTTTGAGACAGAGCCTCAAGCTGTCCCCCTGGGTAGAGTGCCAAGGCATTACAGCTCACAGCAACCTCCTACTCCTGGGCTCAAGCGAGTCTCTTGCCTCCGCCTCCCAAGTAGCTGGGACCACAGGCGCCCGCCACAACGCCCGGCTATTTTTTGGTTGCAGCCGTCATTGTTGTTTGGCGGGTCCGGGCTGGGGATTCGAACCCGCCACCTTAGGTGTACGTGGCTGGTGCCTTAGCCGGTTGAGCAATAGGCGCCGAGCCAGGCCTATGAATTTTAATAGATATATGTATTCTTGTTGCCACCAGCACAATCAGGATATAGAGTAGTTCCATCACTTCACAAAAATTCCTTCATGCTACACTTCCTAGTCACATTCTTCCCTATCTCTAACCCCTGGCAACTACCAGTCTGTTCTGTTTTTTTTCCAAATACCATAGAAAATGGAATTATACAATATGTAAGCTTTTGGGGCTGCCTCCTTTCAGTCAGCATAATGCTTTGAGGTTCTTCTGAGTTGTCATGTGTACTTGGAGTTCATTCTTTTTTATTGCTGGGTAGTGTTTCATCATCAGCTGTGTCCTCCTTACTTTGTTGTTTTTAACCTCAAGTTCAAGATTCTTCCTCCCACACCAGCTGCCTCTTGTACACAGTATCACTTATGATTAGGAATATTTCCAGGGGAACTTGCATAGTGGAAAGAACTTTGGTTTTGAAGGGAGGTCAGTGGAGTTTGAATTCTAGTTCCAGTGGGATTTAGGGAAAATTGCTTAATGTTGTCTGAGCCTCAGTTTCATTTTCTATAAAATAGGGACAATGTCATCTACTTTATGGATCTGTGGTGGGGGTAAAATGAAATAGTGCACAAAGAGGCAGTTTACTTTCAGTCCAATAGGCAGTGAGTGAAAAGCAGTTTTCTGTCATTTACTAAATACAAGAGCCTATGTTCCTTGACTCTATTCATTGGCTTCCCAGAGACTGACCGAGGACACAGTAGCAGGTGCTGGGTGTACGTGGCTTCCACTAAGAAAGCCCCCACTTGTGGTGATGGCCTTGTCTCCTCTTCTCTGTTTAGAAAGGGGCCACAATGAAAGGCTTGCAGATGACTGGGCCTCTTCCCACACACACTCTTGAGTCAGCTGGCCCTCCGGTTGGGAAGAAGGGAACCTCAGCTCTGTCTGCCCTGCTGGAGATGGAGGCCACTCAGAAGTAAGTACCTGCTGGGAGGGTGACTTGTCCCCACCTCACAGACCATCAGGCTTTTTAGTGCACCATTCCTGTGATTAGGGTGAAATAGGATTTCCTTCTGTGAGGATCCTGTAATTAAGTAGATGACATTTACATGGAAAGAAAGCTAGACTAATACCTGGTAAGTGTCAAATAACATGAAATAGATCAGAAATTATAAACTCAAATTAATCTGGATCTTAATTTGAACTGTAGTCCTATTTAGCCTACAATGTGTGTTTAACATATTTGGTTATTTTTTTTGAAAGACTTTTATTTATTTATTTTTTGTTGTTGTTGCAGTTTGGCTGGGGCCTGGTTCAAACCCGCCACCCTCAGTATATGGGGCTGGCACCCTCCTCGCTGAGCCACAGGCACTGCCTGTTTAACATATTTGGGCTAGATTTTTTTTTTTTCTAAGAGACAGACTCTCACTTTGTCACCCTTGGTAGAGTGCCATGATGTCACAACTCAGAGCAACCTCACAGCAATGCTCTTGGGCTTAAGCAATTCTCTTGCCTCCTGAGTAGCTGGGCCTGTAGGCGCCCACCACAATGCCTGGCTATTTTTGTTTGTTGAAGTTTGGCTGGGGCTGGGTTTGAACCTGCCACCCTCAGTATATGGTACTGGCACCCTACTCACTAAGCCAGAGGCGCCGCCCAGGGCTAGATTTTTTTAATAGGAAGATTTCATGTAGAAACCTAGATTTTTATATGTGTTTTTTTTTTCGAGACAGTGCCTTACTTTGCCACCCTCATGGTATCATAACTCACAGCAACCTCAAACTCGTTGGACTCAAGCAGTTCTATTGCCTCAGCCTCCCAAGTAATTGGGGCTACAGTGCCCCCCCAGCTATTTTTAGAGATGGGGTCTTGATCTTGCAGGTTGGTCTAGAACCCGTGAGTTCAGGCAATCCATCCATCTCTGCCTCTCAGAGTGCTAGGATTACAGGTGTGAGCCACTGCTACTGGCTAATATTCACATAACTTTTATTACAGAATATGATTTTAATTGTTCTATTTTGTTATTAGTTGTTAATCTTTTATTGCACTTAATTTATAAATTAACGTTTATTATAGATATGTCTTCATATTCTTTGTGATTTTAGGGATCTGCTGGGGGTCTTAGAACATAGCCCCTATGGAAAAGAGGGGACTACTATAATGCAAAATTATATCAGATAATGTTAAAACCCAGCTTTGTTTGAAGTAGCAGAGGCTCTTTTAATACTGGGTCCACAGTTGCACCCAGCCATGATGGGCTGGCATTTCAGAAGGGGTGCAGGGCTCTGCTTCATCCTCTGGTTCTCAGTCATGCTGCCTGGTCAGCTGCCCTAGACATTTGGGCATGTGGCCCCCCTTTCTGAACGGTAAGTGCTATATTTGACAGGCCTCCAGTGGGACCACACTTGCTTAGAAAGGTGGGGGAAGTGTCCCTGGAGGGGGGTTTTAAGTTGGCTTTGCGGGAAGTAAAGCATTTATACAGGGGAGAGGTGGGACTTGGGGAAAAGAGAAAACATTGCTATGCACAGGTGGGACCTGCCTTGGGGGCATCCTTCTCTGCCCCTCTTGTCCTCCCAGCTAGGGCAAGTTTCCCTCTGTGCTTGCCAGCATTCCAGAGCCTGTGTCCATCAGGGAGCCTACCAATATTCTACTGAGGGCTGAGGTCATTACTTTGCTTCTATCTGACTTGACTGTGTGCTCTGAGGGCAAAGGCTACGTGTTGTTCCTGGCACATAGTACGTGTAAGATGGATATTTATTAAACAATAGAGAACAGGATGCTGTTCCTGTACCTCCCCGTACAGGTTTGGGAGAGAGTATGTTAGGGGAGATGAGACCTTGTCTGTGTGGCATGAGGGTCTATGTCATACCTTCAGGAACCTGCACACATTGGGCTTTCAGGAAGTAATGTTGAGTGAGTGAGTAGAAGGTACCACGGGAGATACAATAGGAAAGGCAGTGTGGGAAGTCAGATGCCAGGCTGTCCTTACACATTCTCTTTTTCGAAGAATTCCTAGGAAATTTATTTTATTTTATTGGAAAATTTCAAACAGATAAAATGTATACAGATCAGGTATAATAAATTTCTCTTTACCCATCACCCAGCTTCAGTGATTATCAACTCATGGCTGATCTTGCTGATCTTGCTTCAGTTCTAGCCCACTTGTGTTCACCTTTTGTTTTCTGTTGAGACAGAGTCTTATTCTGTCACCATGGGTAGAGTGCCATGGTGTCATAGCTTACAGCAACCTCAAACTCTTGGACTCAAGTGATCCTCCTGCCTAAGCCTCCCGAGTAACTGGGACTACAGGCACTGGCCACAATGCCCAGCTAGTTTTTCTGTTTTTAGTAGAGATAAGGTCTTGGTCTTGCTCAGGGTGGTCCCAAACTCCTGAGCTCAAACAATCCACCCACCTTGGCCTCCCAGAGTGCTAGGATTGCAGGTGTGAGCCACTGTGCCTGACCCCTTTTATTTATTTATTTATTGCAGTTTTTGGCTGGGGCTGGGTTTGAACCTGCCACCTCCAGCATATCACCTCCCTTCATGTGTAATATTTCAGACTATAACTCTGAAAGATAAGTACTCTTTAAAAAACCCTGTGATACTGTAATTTACCTTAAGAATTGTGACAATTCCTTAATCATGAAATTCTGATCAATGTCTTTTGTAGAGGTGGGTTTTTCAGAGATAAGCCTCCTACGTGGGAAACCTTGGTGGGCAGTGTCAGGAGGCAGGGTCCTGTTGGGAGGCTCCCACTTGTCCAAGCAAGAGGCAGCCAATGCTGGACGCAGGCTGATGGTGAAATGGAAAGGAAGGAATGAGCAATCTACAGGGTTGAGGGGCAAATGGGAGAAGGAAAGTTAGGGTAGTTTGGGCTCATTGTTGGGAACACTGGGTCTTCTTTTGAATATATTTTTATCAAACCAAGGAAAGACCCCAAAACTCTGTGTGACAGGTTTTCCCTGTAACTAATCATAGACCTTTCCCACTGGAAAAAGAGAACAAGGAACATATGTTGCTGGGAGGGGTGTAAAGCTGGGGGTGAAGGGATCTTATTTTAATTTGTCTGTAAGTCATTGTTTAGTACTCACCAAGGAGCCTCTTTCTGCTCAGACTGGAAAAATGAGGATATCTTGTGGTAGTAGTCCCCCTTGTGTAAAGGGTATGACTCTTCTAATCCTTTGGCAGGAGCAGGACAAAGAGATCCGAGACTCATTCTTTGCCTCAGTTGACTGTTCCCGGGAGACATGCTGTGTTTTCTTTTTCTTTTTTTTGAGGAATAGTCTTACTGTGTCATCCTTGGTAAAGTGCTGTGGTGTCATAGCTCACAGCAGCCCCAAACTCTTAGGCTCAGGGCTCAAGCAATCCTTTTGCCTCAGCCTCCTAAGTAGCTGGGGACTACAGGTGCCTGCCATAGCACCCAACTATTTTTAGAGACAGGGTCTTGCTCTTGCTCAGGCTGGTCTCAAACTCATGAGCTCAGGTGATCTACCTGCTCTGGCCTCCCAAAGTGCTAGGATTATAGGCATGAGCCACCACACCCAGCTGACATTTTGTATTTTCTAAAGCCTGAATGTAGAGTGAAGGAGACAGACCTTTGTGTAATATTTGCTCCCACAGTATAGATTTTGTTATTGTTGTTTTTGGTTTTTTTTTTTTTTTTTTTTTTGAGACAGAGCCTCAAGCTGTCCCCCTGGGCAGAGTGCCGTGGCATTACAGCTCACAGCAACCTCCAACTCCTGGGCTCAAGCGAGTCTCCTGCCTCCGCCTCCCAAGTAGCTGGGATCACAGACGCCCGCCACAACGCCCGGCTTTTTTTTGGTTGCAGCCATCATTGTTGTTTGGCGGGTCCGGGCTGGGGATTCGAACCCGCCACCTTAGGTGTACGTGGCTGGCGCCTTAGCCGGTTGAGCTATAGGCACCGAGCCGTTTTTGGTTTTTTGAGACAGAGTCTCACTCTGTTGCCCATGCCAGAGTGCTGTGGTATCAGCCTAACTCACAGCAACCTCAAACTCAATCCTCCTATCTCAGCCTCTGAGTAGCTGGGACTATAGGCGCTTGCCACAATGCCTGGCTAGTTTTTCTAATTTTAGTAGAAATGGAGTCTCATTCTTGCTTAGGCTGGTCTAGAACTCCTGAGCTCAAGTGATCCTTCCACCTTGGCCTCCCTCTGCACCTGGCCTATGCAGTTTTTTATTTGTGTTTTTTTCTTTTCCTTTTGCTGCATGAAGCAGGTTTGATTTTATTTATTATGAAAGTAATGGAATAGCAATATGAAAGGGTTTTAACATTTTACCTATCGGCCTCCCTTTTCACCATAACTGTGTTTATTTCTTCCAGGTCCCTTCCAAGCTTTATCTGTATATATATACATTTAGTCAGGCTCCTATGGAAGACAGGAGCCTCTGTAGTCTCAGCTATGTCCTGATAATCACTGGTGGGAATTGTCTAAGCAGCTAGTGCTGGCCAGGGAGGTGCTCTGCTTCTATCAGATGAAGATGGTCTCATGAAAACTGAGTAGGGCAGAGAGAGACAGATATCTCCCATGCAGATGGATGTTCATGTTTTGTCCAGGGTGGCTCTGCTGTGTGCTTGTGGGTCATAGTTCTGTGATGGAAGCTTGCCAACAGCATGACCCAGCACCCTGTCCACCTGCAGAGGCTCATGAAGAGCATTTACATGTTTTTATTCTTCCTGCCTCTGGGTAGGCTATGTCTTCCTTCTGTCTACCTTGTGAGGCCTGCCTAGTTTGTGTATGCCATTAAGCTCTGTGGAGGCCTGGCTGGTGACCCTCTCCTGGAAGAAGGCAGTGTACCCTCATGTATGTTCTCACGTCTGCATTGTAACTGGTTGTTTTGTGGTAGTCTCCTCTTCTCAAGACATTAGAGAAGGAGCCTCCAAGGGCAAGGACAGGGTCTTCCTCACCTCTAAATTCCTGTTTCTTCATCCATGCTACACACAGATGGTAACTTAGTACATGTAGATTGTCATGCTCTTCAGGTGACCTCTGAGGAGGTTCTGGGAGTATCAGAGCCTTCCTGCCATCACAGCCTTCAGGAAGTACAAAAGAATGATACTGTGTGCATTTGTGGATGAGGCTCAGAGGAAGACATTCTGTGATATGATAGAAAGAGACACAGTGTGTGTGGTGGGAGAGAATCAAGCATCTATTCTGCTTTCCTCTATGAATTATACCTCACACTAACCAAGTGATTGGTGTGGGGGAAGTTTCTCTTTTGAAAATATCCCATCTAATAAATGGAGAAGGAATGACAGACTATCACTCCATGTAGTCTCTGATGAATGAATGAATCTAGTGGAGACCGTCAGTGGCAGCTAGCATCTCCAGAAAGAGGCCTGCAGGCAGAAGCACACAGCACCACATAGGAAGAACACTGGCCCAAAATTGAACCCAGTCTGCTCAGGTCTCTTGATATAACTTCTAGTTCTCAGTAAGTTCAGGGCATAGAGGAACATGTTAAGCTATAAAAGGATGTAATCAGAACCTCCGGACTGTGTAAATTTACAGGATGAATGAGCTGCTTTCTTTCTTTCTTTTTTTTTTTTCCCTTGTTGTTTGACCAGGGCTGGGTTCAAACCCACCACCCTCAGTGTATGGGACCGGCACCCTACCCACTGAGCCACAGGCACCGCCCTGAGCTGCTTTCTTTAACAAGTAAATTGCAAGGATAAGGAGTGATGAAAAGGAGCTTATACTTTAAAGAATCTTGAGAAACAACTTATTGCAGTGTAGGGACCTTAATTGAGTCTTATTTTCAACAAACTGTAAAAAAATGTTTTTGAGACAATTGGGAAAGTGTCATTTGATACTAGAAAAATTTTTTTAAAATTTTGTAAGTTATTTTCTTTTAGAGGTACTGATATGTTTGTGGATGAAATAATATTGTGTGAGTTCTGCTCCAAATAGTTGACGTGGGTAGTTAGGGATATACATGACACAAGATTGACTCTGAGTACACAATTTTGGTGTGGTTCATTATTATCGTGTAGGGGTTCATTATATTATCCTCTTTAGTTTTGAATATGTTTGAATTTTTTTATAATAAAAAATTTCAAAAGGGGAAGAGTGTAGCAGGTTACTATGGAAACAGATTTTTTAAACCCAGTATGTGATTATTTCAAAATTGGTAACAAAAATGTCAGGATTTAAGATGAGAGAAATGTTGCAGGTTGGGTTCTCAGGGAAGCTGACAGAGGTGGCGTTTAGCAAGTAGGATGTTTATCAAGGAGTGTCTTGGGCACAGTACCAGTGGGAGGGAGAGGACCAAGCACAGTGAGCACAGGGAGAAGCTGAGCTGCAACCCAGGCCCAGTGACAGTGACCGGCTACCCCACAGAAGCTCTGGAGCTACAACAGCTTTCAGAGATGAGCCCCATTGGATAAGGAAGCCAGACCTTTACCGGCCCACCCCTACCCCTGCACATACCCATTGATCATTCACTGGCTGTGACAGTCTAGGAGAGGGGTATGAGGTGAGGCTTCTCTGTAGCTGGGCCTCTTCCCAAAGGGTCTGACAACCAGACCTTCAGGACAGCATTTTCAGCTGCTGAGGCAACGAGGCCACGGTAGAGGGATCTGGGTGACACCTCACACTGTCCTTCACAAGAAGTAAATATTACAGTAATAATGAAGCATTTACGACTATACTGTGAGCCTTCTAAGACTTGGCAAACAAGAATATAATAATAGAACAATGCGATGTAAGCTAAATTAGTTCACAGTACAGAAAAAAAGTTAGGAAAATAAATGTGAAAGTGTGTGTTTATGTACCTCAGAATGGAGATGGGATGAGATATAAGAAAAACCTATTTGTCTCATGTTGTGAGATAACATCTGCTTATTTTTTATAACATATACATTTAAAAGATTAACATATAAATCCCTTCTAAATATATAGTTAACGCAGTTCCCCCTGTTTAGTTTATGTCACAAATAAATGTAGCCCTAATTTTCAGAATGTGTTTTTGCTGGTATATTTAATAAAAATTGAGGAACAGTCTTCCCAGAGAACTAAAAAAAAAGATTTTCATAGACAGAGTCAGTCAAACCATGTCAGTTGCCTTTTTTAATTAATATAAAAGAACCAGGTGCTACCAGAATGTTTTTCTTAAATTGGGCTGTTTTATGATTTACCATGGAAGAGCAGTGGTTGTCCAGCACAATAAATGAAAGATATCATGCGGGGCCTGGAGTAGAAACTAGGCGGAAGTGTTTGTTTCAAAGACGGTAACAACAGAGCTTCATCTCAGCTAAGGTGGATCCTTCAACAGAGAGCTCTGTGCAAGCTACCATCCTGTATTTTCCTCCTTCTAGGTGCCTGGGAGAACAGCAGGCAGCTGCACACGGTGGGAAGAGCTCCACTCAGTCAGCGGAGAGCAGCAGTGTTGCCATGACTCCCACCCATGTGGACAGCCCACGGAAGGTAAAGGAGGCTGCCCTAGCGGGGAGCTGCTGTGACCTCAGAGACCCAGTGTGGAGGGTAAAACGGTTAGCCCTATCAAATCCAGGACTGAACATGCTGGGGCTTTGGTGAATTCTACCTCAACCCCTTTTATGGTTCTGTTATTGTTACTATTTGCATCCAGGAGCTTTCCTGCTCACATTATATAGCTAAATGCAGATTTAAAAAATAGTCGAACTAAACTATATTGGTCAATGCCCAAGATCTGGCTTGAACTTTGAAAATGTTGTCTTGTTTTCCTTCAACCTCATCTTCAGCCTTGGCAGTGGGGAGCAGGAAGCTACTGAAGCAGCTTCTGCAATAGCTGCTCTTCTTTGATAATGAAATTCCCATCAGTTCTCTGCTGAGAAATATAGTCCACTGGGAGCATCCTGGGAGGGAAAAGACAAAAATCCTGAAACTTTAGACCTCTATCAGGAATTGCAAGTACAGTAGAAAGGCCAAAAACACCAGAGGTCAAACTTTTTCTGTTTTTTAAGACCAGTAGACTTGGCTTTGTCATCTTCCTTTGGGAAATTCAGACTTTGAGATCATTCTGTTGTGGTGAAGTAAGTTGACTGTACATTTTCTTTTCTTTTCTTTTTTTTTGAGACAGTCTCAAGCTGTCACCCTGGGTAGAGTGCTGTGGCGTCACAGCTCACAGCAACCTCAAACTCTTGGGCTCAAACGATTCTCTTGCCTCAGCCTCCCAAGTAGCTGGGACCACAGGTACCCACCCCAACACCCAGCTATTTTTTTTTTGTTGCAGTTGTCATTGTTGTTTAGCTGGCCCAGGCTGGGTTCAAACCCGCCAGCCTCGGTGTATATGGCCAATGCCCTACTCACTGAGTTAAGGACATTTTTTTTTAAAATATGTTTTCTACCACTAGGAGATGAAAGAGATTCGATGGATAGATGTTATTTTTTTAAATTGTGCTCAAATTGTAGATTCATCCGTATATTTATTTACTTCCATATCATGAGAATTTCTCATCAGTAAATACTTATGAAAAGTGTTACTATAAACAATAGCTATATCATATTTGTATAACATATAGTATTCCATCATTCATTCTGTTAAAAATATAGATCATTTCTGATTTTTAAATAATTTTTGATAGTCTATAAATTTTTATGATTCTGCTGTGTATCATAATTATAATGTTGCAGTGAGCAAACTATAATGATTATTTGACCACATCTCTGATATTTTCTTAGCATAAATTACTAGAATTATACTGCTAGGGTAGAGCAAATAAAATCTGAAAAAAAGTATTAACTGAGGTTGCAGGCAGCTTGTAGATTTTATAGAGCAGAGGTCAGCAAACCTAACTACATACAAGAGGCACAATAAGGCTATTATTTAAGTACAATATTTCCATAACATTTAAAACTATAAAAATGATTCTTAGCTTACAGACTGCAGTAGAACCTCCAGAGTTGATGCCCTCTCTGCATTGACCACTTGTTTAAGTTGACTTAATTTTCATAGACTGGACACACACCACATGTATGTATTAGTACAGTAGGCCTAGTTCCTCATGTTGACCACTCTGTCTGTTAACCAGTTTGTTACAGTCCCTTAGGTAGTCAGCTAACAAGTTCTACTGTATTTAACAGCTGAATGGCTGGCCAGATTTGGCCTGCAAACTGTAGTTTGCTGACCCCTGCTCTTTGGAGTGGCTTTAGGGCCCAAGGATAGTTTGTACATAAAGAAGGATCTGTTGGTCTTTAGTCCTTTTACCTGTCCTCCCTCATGTGTCCATAAATCTCAGCATCATCAGTTTCTCTGCTTCTATAAGGGACACGAATGGAACAATGAGATACTTAAGTACCCTGAGTGCTCTCCACTAGCTGTTACCTCTATTCATTGTCATCCTTGAGGATTAGAAACAGTACCAAGGTCAATACTGAAAAGCAGGGAAATTATATTAATAGAGATATAAACATTGAGGTTAAAATGCACCAAGACCAATTATTAAAGAGAGAGTGCTATTTAGAACACTCTCCTGATCCAGTTGAACTCTAACATCCACATGTACTAGCCGTCAGTAGGGCTGGATGTAGACTCCTAAGTAGCCAAGGGGAGATGAAGGTGCTATACATAGGAGATGGCTGAACCCTGCTGACTTGCTCAGAAATGCCCCAGGGTGTCTCCAGGTGGCATCTTGTGTTAGGGTGCTTGGCACCTACCTGCATCTGCACCTCCACACCTCTGTTCTCACTGTCTGTTATTTGAGTTTGCATCAATCATGAGAAGTAGTGGCAGTATTGATAAAATGAACACCCAGATATATCAGTTATTCTACTTTCTGAATTAAGGAAAGTTGTAGGAAAGCAGGGACCTTGCAGTTTATCAAGTGCCACTTCTGAATTTCTGTGCTAATTAAGCATAAAAAGTAATAGAGATGGTAAAAGAGATTCTGAAGGCACAGAGGGTACTGCTTAAGAAAGATGGAAGGAAAAAAAAAGAAAGAAGGAGTGGTCTTTGGAAAAGTCCTCTGTGTTATTTTTGTTTCAAATATATGGCCACCAGAAGCCCACGAGGGTAGGCTGGGGAGGGGAAGACAGCCATAGGAAGCCTCACAGTGAGTCCTTGTGTATCTGATAGCACGTGTCTTAGCTTCTTCATGATTTTGTTATACAACCAGTGGAGGAGAAGGTATGGCTGCTTCTGTGTCCCCCATTTGCTCACAAAATTAAGCAAGAACTTATCCTGCATTGAATCCTCTTCTCCTATCTGGCTGTTATATTTTAGTAACAGGCAGAAAAACCTCATGCCTCGGTGTATCTCTTCTGAGAGGGCTGCTAGTCACCCAGCCAGGCAGCGGGAGGCCAGGATGTCACCACTGAAGCCTTTACCCTGCAAGCCCTAGCCAGCGGCTCTGCCACTTTTTCCTGTTCCTTGGCAACTCTGCTGCCTTTTCCTCTTCCTTGGCATAGGTCTGAAAGAATTTCAGAGCTATGTGGGAGGGCGAGAACATCCAAGCCACACTCTGATGAGACCTCAGGGCGCTTGGACACACCTTCTAACCCAGGTGCTTTTACCCACATAGATGGGACATTCTGCCCTGGAAGGTGTGCGTTTCTGCTAATGCTTTGCATTTGGATATTTTCCTTCTGGGTGGCTCTCTGTCTTTCTTTTTCTTTTTATTTTTTCTGTTCCCCTCATGTGTCCTTGTTTCTCTCCTTCTATCCTTGTCTTTATGTTTATTTTTAATTTTTCATACTCCTCTCCTCCCCCTGATGGTTAACTGCTGGCACACATTCCGTTTCTTCGCTTCCTTGTACCTGCTGCTGCTCCTCCTCCTCTGACTTCAGGACAGGGCCTTCTTTATGGAGTTTGTCCGCAGCCCACGCACAGCATCGTCCACCTTCTACCCTCAGGTTAGTCCAACTCCAGGCCTCTGCATGCCTGTTACTCCAGCAGAAGCTACAAGCTGGATTTCTATGTGGCTCTAGGCTGAAACTGAGTTGAGGGGCAGTTGAAATTGAATCTCATCCCAGAAGTGTACATTCCCTTCCTTGGCGTTTGTGGCAGTGAAGAAAGATAGAAGGGATTAATGTGAGAGATCAAACAGTGCACCAGTGTTGACTCAAGCGTTTCTCATCACTGCCTGTCTGTTTCACATATTTGCCACTGATTCTCTGCCACACCACAGCACTTTCCTTTCAGGCTTTATAAGCAACGTGAAATATGCTTACTCAAGAATGAAGCACTTATTTTTTTCCTCCCAGTACAACCAGATACATTTATAACAGTGGTGGAAGGAAGTGATGAAAAGCAGCACAAATATTTGTTAATAGGCATGCGCCATATCAGAGACTAATTGTTTAGCTCTCCTACCTCTGGGCTTCACTTAACTTATTTGTCAAATAAGGATAGTCTGTGCATAAAGAAGGATCTGTTGGTCTAGAGGCCTTTCCCCTGTCCCCACTCCCTTGGACCAGATCTCCAAGGGCCTTCCAAGCCTTGAAATTCTTCCCTTACTCTGTGCCAAGCACAGGTATCAGAAGAACCTATGAGTTAAGTAAAAGTTTTATCTCAATTTTTACAAATGGAGAAATTGAGGGACAAAGAAGTTGTGTTTTATACATCATGGGGTAGAGCTGGGATCTAAATCCAGAACCTTGACTCCCAACCCACTCTTGTAATTAGCATTAGTAATTACTGTTTTGACAAGGCCCAATTGAAGAGAAAGAGGGCTCACTGCCCTTTATGGAGGAGGGCCCTGAGGATATGAAATTGACTTAGTCACAGAAGAGTTGAGAGAGTTTCTGCAGAGTGGGGCAGGCTAAGGATCATGAGACGTGGGAGTTTTGAGGGCATATGCTGCAGAGTCCTTTCATTAATGGAAATCAGAAAACCAGTATTTATGGAGTACCCACTCTGCCAGCTACTGTACACGCATAATCTTCCCAACAACCTGGGAGGTGCAGGTATTATCACCTCATTTTTCAGATGAGGAAATTGAGACTTAAAGATATTAGGTAGTCCGGGGGTTATATAGGTAGTTGAGTGGCTGATCCTGTACCATCCTGCCCACTGTGCTGGGAGGGTAAGGAGTTAGTTAACATTGAAACTTTCCCTTTCTTAGGAAGCCAAAGGTTGCTTTACCTGTCTGTACAGGTCTCCAAATGTCTGCACCTGCCTTTTCCCAGGGAGCTGTGTGGCCCTGGGCAAATTCCCATCAGAACCTCTGAGTCCTAAGCATCTCTAATCTCAGTATGGATGAGGTCTTGCTCTTGCTCAGGCTGGAAAAATAAATTTTTACCTCAACTTTTATTGGGGTGATAAGAAAGTTCTCTGTACATACACAAAATTAAATTGTACTTTTTCTTTTTTTTATTTATTGTAGTAAAAACACATAACATAAAATTTGCTTTGTTTTTTAGCAGGCAACATGGAAAGAAGTGAAAACAACAAAACCAGGAAAAAAATAAAGCTAACATGCAACATAGAATCAAGGAAAGGGGCCAGTAGAGTCAGATGGCTGCTTTTATTTTTTATTTATTTATTTATTTTCGGTTGCAATTTTTAGCCGGGGCTGGGTTTGAACCTGCCACCTCCGTCATATGGGGCCAGAGCCCTACTCCTTGAGCCACAGGTGCCACCCAGATGGCTGCTTTTAAATCTTGGCTCCAGCCCCACACCAGGAAGCTACTTTAGGCGCATCCATTAATCTTCTAAACTTCACTTTCGGCTCAGCGCCTGTGGCTCAAGCAGCTAAGGCGCCAGCCACATACACCTAAGGTGGCGGGTTC
>NW_003852511.1:5753405-5760704 GCF_000181295.1 Otolemur garnettii
GATTGCTTAAGCTTAGGAGTTCAAGACTACCCTGAGCAAGAGTGAAACTCTATCTTTACTATAACACTAGCCAGGCATTGTGGTGGGCCTATAGTCCCAACTACTCAGGAGGCAGAGGCAAGAGGATCACTTAAGCCTAGGAGTTTGAGATTGCTGTAAGTTATGATGCCACTGCAATCTACCAAAGGCAATGGAGGGAAACTCCATTGAAACTGGAGTTTTGAAACTCTGTCTCAAAAAAAATTATTTTTTCTTTCTTTCTTTTTTTAAATTCAGCTTTTTTGGGGGGGGGTGTGCCGGGCTGGGCTGGGCTTGGCTTGAACCCGCCACCCCCGGTATATGAAACCGGCCCCCTACTCTTTGAGCCACAAGTGCCGCCTGATAACACATTTTTCAAGGGCATGAAATAGAGCATATTTCTGACCACAGTGCAATTAAGTTATGTGCCAATAGTGACAAACTATAAACAGAAACCCTCCTTACATGTGGAAATTAAGTAATACGTGTCTAATCATGCATGTGGCTGGAATAATGTATGTAAATAACTAGTGGGGTACTTGGTATTTGGTGGGCACACTGTAAATGCTAGGTGTCATTAGGATTAGTATTACCAAACTGCCAGATGATAGCATTAATTTGATACATTGTCTGTTTATTAGTTCCTGCCCCTTATTTCTTTTTTCTTTTTTTTTTTTTTGCAGTTTTTGGCCGGGGCTGGGTTTGAACCCGCCACCTCCGGCATATGAGGCCAGTGCCCTACTCCTTTGAGCCACAGGTGCCGCCCCAGCCTGCCCCTTATTTCTACTTACTCTTCTCTCCTTCCTAGTCCAGGACCAGAAAATATAAGAGTTGTTTACTGAGCCCTTTAGAATCTAAAGTTTAGATAAAGAGGCTGTGTGTTGAAAGACTGTCAGCATGTAGGCCCTTGTGTCAGGCTGCCCTGCCACTTCATAGGACTGATTGTAGACCTTTTGGTACCTGCCTTGCCCGCTCCCAACCTTGGGTTTCTCATATGTAGAGTGAGACTCACAATTGTGCTCTCCTTATAGGTTTGCTGTGACAGTGAAAGCAGACAAAGCATCTTCGTGATTAGCCCAGACCCTAGCACATAGTAATTCCCCGTACTTGTATAATATCTGTGTGTCAGTGAGGGGGAGAAAGGAGGGAGGGAAGCAGGGGTGATAGGGGTACAAACTAGTGAACAAGCTTGATTGGGCCAGGTAGCTCTTTTCTCTTGAGTGTATGTATAAAAACAGGCTTGGACGAGGTGACCTCTCCTACCCCTCCTAGCTCTGAAATTCTGCAATGATGCTGTTGGACCTTGGATAGGAGACAAGTCCAGCTCTGGCTGAGTTGCAGAAGTGTTGCCTGTGGTTTTTGCCCATCAGAAAAGCTCTCTGCTGAGAAGGGGTTCTTGTTGGCCTGAGGTTGTGGGGGGACATCATCACCCCAGACTCTGATTCTGCTGAGGGGAAGAGGTACCTGAAAGATTAAAACAGACAGCAGTGCACAGAAGGCTGCAGATAGCGGGGCAGAAGGTGGGGGAGTATACCAGTCTTGGAAAAGGGTCCTTTGTGCCACCAGTTCATTATCCTGACAGTAATGAATGTGTCACTCTATCTGATAACTAGAACAGATTCACACAGTTTCTTCTCTATATCCTGTTCTCTGGAAATTGGTTTTTCTCATTACAAACTTATATAAGAATTGAAGGTCACGAGAAACACTTGGTACTGGGACTTTCCTCAGAAGTCCGCCTCCTGATATCTTCTGTCTGCAGCTTGGAGCCTGAAGATATGTGGTGGTCATGCGATGCCCTTGGCACGTGAGGCCTGAGCCAGTGTTAGGGTCCCTCTTCTCCCTGTACCTCCCAGTACCCCAGCAGTTACTTTCACAAGGAGGCTTGGCCCTCAGCAGCCCAGCCCAGCACTTCTGGGTAGATTTACATGGCAGATTATCTCTTTTTTTTTTTTTTTTTGCAGTTTTTGGCCAGAGCTGGGTTTGAACCCGCTACCTCTGGCATATGGGGCCAGCGCCCTACTCCTTTGAGCCACAGGCCCTGCCCGGCAGATTATCTCTAGAGTCATCACTCTTCTTGGTCATTTCCATCTCTACCACTACACACCCCACCCCCGTCCAAGTGACCATTTCTTGCCTTCTGCAAGGTTTCCCTGCTACCATCCTGGTCCTCTCCAGTCTGGTTTCCACACTGCCACCAGAGTCACATTTTAAAATGAAATCTGGGTGGTGCTTGTGGCTCAAAGGAGTAGGGCACTGGCCTACTGGTTCAAACCCAGCCCCAGCCAAAAACTACAAAAAAAAAGAAAGAAAAGAAATCTAAGGCCTGGTGGTGTGGCTCGCACCTATAATCCTAGCACTCTGGGAGGCTGAGGTAGAAGGATTGTTTGAGCTCAGGAGTTCAAGACCAGCCTGAGCAAGAGAAAGATCAAAAAATCTCTTCTCTATTAAAAATAGAAAAACTAGCCAAGCACTATGGCCGGTGCCTGTAGTCCCAGGTGCTCAGGAGGCTGAGGCCAAGAGGATCGTTTAAGCTTAGGAGTTTGAGGTTGTTGTGAGCTGTGATGCCACAGCACTCTAGCCTAGGGCAACAGGGTGAGACTCTTATCTCCAAAAATAAAAATAAAAACAAATGAAATCTAATTGTGTCTCCGTGATTAACCCTTTCCATGGGCTTTATTTCCTTTAGGATAAAGGCTTGAAATTCTTACAATGGCCCAAAATGTCCTGCACTATTAGGGCCCTACTTCCCCCTCCAGCTTCATCTTCTGCCATCCTCTTCCTTATTCTTGCACTCCAGTGACTTCCAGGGGCACTAGGCTTTCTCCCACCCTGCCTTGGCATATGCTGTTCCCTTGCACTGACCGTTCCTCATGAATACCCATTCACTCAGTCAGATCCCAGGTCATGGACTTGCATAGCTCCGGTGCCTCTTTTCTTAGCCCTCCTCAGAGTGATACTTTGCATTTGTATGACTGGGATGGAATTAATGCTCTTCCTCATGAGACTGTAAGCTCAAGAGGGCAGCTGCCATGTCACTTTTGTGAACTAGCCCAACCCCTGGCACTTAGGAGTTGTTCAGTAAATACAGCCTCTGAGACACTAACAGGGAAGACAGACACAAAATGGTTTATTTTAAATAAGGGGACCCTTTCCCCCCATTGATAATTTATAACAAACCCTGAAATATAACTGAAATATGGAACAATTCTGGTTTAGGTATGTTGAAGGAGAGAGGAAGAACTGACTCACAGCCCTAGACAGTTGTGCTCTGCATGGCCCCAAGGACACTGGATTTTACATGACTGAGGGCTACATCTGTTAAGGCAGCAATTTTTGGACTGTTTATGGGATCATGAATGGAGTTTTCTGGAGAGTCCGAGGAGGTGTATCCAAAAGGGGACTTTTTGCCCTTTACCCTGTTTCCTTTCTTCGGGAACATGAATGAATTAAAAGGCTCATATCCTCAAGGGTTCAGTCCTTCTAGAAGACCCCACACAGGGACCTACTAATCAACCTTTGCCCTGACCTAAACCTGCCATCGTCTATCAGGCTCACAGTCTGCATGTAAGCTTCTGCAAAGATCAGGGTGGTTCACCTGAAGGACCCATCTCTACTTAAAATAGAAAAAAAACTAACCAGGTGTTGTGGCAGGCACCTATAGTCCCAGCTACTCAGGAGGCTGAGGCAAGAGGATCACTTGAGCCCAAGAGACTGAGGTTGCTGTGAGATGTGAGGCCACAGCACGCTACTGAGGATGACAAAGTGAGACTCTGTTTCAAAAAAAAGGTGTTTTAAATTGATTGGAAACATTTAAAATCGGGAGATTTAATACAAAAATCCAGGTTTCTGTCTTGTGTTGTAAAATAAGCTAGGTGCTGGGCCTGGTAAGAGTCACATGGCCATGGGGCACCTGCAACCTTTTCCCCTTTTAATACTCAGCCCAAAGTACCAATATGTATTATCTAAAGGCCCATGGACACATTTTTTGTGTTCAGCCTTCCCTCTAGACCAGTGCTATCCAAAAGAATTTTCTGCAGTGGTGGAAATGTTCTCTATCTGGACTGTCCCACAGAGTAGCCCCAAGTCTCTGGTTCCTATTGACATTTGAAATGTGGCTGGTATGACCAAGGAACTGAATTTTTAATTTTATTTTGTGAATAATTTATATTTGAATAGCCATATATAGCTAGTAGCTGCAGTATTACATCGTGCAGCCCTAGACATTTCAAACATCATTGTTAAGATCACAAAAGTACTTGTTGAGACTGTAATTCCACACTTCTGCCCTTGTTTTCTCTTTATTGGACTTTCTTGGGTATTGGTTTTATTGTATTATATGTCTATTTATTGGTAGCCACACCTTTATGAGAGTTATGTGAAATATAAAATTTTAAATAACTATTCAGAATGACGGTTATAATGGACATGTGGAGAAAGACAGCTAGACCTATGAAGAGGTTCAATTCAATTGAGATAGCAAATCCTGAGCACCTGCTGAGCACCTGGGCCAAGTCTTGTGGGAGGTACAGGGATAAATGAAACCCCTTATGAATATTGCTTAATGCCTGTCTTCTCCTCCTCACCTCCAGATGAACAGCTCCGTGAGAGCAGGGAGAGCATTGTGATTTAGGATGTTATGCCCCTTCCTTGATATTATAAAGCTTGAACACTTGGGCTATGGGTCTGAGAGTTATTCCTCAGCTCTCCTACACTGCAGTGTATATGGGATTCTGTCATGGGTCCCTTTGCAAAGCCTCTGTCTCTCTGGAAAGAGCACCCCTTAGACCTTTTGTCTCCAGGTAAGACAAACGAGGGTGTTACCTCCATCAGCCTCCAGGCAAGTTGGAGAGCTGGGCTGGCAGATCTGGCTGTTTCCTGATTATCCTCCAGTGAGAACTGGAGCTGTGAAAGGCACAAGGCAGGTAGACTCATGGGGGTGCCTGCTGTGGATGGTTCTCATCTCAGGAGCATCCCTGATGGGGCTGCCTCCCTCCACTCCTCCCACAGGTTGCTGGAAAGGAGGAAGAGACCAGGGATTGGTGCTGCCGCTGAGTTTTTAAGAATAACTGAACACTTGGCTGTGCACAGTGACTCACACCTGTATCCTAGCACTTTGGGAGGCTGAGGCAGGAGAATTACTTGTGGCCAGGAGTTTGAGACTGGCCTAGGTAACATAGCAAGACCATCTCTATAAAAATAATTAGCTAAACACCTGATTTCATTTGGATCTTGATTTTTTTTTCTGCTAATATCCTCTTTCTGTTCCAGGATTCAATCCAAGATATATGATAACTAAATGCAACCAGATTGCCTTTAGTTATCATATATCTTCCCAATCTCCTCTGGTCTGTGGTGTTTTCTTAGTCTCTCCTTGTTTTTTTGTACTACCTTGACAATCTTGAGGAACCCTGGCCAGGTGTCTCGTAGAATGTCCCCAAATATGGGTTTGGGGAAGTCGAGGGAGGAGAATTGCTTGAGCCCAGGAGTTCAGCCTGGGCAACATAGCAGAGACCCCTTTACAAAGAGTAAAAAAAATTAGCCAGGCATGGTAGTGTGCACCTATAGTCCCAGCTACTTGGGAGGCTGACGGAGGAGAATACCTTGAGCCCAGGAGTTTGAGGTTGCTGTGAGCTGTGATGATGCCACCACACTCTAGCCCAGGCAACAGAGCAAGATCCTGTCTCAAATCAAAAAAACAGGGCAGCACCTGTGGCTCAAAGAGTAGGGTGCTGGCCCCATATACCAGAGGTGGTAGGTTCAAATCCAGCTTTGGCCAAAAACTACAAAAAAACCACACACAAAAAAAACAAAGACTAGCAGTCAAATCAAACAAACAAATATGAATTTGTCTGATATTTTTCTCATGGTTAGATTGGAGTTATAGGTATTTAAAAAGAATGCCTCAGAAGGTGAAGTACCCTTCTCACCACATCATATGAGGGGGCACACGAGATCTGTATGATGCCACTAGTGATAGTAACCTTCATCACTTAATTAGCGTTGTATTTGTCAGCCGTCTCCACTCTGAAGTTACTCATTTTCCCTTTTTATACTCTATTCTTTGGAGGAAAGTCACTACATCTAGCCCACTCTAAAGAGGAGAGAGGGAGTATCTACATATGTTAGGTGGAATTCTTCTACAAGAAGGTTTTAGATGAGGTTCTTTTTTTTTTTTTTTTTTTGAGACAGAGTCTCACTTTATGGCCCTTAGTAGAGTGCCTTGGCATCACAGCTCACAGCAACCTCCAGCTCCTGGGCTTAGGCAATTCTCTTGCCTTAGCCTCCCGAGTAGCTAGGACTACAGGCGCCCGCCACAACACCTGGCTATTTTTTTTGCAGTTTAGCCAGGGCCAGGTTCGAACCTGCCACCTGCGGTATATGGGGCTGGCGCCCTACCCACTGAGCCACAGGCACCGCCCCATTGGATGAGGTTCTTAAGTTGAAGAGCATGGTAGACCAAGCACTTTCCTCTGTTTGGCTCTTTACCAGGCATCTTTGTGCAACATCTGCCATTCTGTCCATCCAGAGTGCATTTTCTGTTTGTTTACCACTGGTCTTTTCCCAGAAAGTTATTTCAGGTAGATTATGGAAATAAATGTAACCCATAGAATAAAAATGTGACTAGACAGGGGAAATTCACAAAAAGAAAAAATAAGATAGGACATAATAGGAGACATTGTAATGTGCTAAAATCAGCTCTCAACTTCCTCATAGCCAAAGAAAAATAGGAGTAGTTTTTGGCCAAAGCTGGCCAAAATGTCTGCTCCAAGATTCAGAGTGGTTATAAGATAAAGACAAACCAATTCCCTGAGAAAAGTGTATTTTTCCTCAAAAATAGTAGTTTTGGGCCAAAGCTGGCCAAAATGTCTGCTCCAAGATTCAGAGTGGTCATAAGATAAAGACAAACCAATTCCCTGAGAAAAGTGTATTTTTTCTTGGTAGTAATATATGAGAAAAATACCTTTTTTTGTGCAGCCTCTTGAAAGACATTGTGGGATAACAGAGCAGGGGTCAGGCAACTATGGAGCAAATCTGGCCCACCGTCTGCTTTTATAAATAAAGTTTTATTGGAACCCAGCCATGCCCATTCATTTACATGTTGTCAAGGGCTGCTTTCCTGCTTTCTCCTGCAGAGTTGAGTAGTTGTGACAAGGACCATATGGCCTGCAAAGCCTAAAATATGTACTCTCTGGTCCCTTATAGAAAATGTTTGCCGGCTCGGCGCCTATAGCTCAGCTGGCTAAGGCGCCAGCCACGTACACCTAAGGTGGCGGGTTC
>NW_003852511.1:5760882-5781514 GCF_000181295.1 Otolemur garnettii
AAAAAAAAAAAAAAAAAAAGAAAGAAAATGTTTGCCAAATACTGATTCAGAGGACAACTCCTTAACCACACCCCTCCCAAAATAAAACTGTAAGGATGTGAATTTCTGGTAATGTCCCTCAGCTTAGGTTGGTAGAGCAATTTTCAGGGTGCAGTAGGTGAGAGAACCCCACTACAGGGGCCTAGAAGAAGGCAGGCCTAAGAGCAGCTCTTTTTCTTTGTTCATTTTTGAGGCAGGATCTTGCTCTGTCACCTGGGCTATAGTGCAGTAGCAACATTATAGCTCCCTGTAACCTCAAACTCCTGGGTGCAAACCATCCTTCTGCCTCAGCCTAAGTAGCTAGAACAACAGGCCCATGCCACTACTCCTGGCTAATCCTTAAATTTTCTTTTCTTTTTTTTTTTTGAGACAGAGTTTTACTATGTCACCCTTGGTAGAGTGCTGTCACATCTCACATCAACCTCAAACTCCTGGGCTCAACCGATTCTCTTGCCTTAGCCTCCCAAGTAGTTGGGACCACAGGTGCCCACCACAATGCTTGGCCACTTTTTGTTGTCATTGTTGTTTAGCTGGCCCAAGCCAGCTTTGAACCTACCAGTCTCAGTGTGTATGGCTTGGTGCCATAACCACTGTGCTACAGGCACTGAGCCAATTTAAAAATTTTTTTTGTAGAGACAGTGTTTTGTTCTTGCTCAGGCTGTTCTTGATGAACTCCTGGCCTTAAGCGATCCTCCTGCTTAAGCTTCTCAGGGTGCTGGGATTACAGGCTTAAGCCACTATGCCCAGCCCTAAGAACTAGTCTTAAGCTGGGTCTAGTCTCTCTCAGCTTATTCTTTGTATGTGTGTGTGTGTGTGTGTGTGTGTGTGTGTGAGACAGAGTCTCAAGCTGTCACCCTTGGTGGAGTGCCCTGTTGTCACTGCTCACAGCAACATCAAACTCTTGGGTTTAAGTGATTATCTTGCCTCAGCCTCCCAAGTAGTTGGGACCACAGGCACCTGCCACAACATCCAGCTATTTTTTGTTGCAGTTGTCATTGCAGTAGTCATTTTTGTTGCAGTGGCCCAGGCTGAGTTCGAACCTGTCACCCTTAGTGTATGTGGCTGGCGCCATAACCACTATGCTACAAACGCCGAGCCGTGCTCAGCTTATTCTAATTTAAGTTTAGGGCATGGTACCTGTTCCTAAGCCTTTCTGCTTAGGGGCAGATGGTGACTGGTAATTGCAAGCTAGCTCTTGCTCCATTTCTCTATGTGTTTATGGTGGCAGGACTATGTGGTCCTTTTTTACAAATCACTGAGCCTGCCACAGGAGAGCAAAATGGCTATATCAGAACTGGGGCAATTCAACCCCCAAGGAATATCTAGAGCAGTGTTTCTCAACTTCCCTAATGCTGCGACCCTTTAATATAGTTCCTCATGTTGTGGTGACCCCCAACCATAAAATTATTTTAGTTGCTACTTCATAACTGTAATTTTGCTACTGTTATAAATCATAATGTAAATATCTGATATGCAGGAGACCCGCAAAGGGGTCATGAGCCACAGATTGAGAACTGCTGATCTAGAAACATCTTTTATTTGTCACAAATGGGGCAGGGAATGGCAGGTGAGTTTTATTAGCATCTGGTAGGTAGAAGCCAGGAATGCTGCTCAACATCCTATTATGGACAGGGCAGCTCCCCACAATAGGCATATGTCTGGCCCCAGGTGGCAATGGGTGCCATGTTCGAGAAACTTTGCTTTAGAGAGCAATTTATATATCTAGCAAAATGTCTGATAATATAAGGCTGTGTTCTGGAGGTACCGAAGAACTTCAAGTTAAGAGGGACTCAGAGGCTTATACTTTTCTAGAAGTTCTCTGGAAACTTTAGTAATCCTTTCCAAATATTTGCTGTGAGGCAAAACCTTTGATAGGTGCTATAGGGATTCCAGGCAAGCAGATCACAGTCTTGCTTCCAGAACCCTTAAAGAAAATGAGACAGATATAATACCATACCAGGCAAAAACTGGCAGCTGCCAGCAGAGGTTCTTAGAGGTCTAAAGTAGAGGGAAAGATGGCTCTGCTTGGACGCTAGAGGCAGAGTGAATTGGAAACATTTTGCTGTGGGAGCAGCATTTGAAACAACCCTTCAAGACTGATAGATTTTTTAGCTGGCAATTGTGAGGAAAAGAACCCCAGGGTACCAGGGCACATAGATGATACATGCAGGGTTTGACTTGGTATGGGCGAATGGTGGGTGCTGTGGTGAGGTGAGGTCGTGGGTCAGGCCAATGTTGTGTAGGACCTCAGTGCCCTGAGAGTTGGTTTTTCAGTGTGGTAGCTCATGGGGAGACTTGAAAGATTTCAGAGTACCAGAGTGGTGGGATTGGAAACTCTTCTTTACAAATGGAGGTAGCTTGCAAATAGGATCTTCAGGGGAGAGGCTGCAGTTGTGGGCTTGTGAGGAGACTGTTAGAGGCCTCCCTGGCCAGACGAAGTGCAGGCATAGCTGAGAGGTACGTGTGAATCTGCAGAGGGTTGGCCACAGATCTAGGCCTCTCTTTAGATATGAAGCTGGAGGGTTATCCAGTGCCTCTCTAAGGCTCAAACCTGGGCACTCGGAAGACTGTGGCACTGACAGATACAGGAAAAGAGGGTTGAGTCGGGAAAGGGTGAGTCACAGTAGATGGAGGATGCCCGTTGTCATGTTCAGTCATTTGTCTGGAAATGTGTTCTCTCTCTCCCCCTCCGTCCCAGTCTCAGAAGGAATGATTCTGACTTCTCTGCTCTTTCTGTGGAGATTTTTCTTTAGCATAAATCTTGCTGTTTGAGTCAGATGCTGAAGTGATTTATTTAGTCCCAGGGATTTACTATGAGTGGTGGCCTCTTGTCTGCCTTGGTCTGGAGCGGGGCATTCCCAGTGGCTCTGATAGAAGGCAGCACACACCTAGCTGGGTATAGTCTAAACTCCACTAGCTCTCCCATAAGCGACCAGTGTGGACTGAGAAGGACGTACCATGTATACAGTATGTCGCTTTAAAGGTTTTTTTTTTTTTTGGTATTATTTGTTATTTATTTATTTAGTTATTGTAAATGCTTGTTGAATAGATAAACCAGTACAGCTTATTTACTGTGGTTCCCTGTTGGTTATTCTTGGATCAAAGTATTAATTTTTTTTTTTTTTGAGACAAAGCCTCAAGCTGTCCCCCTGGGCAGAGTGCCGTGACTTTTACAGCTCACAGCAACCTCCAACTCCTGGGCTCAAGCGAGTCTCCTGCCTCCGCCCCCCAAGCAGCTGGGACCACAGGCGCCCGCCACAACGCCCGGCCATTTTTTGGTTGCAGCCGTCATTGTTGTCCGGCGGGTCCGGGCTGGGGACTCGAACCCGCCACCCTAGGTGTACGTGGCTGGCGCCCTAGCCGGTTGAGCCATAGGCGCCGAGCCCAAAGTATTAATTTTTAAATCTCCTACAGATGTCTATGGAACAAACAGTCCCTCCGTCATTGGATGGCACCAGTTTGGGGGTAAGCACAGGCCAATCCGTGGACAGAGGCAACAGTCAGGCCTTTGGGAACTCCCAGAACATAGGAGAACAGGGATTCACCTCTGCAAACTCCAGTGACAACAGGTGAGACTCAGAATGGCTGGACTCATGCTCTTGGGGAGTGGGACAGTCTAACCTCAAAGGCCACAGAGGCTGGGAGTCCAAAGCTCTGCGCCAGGTTCTGACTCTGCTACCAGTTATGTGGGATTCTGGGCAAGTCAGTCCTTATCCACACCTGTAGATGGGGCGAATGACCTGTGTGTTGCCTCCTTGCAGAATAGCTAAGAGGTAGTACAGAGATGTAGGAAAGTATCCAGGTACCATGCAGGAGTATAGGGCTTCAGTGAAAGGCCAGACCATCTATCCTATTCATGGTGGCATGATGCCTTGTATGTGACAGCATGTAGTCAGTAAGGAGATGACAGACAGTGAATGAATCACTAATTGTGGCCAAACATGGCTGTTCTTTTCCTACCCCTCAGTATCCAGAAGAGAAAGAAGCTGCCTGTACCTTATTTGCTTGAGCAAGTGCACCAGCTTTTCACGCCGTTGTCAGTTCTGAAAAACTTCTCTTTTATTTCCTCCCCAGCCATGTGTGCTTAAGAATAATTCTGCCCAGTCTGTTCTTGTTGCTTCACTATACTGACTGAGCAGTCCTTGGCTAAGTCTAAGATCTCAGAAGTTCGACTCTTGTACCCCTTTCCCTTGGAGCAGAAGGTTCTTTGGGGTGGCTCAGCTGGCTGGCCTCTTTCAGGATTCACTGTCTCCTGTATGTGATAAATTCTGTGCTGGTTTTACCTCATCTGCTGCAGCTCATTCATCCCAGCCAGGAGAGGTGATGATCAGCTCAGAAGCAGGAGTAGGCCTGGATTTCTCTGTTCTCTGTCTTTTCTCAGGCCCATACCCCCATCAAGCCCAGCTGGTTTTTTGACTCTGGCCATGGAAGAGGTTGGAGAGGCTGCCCAGTGCATAGCAAAAGGAGGGCATTTATCTGCTTCCTCCTTGTATACAAGGGCAGAACAGCAGGTTTTTTTCTGCTTTTGGAAGAAAAGAAAAACCAAGGACGTCTAGGCTGGAAGTGAAAAGATCAAAAACAGGGCAGGTGAATGAAGGGCCAATGACTATAAAACTACAGAGACCAGATTCCATTTCATAATAAAGAACTTACCCACTCTAGGTACAGCCGCATGAAAATGGGCTGTGTTTAGAGGAACTGAGTTCTCTGCCATGGAAGATGTTCACACAGGTAGCTCCCTGGACTGCTCTAGTTTTGCCTCTTGTTCAGACTCTTGGTCTCAGTGGAGATTCCAACATTAGTAGGAAAATCAAACATCTTTAAAAGCTTTTTCCAACCCTAAAATTCTGAAATGCTACAATGAGTCCTAGACCCTCCAAACAGAAAGAGAAATCCAGGACTGAGAAAAGAGAGAGGTTTAAAGAACACGAGGACCTTCCAGATAAAACCCAGAACTGGCCCAATTTGGTATGATTGGCTGCCCAGCTGCTGAGGATTAAGCTCGTTTTAAGGGACTGTCATACCATTGAGGAAGAACTTGGGCAGCAGGTGATGGACAGGTCTGGGCTTTGGAGTGAGGCAGACCTGGATTCAAATTCAGATCCTGACATATCCTGGCTCTTTGTCTTTGACCTTCATCAGTCCCTCCCTCCCTTCCTTCTTTCCTTTGCAGATTCTCACTCTGTCACCCTGGATAGAGTACCAGGGCATCATCATAGCTCACAGCAACCTCAAACTCTTGGGTTCAAGCCATCCTCCTGCCTCAGCCTTTCCAGTAGTTGGGACTACAGGTGCCCTCCATGATGCCCAGCTCATTTTTCTATTTTTAGTAGAAATGGGGTTTCCCTCTCGATCAGGCTGGTCTGGAACTCCTGAGCTCAGGTGATCTACCCACTTGGACCTCCCAGAATGCTAGGATTACAGGTGTGAGCCACCACACCTGGCTTTTTACCAGTTTCTTTAACCAATCGTGAGCTTCGGAGGATTGATAATAACTCATTATGTTTAGTATTATTTACCATTTGTGCTCAGGGGGACAGCTTCATGACAACCCTGAAGGAGAGGAATAGCATCATGCCTATTTTTCAGATGAGAAAACAGGTCAAGAAAAGCTAGAGTCCACAGCTTGGTAGTGACAAGACTGGGATTCTGTCCCCTCTCTGGTCAAGAAAAAGGTTCTTGAGAAAGTTCCTTGGTGCAAAACCAGAGCAGTCCAGGGAGATTTCTTGGAAGTAGGCCATTTAAAAGAGAGATGCTTACTAAGAGTAAGTTCAAACACAAGACCACTTTGTATTATTTTTATTTTTTTAATAAACTTTGGAACTCCCCTGTGGGATACCCCCAGATGTAGCTGTCCAGAATTTGCTTGAATGCCGTCAGTGTCAGTATTGTCCTGGTTTCCGACTCTGTAAAAAGTAGTGCTCCTGATATTCGTGCTGCTGACTGTGTGTGTGTGTGTGTGTGTGTGTGTCTCCTCTTGCTTTGCTGACCAGACGCTCTGTGTCACAGCTCTCAGCAGCCGGCAACAAGCTCCTTGACATCATCCTCCACCCTGACAGAGATCCTGGAAGCCATGAAGCACCCCTCGTAAGTGTCTGGTCACACATGTGAGTGTGTTGTGGCAGGGCTCAGGCATTGTGGTTTGGTAGACTCATACATGACTCTGCTGGCTCACTAGCTTTGAGACCTTGGGGAAGTGACTTGCCCTCTCTGATACTCTGTTCTCTTGCTTATAAAATGAGATTTTTTTAAAAATGGTCTAGGCATAGGGTTGATATAAGGATTAAATGAAATACTTATATGAAGGACCTAGTGTAGTGCCTAGCAAGTACTGGTATTCCCTAAATGTCAGTTCCCTTCTCCGCCTCCTCTTCACTCTATAACATCTTCTTCTGACCTGTCATAGTTCTTTCTCTGGGTCCAGGAATAACATAGAGAAATTGCTTTATGGGGTCCTTACTTCAGATATTAAATATGTTGTTAGTGAGAGTCTCTTCTTTTTCATCTTTTCTTTCTTCTTGTTGCCACCGGGCATACACCCACCCTGCTCCCTGCTTACTGTGTTGGAACCCAGGACAGGCGTCCAGCTGCTATCTGAACAAAAGGGCCTCTCCCCATACTGCTTTATCAGTGCCGAGGTGGTGCACTGGCTGGTGAACCATGTGGACGGGGTCCAGACGCAGGCGATGGCCATCGACATCATGCAGGTGAGACAGCAGGGTAGGGCCCCGTGAGAGCAGACACTGTCACTCTTTCCAGAAGTGAGATCTGCATGTGAGGTGAGGATCTGTTTTTATAACTGCAGGGCCTCTATGGAACTGATAAGAGAAAAAGGTCTTGCTTCAAAATACATTATATGGGCTCAGTGCCTGTGGCTCAGCAGCTAGGACGCCAGCCACATACACCGGAGCTGTCAGGTTGAAACCCAGCCTGGGCCTACCAAACAACAATGACAACTACAACCAAAAAATAGCTAGGCATTGTGGCGGGCACCTGTAGTCCCAGCTACTTGGGAGGCTGAGGCAAAAGAATCACTTAAGCCCAAGAGTTTAAGGTTACTGTGAGCTGTGATGCTACGGTACTCTACTGAGGGCAATATAGTGAGACTCTGTCTCAGAAAAAAAAAATACACTATATGTTGACTTAAAAATTTGGCAGAAATTATTGTCTGAACTGAAAATGTTCTATATAGAATCTGTGCACTTGTAAACCTTGGAGAAATCTCTATGAGAGAATTTCAGAGAACGCTCTCCCTCTGACCTCAAGCCCCCAATTTTCCCTGGTGAGTGTCTTCTTTATTCAAGACTTGAAGCTGGATTCAAGGCTCTATCCCAGGGGCCTTCTGGCACCCTGTACTTACTCTGTCAGAGCTCTTGGCACAACAGAATGAAGAATATGTCTGTGTACCTCATTTGACTCCTGTCTGGACCAGCTGCCTGAGGGAGGGAGTACCTCTTGTCCATTCCAGTGTCTAACATGTTGCTTGGTACATGGTAGGAGTCTAGCACCATACTTGCCCGATGTAATTACACTGTTCAGAACTGGAGGCTTGGTGCTCATAGCTCAGTGGTTAGGGCACGGGCCATATACACTGAGGCAGGCAGGTTTGAACCCGGCCTGGGCCTGCTAAACAACAATGACAACTGTAACAAAAAAAAATAGCCAGGTGTTGTAGCAGGTGCCTGTAGTCCCAGCTACTTGGGAGGCTGAGGCAAGAGAATTGCTTAAGCCCAAGAGTTTGAGGCTGCTGTGAGCTGTGACACCATGGTACTCTACTGAGGGCAATATAGTGAGACTGTCTCAAAAAAAGGGGGATGGGGCAGCACCTATGGCTCAGTGAATAGGGCACCAGACCCATATATTGAGGGTAGTGGGTTTGAACCCGGCCCCGGCCAAACTGCAACAAAAATAGCCAGGTGTTGTGGCAGCACCTGTAGTCCCAGCTACTTCGGAGGCTGAGGCAAGAGAATCACCTAAGCCCAAGAGCTAGAGGTTGCTATGAGCTGCGACGTCACAGCACTCTACCGAGGGTGACAAAGTGAGACTCTGTCTCTTAAAAAAACAAACAAACTGGAATCATAAGGTGAGGAATGGGAAAGATTGAGTTGCCTGAGCCAGTTCTTGCCATCCTGTCCATACAAATGCCCCCAATGGAAATAAATCAGTACTGTTTGCTGACCAGCTGGGTTGTCATCACAAAAATGTAAAATCAGTAACTGATTGGAATAAGCCTGTGATCCTCAGTTCTCTCTTTGAGGATCTTTTTTTTTTGAGACCAAGCCTCAAGCTGTCCCCCTGGGTAGAGTACCATGGCATCACAGCTCACAGCAACCTCCAACTCCTGGGCTCAAGCGAGTCTCCTGCCTCCGCCTCCCAAGTAGCTGGGACCACAGGCACCCGCCACAACGCCCGGCTATTTTTTTGGTTGCAGCTATCATTGTTGTTTTGGTGGGCCCGGGCTGGATTCGAACCCGCCACCTTAGGTGCATGTGGCTAGCACCTTAGCCACTTGAGCCACAGGCGCCGAGCCTCTTTGAGGGTCTTGATGTGCGTTTTGATTAGTCTTTGCCTGATAACTTTTTATACTCTCACCTCCCTAAGAATACTACTTTCCTTATTCAAATTGTGAAGTGTGGGGCAGGCACAGTGGCTCATGCCTGTAATTCTAGCACTCTAGCAGGCTGAGGCAGGAGGATTGCTTGAGCTCAGGAGTTCAAGACCAGTCTGAACAAAAGCGAGATCCCCCAATCTGGTCTTACGTCAGTATAGTAAGATGTTAAGTTTATTAAAACGGAATAGTAGTATACCTGGATTTTCCTTATGCTTTTCTGCATGTTTGAAATATTTGATAATGATATAATATGAAACTACATTTTATAATGTGAATCACACCAGGCACGTATCTAAAAGGGGATGTGGAAGGGCTCCTCAGTGCTCATTGACTCCAGTGCATAATAGAAGGCTGTCCCCCTCAAGATGTCCCTCTGGGGTGGCACCTGTGGCTCAAAGGAGTAGGGCACTGGTCCCATATACTGGAGGTGGTGGGTTCAAACCTGGCCCCAGCCAAAAACTGAAAAAAAAAAAAAAAAAAAGATGTCCCTCTGGGCCTGATGCTCGTGGCTCAAAGCTGTAATCCTAGCACCCTGAGAAGCTGAGGCAGGTGGATAGCATGAGCTCAGGAGTTCGCGACCAGCCTGAGCAACAGTGAGACTCTATGTCTACTAAAAATAGAAATACTAGCTGAATGCTGGGTTACATACCAGTTACTGGGGAGCCTGAGGCAGGAAGATCTATTGAGCCCAAGAGTTTGAAGTTACTGTGAGCTATGATGCAACAGCACTCTAGCCTGGCTAACCGTATGAGGCTCTGTCTAAAAAAAAAAAACAAAAATAAGCCTCGGCGCCTGTGGCTCAAGTGGGTAAGGTGCCAGCCACATACACCTAAGGTGGCGGGTTTGAATCCAGCCTGGGCCTGCCAAACAACAATGACAGCTGCAACCAAAAAATAGCTGGGCGTTGTAGCAGGCACCTGTGGTCCCAGCTACTTGGGAGGCAGAGGCAGGAGACTCGCTTGAGCCCAGGAGTTGGAGGTTGTTGTGAGCTATGATGCCACGGCACTCTACCCAGGGGGACAGCTTGAGGCTCTGTCTCAAAAAAATAAAAATAAAAAAATAAAAGATGTCCCTCTGCAGGAATCTCAGCATTTTACTGTCTCTCCTAGAAAATGCTGGAAGAGCAGTTCATCATGCATGCATCTGGGGAAGCCTGGCGGACCTTCATCTATGGCTTCTATTTCTACAAGATCGTAGTGGACAAAGAGCCAGACCGAGGTCAGAGCTGAGGCGCGTGCAGTTGCCCACAGGGATGGGTGTTTTTCTTGGTGACTTGCCCTTTCCCATCATAGTGCTTCTTGAGCTCCGTGCGTGACTTCATATTCTAAGTTGTCAGGGCTGTCAACTTCCTTGAGCATTTGTACTTAATTTAAGCATAGCCAGAGTAATAAACATTTCTCAAGCTACAGTATGTTCTTCATGAGGACAGTGTGGGTGGGAGACAAATCCAAAAGAGGCCAAGGGACCTGATGTGAGGAAATTCCCATGGGTCATTTCTTGGGAGCTGTTTTTAATTACAGCTCCCCAGCCCTCACTCCCACCCCCACTCTGTGCAAGTGGCTCTGATTATAACATGAGAGGTTCCAGTCTGTGATTAATAGTACTTTTCACTTGCTGGGGCTCCAGTCTCCATTCCTTTCCCCAGGAAGACTACCAAGTCCTTGCAAGTTTTCCCAGATATATTTTAGGTATTTGTTATTTTTTAAAGAAAGAGAGAGAGAGAAAGTAATTCCCAGAGGGGAACAATTTCTAGCATGACCAGAACTGACTTGCGTAACTCAGAAGGCACCCAGGCTTTAGACCAATATCTCTAGTACACGGAACACCCAGAACATGTGGGAATCTTGGCTGGAACTGACACACATCCGGCACACACATGACTTCTCTCCCTCTGCGTTTAAAGATGAAGCAGCTAGTGCCACTCATTGTGCTCTCCTGTCCAAGGACATGTTGAAATTGGACCTGTGTGGGGTGTTTTTTTCCTTATAGCCATTAGTATGTCCATTGGCACTTTTTCCCTTAAATTCTAAGTTTGACTAGTAGATACCTATTTTACCTTAACAGTCAAAAAGTACTGGGCAGTGTCTGTGGCTCAGTGAGTAGGGCACTGGCCCCATATACAGAGGGTAGTGGGGTCAAACCTGGCCCTGGCCAAACTGCAACAACAACAACAACAAAAATAGCTAGGCATTGTGGCAGGTGCCTGTGGTCCCAGCTACTCGGAAGGCTGAGGCAAAAGAATCACCTAAGCCCAGGAGGTGGAGGTTGCTGTGAACTATGATACCCCGGCATTCTATCAAGGGCAATAAAGTGAGATTCTGTCTCTAAAAAAAAAATGTACCTGGTTGCTGACATATACTCTCAAAGTTAGGAAACCGAGGATAAAATATTTTTTTAATTGGAGTAAAATTCATATAACATAAAATTAACCATTTAAAAATGGGCATCTCAGAGGCAGTTAGTATATTCATCATCCACCATCCCCTCTATCTAGTTCCAGACAATTTCCATCACCTCATAAGGAAACTTTATACCCATTAGCAGTTATCTCCCAGCTCCTTCTCCTCCTACCCCATATCTACTAATCTGCTTTCTGTCTCAAAGATTTACCTATTCAGGAATTTTCATACAAATGGAATTATACACTATGTGACCTTTTGCATCTGGCTCCTTATACTTAACGTGTGTTTTCAAGGCTCATGCTTCAGTTAGAAAATAAGCATCTATGCTGAGGACCCCTTCCCTCCCCTCTGCCTTTCCCAGTGGCCATGCAGCAGCCTGCCGCCACCTGGCACACAGCAGGGGGAGACGACTTCGCCAGCTTCCAGCGTAAGTGGTTTGAGGTGGCCTTTGTGGCAGAAGAACTCCTGCACTCCGAGATTCCTGCCTTCCTCCTGCCCTGGCTGCCGAGCCGGCCAGCCTCATATGCAAGCAGGCACAGCTCCTTCAGCCGCAGTTTTGGAGGACGGAGCCAGGCAGCCGCGCTCTTAGGTGGGTGCCTGACCCAGACAAGGTCTGGGGATTTGCTGAGGGGTGTCTGGGGGAGGATGGCAGCCAGCCAAGGGAAGTGATGCCACATGAACTGGCTTAGAGCTGGTGTGGCTGTCACAGTGGCCACTGTGGCTGTTAGAACTGTGAGCTCCTGTGCTGACTTCTGCTGGCTGAAGTTATTATACTAACCAATAGTATTTGGCACCTCTCAAATCAGAGCAAGATGCAAAAACTGCTTGGATAGGAAAGAAAAATGTGGCTACTTTTCCCAAGAGGGCCTCAGAATACAGGGCCATGAGCCTGTGCCTATTGCAGGGATCTAGTTCTACCAGAGGCCTTTCCTACAATTATAGCATCTTAGAACCTCAGAAGAGGAAGGAACTTAAAAGGGTCATCCATTCTAGACATTCATTCTGAGCAGGAATCTCTTCCCATCTCTGTTCCTTTTTTGAATGTGCTTGCCACAGTTCTAAGCTGTATGATAGGGCTAAATACCTGCGTGTTGAAAGGTGGGGTGACCTCTGATGGGACATGGAATGGAGACCTCTGCCCATGAGGACCCTGGAGGACTGATGGGTTGAAATATGAGTGTCTTTAAGAAGTACATGCCTTGGTGGAGGCACTATAGGATTAATCTCAAGGGCAGATTGAAGAGATCCTGAAAACCCTCTGGCAGGAAGGAAGCAGGCATAACATAGACCAAACTCCATGGAGATTCCAGGTTCTGCCTCGCTTGCCTATAAACACCCAGCTAATTGGAATTCTTACCTAGCTGGTAGATGAAAATGTCAGTAGTCATTGCAGTGTCCAGAGCCTCTGATTCACTTGCACCTGGATGTGGCTGTGACCCCCCCCCTTACACCTTCACCCCGGTGTCACCCAGTATGGTGTGTGAGAAGGGAAGGGGTGGAGGGGACAGGGTGGAACCATAAAAAGAGTAGCTCTTCCTCTCCTCACCCAAGCAGTTGTGACTTATCCTTCTCTCTTTTGTTGCATTTCTAACTCTCCACCTTCTTGAAGTCTGTCGGGATCAGAGAAACCACATGCTCCCTATTATCTTGGCTGCTCACTCCGAGAGCACCACCAGGTCTTGAGACCAAAAGCTTCTGAGCACTTGGAATAGTGAGCACTAAGCTCATGCATTTTATGCAATGAAGGTCCTACTAGTAACAGCAAATAGGCTAGACACCTGTAGCATAGTGGTTATGGCACTAGCCATATACACAGAAGTTGGCGGGTTTGAACCCGGCCCAGGCCAGCTAAAACAACAATGACAACTGCAACAAAAATAGCCAGGTGTTGTGGTGGGCGCCTATAGTCCCAGCTACTTGGGAGACTGAGACAAGAGAATCACTTGAGCCCCAGAGTTGGAGGTTGCTGTGAGCTGTGACACTACGGCACTCTACTGAGGGTGACATAGTGAGACTCTGTCTCAAAAAAAAAATAGAAACAGCAAATAAAAGGACGGGGACTTTGATGCCAGTGGGAAGCAAAAACCAATACTCTGACAATGAAGGTGGAGCCAGGAAAACCTATGACAAATACACCAAGCACAAGAATTCGATAAGAAGAGCACTAGTCATTCATTTATAGCACTGAATTGCATATGGGAAGCTTCTGAAGAAACTGAGCTTTATGCCATTTCCCCCATTAAATCAAGCTTATTTTTAGAAGCCACATTTTAAAGCCTCCTTTTTTTTAATAGATAAAAATTTTCATCTTCTCTGAGGAGCAAGAAGCTAAGCCTGAAAGCTACGTGCTTCTGGATACATACAGGGTTGACAAGTCAGCCTTCCACTCTGAGGTCACTTTGTGAGACAAAGACACAAGGAGTTACTTTAAATATGCACAGGACTATGTATGGTGACACTACTTACCTGAGAGCTGAAGGAAGCAAAAAGGTTTCTGACAAACTCAAATAAATGCCACAAATCCAGGGGTCACCTTCATGTAGTGAAAAGCCCTTGGACCAGGACAAGGAGCCTACTTACCCAGTTCTATGAGTTTGGTCATAGGTCCTTCCGTAATACTCCAGATTAGAGGCACAGAATTAGGGGCACCTATTGGCAGCAAGTATGCTAACACATTTTAGCAAAGTTTTGGTCCTTTTAAGGTGGGAGGTAGCTGTAATTCTTCCTTTTCTTGCAAGTCTTCAGTGAAAGGAATTATTTTGATAGGAATCTTCTGCAGAGTGTACAAAATCTTACAGCAGCCAGGTGTGGTGGCTCATGCCTGTAATCCTAGCACTTTGGGAGGCCAAGGTGGGTGGATTGCGTGAGCTCAAGGTTCGATACCAGCCTGAGCCAGAGCAAGAACCCATCGCTAAAAAAATACATAGGTGTTGTGGCAGGTGCCTGTAGTCCCAGCTACTTGGGAGGCTGAGGCAAGGGAATTGCTTGAGCCCAAGTGTTTGAGGTTGCTGTGAGCTATGATGCCCGGCAACTCTACCAAAGGTGACAAAATAAGACTCTGCCTTCAAAAACAATAAAAAGGCTCAATACCTATAGCTCAGTGATTAGGGTGCTGGCCATATACACCGGGGCTGGCGGGTTCAAACCAAGCCTGGGCCTGCTAAACAATAATGACAATAGCAACAACAAAATAGCCAGGTGTTGTGGCGGGCACCTTTAGTCCCAGCTACTTGGAAGGCTGAGGCAAGAGAATCACTTGAGCCCAAGAGTTTGAGGTTGCTGTGAGCTGTGGCACCACAGAATTCAACATAGTGAGACTCTGTCTCTCTCTCTCTCAAAAAACAAAAAAAACCTCCAACAACAACAAAACCTACAGCAGACTTTCTCAGCCCTAGCAGTACAAAGATTTTGAGCCAGATCATTCTTTGCTGAGGCGGGGGGCGGGGGGAGGGCTGATCTGTGTATTGTGGCACATTGAGCACCATTCCTGGCGCCTCTATCCACTGGATGCTAGTAGCACACCCCAAGGTGACATGCCTCCTAACACTGCCACATGTCCTCTGGGTGTTGTAAAATTGCCCCCAGCTGAGAACCACAGTCTTATAAGGAAGAATTCCAATAAGGTGCCAAAAGTAGAGTTTAGCAAAACCTGAGAGCCTTTGAAACTCATCAGTAACTTCCCTAAGCAGGTATGAGGTTAGTGGTGCTATGGGTATGTTTTTAGAACTTAGGGGTTGGTGCCTGCGGTCCCAGCTACTCTGGAGGCTGAGGGCAAGAGGATCACTTGAGCCCAAGAGTTTGAGGTTACTGTGAGCTATGATGCCACGGTAGTTTACCAAGAACAACAAAATTAAGACTCTGTCTCAGGAAGGAAAAAAAGAAAAGAATATATTTACTGTGCTTTGAACTTCTTTTGAAAATAATTAGTGATCTTTAAAAATTTTCACAACACACCTAAGATCCTCTCTTGGCACGCCAATGTGCTGATGGCACATAGGTTGAAAAAAATCACTGCTTTAGGGAGGTGGCAAATCTGAAACTAGGCAGAATTTGGGGGGTGTGCTTGTTTTCTAGGAAGACATCTCTTTATTAATGTTTTAATGGTTTCTGTGCTTGTTACAGAAGAATTTAATTCTATCAGCCTTCTTGCCCATTACCCTTCCCAAAAGAAACAAGTTTCTTTTCCTTTTAAACTCGATGTGGCCTTATACAGCTAATTCTATCTGATAACAGCTCTCAAACCTTTGTGTTAGGGTATGAGATATTTCTCCCCATCTTTTTTTCAGGTTAGAATATATTTTGTTATTTACTTAAGTGAGAAAACTCTATTGTCTTTAAATTAGGCTATCTTCAGTGTTTGAGTTTTTCTCATGGGGAAAAACATTAGCATGATTTGTAAGAAAGAGGAAGGCCTGTGTATCATTTGTTACCTCCCCTTTTGGTTTGTTTGTTTTGACATGTTCCTTTTTAAACACTCTGATTCTCAGTTGGAGGTTGGCAGTGGAAATCTGTTTTGAAGTGCCTGGCATTGGCATATGGCCGTGTCTGGCTGCACCCCAGGGTGGCTTCCACTTCCCCATCCCTGTCATCCTGCACTGCTAAGCCAGGAAGCAGCAAGAGCATCTGAGACGCGGGAAGAAGCAGCCGCACTTCCCTCAATACCACTCACACTATTTGCCTTCTCAGCCTTTTCTAGATGCCCCACTGGGTTTTGCATTTGGAAGGGACTGTAGAGCATCTCTGTCCAAACCCTAATACTTGAGTGTTTTCCTCAGACTCCAAGAAAGTGGGATGCCAGCTGCTCTTTGAAAACCCCCACTGGCACAGCGTTTGCTTCTGAGACTTCTCTTTCCATTCTTGGGTAGCTCTGGTTGTCATGTAGAGTGTCACTCCCCTTCTGAGGATTGCGTTCTTTCTCCTCCACTGATGCTGATTCCCTACCTGGGTCTTAATACCCCCGCTATGACCTGGGTATGTGATGCTCAGCCTTCTCCTTTGGGCTTGCTCTATCTCTCTGTCCCCAAGGTGAGTAAGTTGGTTCTCATGGAACTCAAGTGATAATTCACTGAACTCACTGAAAGATGCAACTCAGCTGGGCTCACACCTCTGTCAACATTGTAATCCTGCTAGAACAGCAGTTCTCAGCCTGTGGATCGAGAACCCTTTTTCCATTTGTAACAACTCGGCAATTAGGAAGGTTGAGAACCACTGTGCTAGAAGCATCTGTCCTGTCAGATCTGACCCCTGAAGTACAAAGCCAGCGGTATCTTGAGCTTGTAACTGGTTGGCTAAACGATGTCCTTCCCTGGGCTTCCTCACCACCCGCCTGTTCTGAGCTTAGTGCTCCAGATGGGAGAGAAGAGATGAACGAGGTCACTGCCAGTCTTTATGAGTATCCTTGATTTTGTAATGTGGACTTTTCAACTGGGGAGAAGTATACAGTGTCTAAGATGAAAGAGCAAAGCTTTCTTTCTTTGATTTTGGCTGTTAAAGATTATTTTTGCAGTGTCATGAATCAGGAATGTGAAACAGAGACAGAATCTTGTTTTGGGTTTGGCGCCTGTCACTCAAGTGGCTAAGGCACCAGCCACGTACACCTAAGGTGGTGGGTTTGAATCCAGCCTTGGCCCGCCAAACAACAATGATGGCTGCAACCAAAAAAAATAGCCAGGCGTTGTGGCAGGCACCTGTGGTCCCAGCTACTTGGGAGGCAGAGGCAGGAGACTCGCTTGAGCCCAGGAGTTGGAGGTTGCTGTGAGCTGTGATGTCACGGCACTCTACCCAGGGAGACAGCTTGAGGCTCTGTCTCAAAAAAAAAAAAAAAAAAAAAGGAATCTTGTTTTGATGAGCCTTTTAGCATTGGAACGACCAAATTCTTTAGCCTTCAGTATCACGAGCTGAAGCAGTGTCCCTGGGCATCATGGGCAGGCCTTGGATTGAGCATTGGTGAGCTCATGGCTTAACTTGGGAGAAGAGAATGACAGAAACAGGAGGAAAGGAGGAGAGGTGCAAGTGAGGTAGCTAGAGGAGAAGGTGCAAATCTACACTCCCTTCTCTACTCCCTTGTCATCACATTTCACTTCATTCTTAAGCCTTTTCTATGAAGCAGCTGGCCTGCCACATCTCAGTTTGCAGTCAAGGAACTAAACCACAGGAGAAGCAACATTCTCAGAGAGACACAGCTAATATGTGGCAGGGTTTAGATCTTCTGACTCCAAGTCAAAAACTTTTCCCATGGCTCAGCACCTGTGCTCAGTGGTTATAGTGCCAGCCACATACACTGAGGCTGGTGGGTTCGAACCCAGCCTGGGCCAACTAAACAACAATGACAACTACAACAAAAGATAGCCAGGTGTTATGGCAGACGCCTGTAGTCCCAGCTACTTGGGAGGCTGAGGCAAGAAAATCACTTAAACCCAAGAGTTGGAGGTTGCTGTGAGCAGTGACACCACGGCACTCTACTGAGGGCAACATAGACTCTGTCTCAAAAAAAAAAGAAACTTACCATTTGCCTGTTCTAGTTTTGAGAGAGTGGTAAGTGGTATACCTGACCTCTGAATGTCAGTCAGTTTTCTTGTGTGCCATCAATCACCTAGCTACAGCTCCCCCACCTCCCAAGAGTAGCTTATTAAAATTGCTGACTCAAGAGCCTTTTATCCTTGTCAGTGATAAAAGCCACTCAGGACTTCTACCTGCAGGACCCAGAACTAAGCTGACTGCTTCAGATAAAGAAAAACTATTTAATTCATAGAGGGGGAGGGGAAGTGATGGGTGGATGATAATTTCTGGAAACTGTAGGTCTGGCAATGCTCAGCTAGGCAGAGCAGAGCCCTCACCTATTTACTCCTGAGCCCATTTCAGGTCTTTGCTCAGGTCAGGAACTTGTCTGATATGTCTCTAAAATATCCTTGTCTTAGTTTGAGTAAGATTTCTAAGTAGGGTCCCAGGTAGGATGATGCTTACCCAGAGTCCTTGAGTAAGATTTCTAAGTAGGGTCCCAGGTTTGATGATGCTTACCCAGAGTCCTTGAGTAACATACCCATGATGGAACAAGGTGTTAAACTTCATTATGAGGTTTCATTTTTTTAGGAAATATTATAGAAGGAAGTTTGCTTTTCTGGTTTTAACCCTTCTCACTGTTGTCTGGGCTGTTTGTCTTATTATGTTCCTCTGTGGGCTGCTGAAATCAAAAGATCTAAGGTTCAGCGTGGCTGAGGTTCCAACTCTGTGATCTCAGGCAAGGCCTCTCCTCTCCCTGGGCTATAGTTTTCTTCTCTATAAATGTAAATGAATGGGTCGGATTAGATTGGGGGACACAAACTATGACTTAATTTGGCCAGATTTGTTGGTTTTATAATTGATTTTATTTGGGTTCACAGTAAAATTGAGCAGAAAGTTCCCATATATCCCCTGCCCTCCCACACCCACCTCCCCCAGTATCAACATCCTCTGCCAGATGATAAATTTATTACAGTCCACAAACCTACCTCATTATCACCCAAAGTCCATGATTTATATTAGGGTTCACTCTTGGTGTTCATTCAATGGTTTTAAACAAATGTATGATGATACATTTGATAGCTGCATCTATCATAGATAGATAATGTCATCTATGATAGATATTAAAGCTGTCATTACAATATCATATGGAAGAGTTTCACTGCCCTAAAAAACCATCTGTTTTTGTAAATAAAGTTTCATTGGGACACAGCTGAACCCCCTTCATCATGTAATATCTAGGGCTGCTTTTGTATTGTGACAAGTTGAGTAGTTACCATAGAAACTACATGGCCCACAAAACCTAAAATATCTGGCCCTTTATAGAAAACATTTACCAGCCCCTGGGCTAGGTGATTTTCAGGAAGCTTTTAGAATCTGTGATTTTATTTTATTTTTTCAGACAGAGTCTCACTCTGTCACACTGTGGTAGAGTGCTGTGGCATCACAGCTCACAGCAACCTCAAACTCCCGGACTCAAAAGATCCTTTTGCCTCAGCCTCCCAAGGAGCTAGAACTACAAGCGCTTACCACAACACCCAGCTGGTTTTTCTATTTTTAGTAGAGATGGGGTCTCACTCTTGTTCAGGCTGGTCTTGAACTCCTGAGCTCAAGCAATCCACCCTCCGTGGCCTTCCAGAGTGCTGGGATTACAAGGCATGAGCCACCATGCCCCAGCCTAGAATCTGTGGTTTTCTTTAAGGCACTTGTACAGTGTTGTATCTGGATGCTTAGCTTTTGTGTTCTTCCTCCTTATCCTACTTCTCCTTTTCCCTCTCTTGGGGCCCCTGCTTTATGCTGACAAAGCTGCCACTGTCCCAGAGCAGAGGACTGTGACCCTGGATGTTGATGTGAACAACCGTACAGACCGGCTGGAGTGGTGCAGCTGTTATTACCATGGCAACTTCTCCCTGAATGCAGCCTTCGAGATCAAGCTGCACTGGATGGCAGTGACCGCTGCGGTACTCTTTGAGATGGTGAGAAGCTTTGTGTGTGTAGTCAGACCTCTGGCTCACCTCACAGAGGGGAACGAGGAATGCTTAGTAGAGATTCCTGTCACTTTTGTATTTTAATTCAGCTCCTATTGCTATTCACCTGAACTGTTGGAATAACCTTTTATATAAATTTAAACAGGCTGGGCACAGTGGCTCACACCTGTAATTCTAGCACTTTGGGAGGATGAGGTGGAAAGATCACTAGAGCTCAGGAGTTCAAGACCAACCTGAGCAACACAGTGAGACCCCATCTCTACAAAAAAATTTTTTTTAAATTAAGTGGGTATGGTGGTACACAACTGTAGTCCTACCTACTTGGGAGGCTGAAGGAGGAGGATCACTAGAACCTAGGAGTTGGAGGTTATGGTAAGCTATGATTGTGCCACTGCATTTCAGCCTGGGCAACAAAGTAAGACATTGTCTCAAAAAAAAAAAAAGGGTGCTCAAAGGGATTGAGCACTGGCCCCATATGCTGGAGGTGGCGGGTTCAAACCCAGCCCCGGCCAAAAAACTTAAAAAAAAAAAAAATTAACATAGTACAAAATTCAAATAGTAAAAAAGGGTAAGATCAAGGTTTCGATCTTTGATCTTTTGATCAAGGGTAAGATCAAAGTTTCTCAGCATTGGCAGTACTGACATTTGGGGACAGAAAATTCTCTTTCTTAGGGGGGCTATCCTTCTTGCACATTTTAGGATACCGTGCAGCATCCCTGACCTCTGCTCATTAAATCCCAGTCACACAACCCCTTAGTGGTATACCCAAAAATGTCTCCAGGTATTGCTCCTCCAAGAGAGGAAGTATTGTTTCCTGTTGAGAATCACTGGTCTAGAGTGAAAAGTAAGTCTCTCTCCCACCCTCGATCCCTTTCATCTAAAAGCAGCTACTGGCTTGGCGCTTGTGGCTCAAGTGGCTAAGGGTCCAGACACATACACCTAAGGTGGTGGGTTCGAATCCAGCCCAGACCCGCCAAAACAACAATGACAGCTGCAAGCAAAAAAATAGCCAGGCGTTGTGGCAGGCGCCTGTGGTCCCAGCTACTTGGGAGGCTGAGGCAGGAGACTCGCTTGAGCCCAGGAGTTGGAGGTTG